>NC_139042.1:52771380-53228880 GCF_965140915.1 Aythya marila | reverse complement strand
TGCAGTGGCACCTGGGATGGATGGCAAACTAACAACAAAAATGCAAGAGCTAGAAGTAAAACAAACCCACAAAGCTTGCTGTCATGTAAGGGTGCAGTGTTCCTCGTATCTTGGCATCTTTTAAGAGAACGCACCCCCTCAGCTGTCACTTTTACTCCAAGATGATTCATCTCCTTTCTTCTTTGGAATAGAGTCTACAAAATAAGCCAATTGCTTTTTTTTTTTTTTTTTTTTTTTTTTTTCTTCTTCTTCTTCTCCTCTCTCTCACGTGGTGAATGTTCTTTCTATTATAGCTGTAAGGTGAAGTGAATTTGAAGCTGGTCCATGTGAAGGTGGTTGACTTTCAATGCAAGCCCCTCACATCAATGATCATAGGACGGTTATTTCTTCTGTGGTGCCCCTTAATGACAGATCCATTTTCTGGTAAACGTGTACAGAAGGCAAGGCATCCACAACATTTTCTTTCCTGTGTTATGCTCAGGAGTTCCTCACGTATTCTCCATTTTGATTCAAAGCAATACATTATTTAACACTATATTAAGCCTGTCAATTTAAAGAGCTTGTTTAATCCCAGTGACAGCAATAAGACTATGCACAAAGCATCTGGACTGAGGCTGTAGCTGGAGACTATCAAACAAAAACCTCCATCCATAGTGGTGCTAAAAGATGACTATCTGTGTTTTAAAATAAAAATGAAATTTTAAGAAGATTATGGTTGCAGTTTTATGAGTATAATTCGAGAGCAATTCTGCTAAATATCAGTATGTTCTCTCTTTGGATTTATAGCAGCTGAATGGAGCTAAGTATCAGATTCATCTTGCACCTGGGAAGGGGCAACCCTGACTATATGTACAGACTTGGGGACAATATGCTGGAGAGCAGCCCCACAGAGAGGGATCTGTTTGTTTATTTTTATTTATTTTTATTTATTTATTTATTTATTGTTGCTTAGAAGTTGAACATGAGCCAGCAGTGTTCCCTGGCAGCCAGGAGGGCCAACTGTATCATGGGGTGCATCAAGCATGGCATTACTTGTCAGTCAAGGGACAGGATTGTCCCACTCTACAGTTATATCATACGTTTTATCTCATTTCTTAGTGACTTTGGGATCCTGTACTGTTAGTGTGGTTATATAAGGGACCCAGAGAAATTTCCTATTCTTTCCATTCCACACGAGAACCAGCGTGCTGGGAAGAAAGAATGTAATTACTGGCATTTTGTGCTTTTACTCCTCTTGAGTGTCTTGGACTCTCTGCCTTAATGTGATTTTTAATTAATACATTCAGGAAGTGCAGGCAGGAGACAGAGTTAAAAATCTATGTATTAAAAACAAAATGAAAAAAGCTGAACCTGGATGTAGATTTGGAATATGTTGACAATCACAATGTCATTTTCAGGTGTTTATTTTAGAAAGGTTAAAAAGAAGGACAACATGAAAAATATTAGATTTTCTGAAGAAGCGTGATAAAAATTGTTGTAACTTACCCCTTCACATTATCTCTCTCTCTCCTTGTGTTGTTTGTTCAGGGGCATACATTAAATGAGTTGATGGTCTCAGCTCAATGAATCTTTCATTTGTATCACACACAAAAAATGCAGGTGCAGAGTGTTGCAGTTTTCATGTTTAATGACCAGCAGCTTATAGGTCACAAGGCTGAAAAACTACTTGTCTTAGACATCATTCCTTCCAAGTTAGAAAAAACAACTAGATATATATGTTACCAAATGTGTTGTGAAAATGATTCCACAGAATCTGTTTTGTGGGAAAACAACTGACTTCAACTTCTACTGCTGTCGGTCTAACACCCTTTCAAAAGCAGTACATTTCACTCAAGGAATGTTAATAGAAAGCTGACTCAATCTGTATCCCTAAATGAGGCTGTTCAGTTCCACTGAGTGAGAAAAAATACTCTTGAATAGCTATGCAAGTGATTTTATAAAAACAAACACAATCCAGATTTCAGTCCTACCTAATGTAAATGCTGCCCTCAAGACCCAGTGCAGATAGATACTAATCAGAATTGGTAATGTGCCAGTTCAAGTGCTACCCATCATCACAGCAAAGCATGAGTTCTTCACAACATCTTGTAGAGAATGGACAGACGCATGTCTTTCAATTCTCATTCTTCCAGACTTTCTAAATTACAGTGATGCTCAACACATTTTAGTTATCATCAGGAATGCAGGTCCCACCTGGCTCTTACGAGTCCATTCACAGACTGCTAAATACGTATTTTCTGGCATCTTTTGCATGTGGCACTCTCAAATAGGGGATCAGCATTTTATGTAACACATTTACCTGTGTCACAAAGTGCACTCTAACAGAAGCACTGCACTTTATGTCCTAAGAATGTAAGCCTACACACCATTATAAAATTACCTCCCAAGAAATTATATTTCCTCCAGAGTATTTCATCCTAAGCACCATGTTATTTTAAACTGTGATGTTTCACAGTTGACAAGCAAACAGGTATGAATAATAATGTTTGATCACATGATTAATTATCAATTGCAGTTGGGTTATATCCTGCATTAAAGTAAAAGCAATGCTAACCATTTTATGTTATGATTCTCTTCCCAAACTGTTAATGCTGTAAGTTAATGATTTGATAAAGTCCAGACTGCTGATATAATCAGATCACAGCTGCTCTGGTAATGAGTGCTATAGAGATGACTATAAGTAGTTTAGCTAATTAAGTATTAACATACTCATTGCAATATCCATCATTATGCTCTAATGCTGTCCATCCCAAATAACTATTTTGGGAATCCTTATTAGTATAATTTGCTTTGGGGCTCACCTGCAAGATGAAATACATTGACACTTACCTAGCACGAATCCCAAGGGAGCATTTGCAGCTTCTGCTGTTACGACCACATGGGGAAGAGCTGGCAAGAGTCTGACACCACAGTAGGCACTTCACTGCAGGTGCTCCCACTGCTGCCTTACTAGGCAGAAGGGTTTAACAATCATGAGTCAGTTCCTTCAAAATCAGGCTCATTTTTATTCAAGAGGTTTCTTAAATTTCACATTTGAGTAATACATTGATAACCTTGGGGTCTTCTTCTTTATCCTTTGGAATTTCTGAGTCTCAGGTGGGCTACAAATTGTGTGCTCCCCCTCCCCTCATTAACAATGAAGGTTAAAAAGTATTTTTAGGTGAAAGATGATATTTTGAATGCACAGATAAACAGCCATTGGAATTTTTGAACATGCACCAAGGTCAGGAAAAAGGGCACAAAGGAGTAAATTATAATTTGGACCACTACAGGAACCAGAATATGAACAAATAGTGGTGGGATGGGCAAAGGAAACAAGAAAGCAGATACAGGGATGACATGTTGTCCTGCAGTTTTCTGAAGATGAAAGAACATGACATCTTTAGCCAGACCATGTCATGTGGAAAGAATTTTATTTTTTTTAGTGATTTTGTAAAGAAACATCTTAGAGGTTTGGGCCTTGCTGAATAAAAATAGATGAATCATACTGTGCTCTACGACAAAACAAGAACAACCACAGGCTATTGAACATATCATGAAACTTTAGAAGACTGACATCATTAAAGTATTGTTATACCTTACTGCAAATACTGCTTAGTAATGCTATAAATTAGCATAGCCCAGCTGTAACCAATAGTGCAGGACTCAAAGGAAAAACATGTTTCTTTAGAAAGGAAAATTGGACGGTATCATTACTGGAGACATTTAAGCAACATGTAAAGTATGAAGATGGGATTTTGTCATATCCCAATAGCACAAAACATAGAAAACAGTACATTTCCCTTTCAAACACTAAGCTTCCCTGGGTTAGAAAAAGTACTGTTATCCTATATTTTTATTCTTTTTCTTTTTCTACAGCATTCCTGCCTTCCTGAGCTTTACCAGGTTGGCAGGTAATACTCACCAAGGGTTTAAAGAACAGTGTGCAAAGGCTTACAAAAAATAAGGTATAATGAGGTGGCAAGTCTTCACCAATATAGTACGTGTGGTGGCATTATGTCATAAGATAACAGCTGTCACTGATTTTTACAGGTGATATATAAAGAAGAGACTAAGAGGTATAGGAAGGCATTTAGTATCTTGAAAATGCAAAGTGGGGAAGATCTGAAAATAGAGAGGTGGCCTCTGAGCCTAAAGACAGAAAAGAGCCAAAGCTATCTTTCAAATGAGAAAGAAGACAAATAGGTGAGAATACAATAAATTAATTTATTAATAAATTCAATTTTAGGGAAAACTGGTCTGCAAGGCTTTTTTTTTTTTTTTTAATAGAAATTTTCTCTTTGGAATATTTCTGAAAATTTGATGGCAGAGTGTAAGAAAACTTAATGCAAAAAGGGGTTCTTTAGGTAATGCATATTCTCTACCTCCTGATCTACCACTCAAATGGCTTGGTTTATTTTCATATTTTTTTGTTGCATGTTAAATAATGAATACAGGAAGTGTTTAATGATACAAAATAAATTTGAAACCCTAAAGATTGGTGAATAATACATTAAGAAATGCAATTTCATTAACAGTATGTTTCCTTTTTATTATATAACATGCTCATTAGCTGGATGAAGAACAGAAGAGTATAGGACTTGCTTTCTTGCTAATAAATTCAGCAGAATGAAGAACAAGTTTAGAGTAAATCAAATTACTGTTTTTGCAATTACAACAACCATTCTTGTGTCAGAAGAATCTCTTAATAATGAGTGTGCTTAGCTAGAACACAACTAAGAGCCATCAAGCTCAGAAAAATGTGGTCTATGTAGATCATCTGTAAGAAATCATGCAGACAACTACACAGGGAGGATGTAAAAACACATTTTGTATTTACATAAATAACAGTAACAGCTAAAGACATTATCCATATGTCAAAAAGTGACAAAAATTAATTAAAAACATTAGGTCATACATGGATTGCAGAGATGATCTGAGGAAGTTCTTCTATCAAAAGAAGTTCCACAATCTGACAGGTACCTTAGGCAACATGTTCGTTGGAAGCATCAAATATAAACCACACAGTGAAGCAAAATAACAGTTTAGAAGCTTTATCTATTTATACAGGCAACAAGTCAGTTCATTGTCAAATTCCCAGTATATCGTCTTGGAAAACTGTCACTTCTCAAAAGGCATAATAAATGTCATTAGGAACTACCTGAAAAGTATTTTATCCTTGTTGCATGTATTCTGAAGTTGATCTACCTCAGCTACTGAGTGCCCAGTGAGCAACCATCACAGTCTGCTGACAAAGTACAGAAATCCTTCAGGCTGAAAAAAATAAATCATATTTATTGCTACTTTTTAGAAACATGAAATATAAAATTGGAATCTAGGAGATTTAGTGGACTGAGTTCCTTTAAGTATTTTATAAAGAGGGAGCACCTTTAAAGAATTCTCCTTTGCAGATATTTTGCTCAAATTCATGTTACAGAGAGTTCTGTATTTCATTTTAAGGTTCCATATGCTTCATGCACTGCATATGATCTGTTTTTATTGTTGCTGTTGGGTGTCTTTCCATTCCCCAAGGAAATTTTGCCTAGAGAAGACATTACTTAAAAACGTGTGACTTTAGCAGAAAACAATCCTTTCCCACTATGATCAGGCAGCATCCATAAGAGTTCTTTCAAAAGTTAGGGTGAGTGATGTAATGCAGATGCTGTCATGTTAGGAACTGTCTATATATAAGGGAACCACAAAAATGGAATTCAGTTTTGTGTTCAGACACTCGGTTTAAGATGTGTTACAGCCCAAGTGTCTAGTAGCAAGCTCAATGTCTAAGCTCTTGTGATGGTCAGAGGACTTATTCAATACAGCTGTTATTAAATTAAGGTGCAGAGATATTCAGCTCACACTAAAAGAGGTATTGACACCTGACCAGCTGAATGGTTTCCTCATTCCTTTGACTACATTGACTAGAACAGGACAGCTTGCTTGCATGTTCTGTGTCTTCAGTGTAGACTCATTAGGGAGAGCTAAATTCCCCCAACTCAAGTTCATAAGCTTTGATTTATGATGATGTGTCACTCTATTACATTTGATGTGTTGCTTCTTATCACAGCAAAATCTGGCATCTTGATGCTCTTTTCTCTGAGTTTGTAGTGAGAAAATATACAAAATATGTATATACAAGGATTTTTTAATGTTTTATTTTGCACTTCTGCCTATTAGTGTGTTCATTGTAATTCCATACTGGATATTTAAAGAACTTATGTCCAAAGAAGGGCAATTAAACTAGTGAAAGGTCTAGAAAACAAGTCTTATGAGAAGTGGCTGAGGGAGCTAGACTTTAGCATGGAGAAAAGATGCAGTGAGACGCTATTGTTCTTTACAATTACAGTTGTACGATTGTTCTTTACAGGTTGTAGTGAGGTGGGAATTAGGCTCTTCTTCCAATCACCAAGTGATAAGACGAGGGGAAATGGCCTCAAGTTGTGCCAAGTGAGGTTTAGGTGGGATATTAGGAAAAAATTCTTTACAGAAAGGGTTGTGCGGCATTGCAAAAGGCTGCCCAGGGAGGTAGCTGAGTCACTATCCCCATAGGTTTTCACAAAACCTGTAGATGTAGAACTTAGTAGCATGGTTTGGTGGTGGACTTTAGTACTAGGATAAAAGTTGGACTAGGTGATCTTAGAGGTCTTTAACAACCTGAATGATTCTATGATTCTATGACTTACAGTTGTATATTTGTATTAGGACCAGATTGTCTTTCTGCACTAATCTTCAAACATACGCTATGCTATCTTTATCAGACTTCATAATTTTAAAAGTGTTAAAGATTCAATGAATGAAAACTACTACACAGATAATATTTACTGAGAGGCAAGATACTCTACCATCCCCAAACTGTCACCACTTACAAGATACAGATGTTTCCATGTGCTTTGTTACTTCTAGCTGAATTTATATGATTTAGGCTATTACAAGTCCAGCATGGATATGATTTCTAATAACAAGACACAGGTGTTCCCTTTAATTCCCTCATTCACTATTTGTTTGACAACACATTTTACTTCAGCTGCTGGGTGTTATTGCTTTAGGCAGCCTGATGCTGTAAAGTGAAAATAACAGATAAATTATATTTTGGACCCACTGAAGCAAACAGACTTTTAAAACGTGCCATTTAAATAACAAAATAATAAAATTCCTTTTTTTTTTTTTTTTTTTTTTTTTGGTGTAAGTTTATCTGGAACACTGAGTTCTTATGTAGTCTTACAATACTTAGGCTGTTATGTAATTGATGAAACACTGCAATTTTTTATTATTCTGAAACCAAACTAAAACCAAGAAGAAATTCAAGCCCCTTCCTAACTATCCCAAACACTGAGACTTTCCAGTTATTTAAATAGTGGAGGTAAAAATAGAGACATTAACTAAAGCTAAGAAGGAACAGTCCCTCGGATTTGAAGTACATTTTAAGAAAGAAATCATATAGGGTGTGGCTTTTGCAAACAGATTTATTTGATCTCTCTCTGCACAGATTTACAAAAGCCTTTCTGTTCACAATAAAATAATTCATAGCTCATTTCCATTACAGCCACTGCTCTCCTCCGCCCATCTAATTTGCTCCATGGTCATTCCTTCTACAACCTTACTGAACAAATTGCTTGCATCTAATTAGTTGACAAACTGCAATTGCTCCATTTAGAAGTAACATAATAATATTCCACCATCCAAGGAAGACTTTCCTTGAATTTAGCCCAAAATTCAATAGCATAGATAAAATTAGAGGGGGGGAAATAAGATAAAATTGTTCTATTTTCTTGTCCTTTCAATTTTAAATATGGGTAGAAAGTGTTAGTAAACTTCCTTTAAAGGAGCAATTAGAAATAAAAAAAAAAAAAAAAAAAAAGGAAATAAACTGACAAGAGATGTTGCTGAAAAATAGAGTATGGTAATTTGACAGTAAAGCAGCCGTTCCTGAGAGTATAATAAAGGATCTGTTGTAGAGGTACAGAGCAGAGCCAAATCTCACACTGTTTCAAGAAAAAATAAACTTCAGTCCATTTCCTTCTCAGAACCACTTACCTCCTTTCCTCCACATTTTCTAAATATTACTGTGCTCAAACCAGAACTCAAGCACAGCTGCATGGAGACAGCCCTGCTTATAAAAGGCAATCTATCCTTCGATTATCAAAGTCTCTGTTTCTTTCTGGTATAAACCAAGGGTCATCTCTAGCAAATGCAAAAAATTTCTGAGGCTTACCCTTAGTTCATCATGATGAATAAAATGTAAATATCCCCTTCTGCCACATAATAAGGATGAAAAAGCTACCATAATTTTAGAACAGGGCTCATTTTCAGTTGTATGACTGGAAGAAATGTAAGCTGCATAGTTTAATGTGTAATGATAGTACTGTTTTCTTCTATATCTTCACATATTTGAAAAATAATGTAATATTTCATCAAATTTCAAAGATATTATTCAAGGGGCTACTGCTTATATAACAGTAATAGTAAATTCCCAGGTATCTGTAATATCTGGCATGAGGTCTGAAATATCCATTAAATACCTTACATGAAAAGACTTCCTGGCAAAGAAGTGAATATTCCCATTAACTAGCACTGACTGTACAATAAGCACCATTAAAGGAAGATTATCAAATTAAAACTGAATCAGTTTCATGGGATGAGTTAAGAGTAGTTTCAAGGACTACATCTGCCCATGAATTGCTCTGGCAGTGGGCCTTATCTGTGGAGAACTTTATAGAACTGTTATTTTTCCAAGCATGAAAATAATAAAAGCTTCCTCTTTTTTTTTTTTTTTTTTTTTCTTCTCTGGTTACATTTAGAGATATGTTTAAAAATATCACTGGATCAGGGCCAGGTAGAAAAGAGGAGAAAAAAAAATCCCTCTGAGAATGCTTTTTCTCTTTGTTTTGAAGATATCTACCACTAAAGGTGACACTGACTATCTGGGGAAGCCTGACGTGAATGCTGTCAAACACACTAAATAAGCAGAATAAGAGATCAAATACTTTAACATCTATTACCTTACAGCTATAGTAAATTTATGTATGCCTTGAAACAGCAGAAGTAATGTCAGAAGCAAGTGAGATTTTCAAGTTGATGATGTCCCTTTTTAGGAATAATACTTAAATCTCTTATATGAAAGAGCTGTGTCAGTAACATGGTACTTCTTTCTATCTAGCATAACGCTTCTAAACTTTTGGTAACCACATGAATAATCTCAATGGATATATGTATGCATGTTTGTATATAATACATGCATGCATGCACATATAAAAAAATGTCTGTAGTAAAGTTGATTAATACAGTTACCAACATGCACAACTCCAGGTGTATGTATATATATAGATAGAGAGCACACACCCAAACACATGCACAGATAATTATGAGAACATGTAAACTCCAGAATACAGGACAGGCAGCGAGTGATCTTGAGCATCTTAATGCACAGAGAGCTCCCTCCCTAGCTCTGCCTATATCTGCATCCCAACAGATTTACCAAGAACTGCATGGATAACAGCTTAGTGGTACCACACTTTTCTGGGGACCAGTTTGGGGTTGCCTGTTATGTAGAGGTATGTGCATAGCTCATGTAGTTCTGATAATGGTGATGAAGTATCAGAAAGTGCTGTCATATTAATTTGCTGCTCCAATAGCACAAAGCAGGTTTGAATTTGGCCTAAGAGTGTGGCTAATGTGTCCTTTAAAGCAGTCCCAAGTATAACTAGTATAACTAGTATAACTGTGAAGGAGTGGCGGAGATGAAGCTTTAGGGACTAACTGCAGCCCTTGTTCTCCATTTTCCTATACTGCTCAGGGTGAGGAGGTAGAAGAAGGTGGATGGGGGGAAAATGTTTGCAGTTTGCTTTTAGTTTCTCACTGTTCTAGTCTGTTGGTAGTTGGCAATAAATTACATTAATGTCCTTACTCCTAGTCAGTTTTTCCCATGATGGTAATTGGTGAGTGATTTACCTGTCTTTATCTCAGCCCTTGAACCATTTTAAATTGTATTTTCTCCCCCTGTTCCTTTTAGGAGGGAGAGTGAGAGTGGTTATGGTGGATTTTAGCGTCTCATCATAGTGAAATCACCACAGGGAGACTCTGCATCTCCTGGGGAGGTGAAAGTAAATCAGGACATAACACTTCAGCAGAAATGTGTCTTGGAGGTACTATTTCACCTGCATGGTGGACACAGCAGTGTAACTTCAGATACTGTGGCAACTTTTACTCCTTATGCCCATGTACTATCTGTTAGAAATAATTTTCAGGCTTATTTCATAGGTCCAGTGCTGATTTTTTTTTTTTTAATATATATCAGATACTTTGTTTTTAAAATTGCGTGGATTGGAAATTAGCATTGTTGTGCAGAAGCTATTCATGAAAAGATTTAAAACAGTTGCCACGTCTTGCTTCCTGCCTTTTTGTGGTTTAGTGTAAACCACAGGTAAATGCAGCAGGCCAGAATCTCAGCTGCTGTCAATCACATTAGATCCTTTAAAATCAATGGAGCTGGGCTGATTTGTATCTGCCATGGACCTGCACGCAGAATTTTACTGATCCAGGAAAATGGTGTTTTTATAAATATGCAAAATACGTAAATGAGAGAGCATGCTTTGCTTAATTTTGATGTCACATGTACATTGGTTCCAAAGACAGCTGGGCATAGTATTCCAGATGTCATAACACAGGATCCAATCAACACATTATTTCAGCTAAAATCTGCAAAAAATTCTTCAGAATTGGGTCATATCTACCCCACATTCTATAGATGTTTGGTGTTCATTGAGTAGAAATTTTGAGTGACAATACACATGTAAAGGAACTCTGTATAGTCTTGCTTTGTGTCCCCTGAGGACATAAAAGCTACTTCTGAACTTTGGGATTTCCCATACTGTGGTTTCAAGGAGGGAAGATCTCTTTGTTCTCCTCCCTTCACTGATCTCCACAGAAAGAAAAGAGGAAGAGAGTGCTTCAGAGAGATTCATTGCATGTTGTGTTGATCTGTCTTGATGACTGCTTACCATGATAGGTCAGTTTGTCTGCCTGTTGAGTGTAGATCATGCCTTAAAATGCCTTATTGAGTTCAAGATCAAAAGAACTGATCTGCAATTCCCAGGGTCAGCACCGTAATATTTGAAAGCTTGCTGTCTATAGTAAGAGGAATGGTACTGTAATGCATAAAAAGAAATAGGAAACTTCAGTGACATTCTGCAAGAGTTGTTTTTTGTCTATGCTATTGGCTTAGGTGGAAAGTGATTGACATTAAATCTGTGCTTTTGCCCCTCAATAAGATGACCCACTTTTCAAAAATGCTAGGCCCTGCCAGCTTATATAATCATCAGTGGTGAAAAATTTTCAGTACCTCTGAAAACCAAGTCACATTTACTTTGTCTTATAAGAATGCTTTCAGGATACTCCTAGCTCATGATACCAGAGTTGGAAAAGTGGTGCCAAATAACCTGTTATTTGTGGTTTACTATTTTTATAGGTACTTTCTTACTTTACTAGCCTTACCATATATCTGTTTTTGTCAGTATAATTCACCAATGCAGAATATGAAATAAAAAGAGTTTAGTTTATAAAACTAATGGAAAATTCTTATTTTAATGGTTTGTGATAATTTTATATACTGAAACATCTAATTAGAAGATTAAAGTATGAATGCAAGGATTTATCTCTTGTCTATATATATTTTTTCTTTCATGTATGTGAATATACACGTGTAATGTACCTGATAAACTGCTGGTAGGAAAAACAAAACAAAACACAAAACAAAACACCACAATTTTTGTGAGTGCCATCTTGTATCAATATTTCAATTATTACAGTAATACAGATTTTTTAGGTCCAAACATACAAAATCAACAATCAAATCTCAATAACAATTCTAAAGAGAGGGAGACAAGCCTTTTTTTTTTTTTTTTTTTTTTTTTTTCCCCCAAGAAAATTTCAAGAGTGGCTAATATTCATAATTTCCATCAGTTTAGGTTTTGATCTGTTTGGAAATGCTATGACATGACAGTTTGGGTTTCTAGTTTTATATCCAAGTAAGTTCCTTTCACACTTTCACTGTGTACTTATTATTACCTACTGAAAGGTCCATTTTAACTGTGTCATGATAACCGTGACATATTTCTCATTCTGCAGATAATGTATCACATCCTTCCATCCCTGTTCAGGCTATGTTTTGCAAGTAGCACTACTAATATAACTAAGAGTGGTACAGTTTTGCTGTAATGATGTACTGATCTTCATCAAAAAGGTAGAATAAATAAAAAGATAAAAAAAGCAAACAGACTCAATTTGCTCCTGATTTTCTTTCCTTCTGAGAAAATGGATTTTGAGGGAAAAAAAATGGGATTTTGAGAAAGGGGATTTTGAACAGCATGAAAGTAGTGGGCAAAGACATTGTCTAACAATCAGACAGCCCCATAGACCTTCAAGTGAAGAAAAGAATGCATGAACGCACAACTTCAAGTGTGACCCACTCAGTAGCCTAACAGAGAAAGAGGCTGTATACACAGCAGCTACCCATGACACACAATTTCCTCCCAGTACTTTAATTGAGATAAAGTGGGACAAACAATGTTAACTGCCACCTACAATAGAAATAGATGGTTTGTAGGAGGAAGGAATATCAGGATGGCAATACTATGCTACTTGCCTTTTCTCCCAGTGAAGAAAGACAGAAAAAGTGAGACCAAAAATGCTTCACACTGATACTGTAAAGATAATTTTCTTAACTTCAAGATAAAACTATCTTCACTATTCTTCTGAATGAAATGCAGTAGCTTCAGGTTTGTTAGCCTTAGAAAAAGCATAGAAAAACCTGAAAATAGTACAGTGGTTTTCAGCATAGGACAACTATGAGGAATAGCCACTCTCAAAGCACTTGTACAAAATGGTCAGTGACGACAGTAAGACTGGTCAGAGTTTGAAAAGCAGGAAAAAAAAAAGGTATATCTAAATGAGATCTGAACATTTAGGGGAAAACTCAAATGAGTAGAGAGATAAAGAGAATCCGTACTAGTTAGAAAAAGAGGAAAAGTTTTCTGGAAAGAAAAGCTATTGTCAAATGACCAGATGAAATTCAAATAAATGAGGTCCACGGTATATTCATGGATAATAGCAGTTATGTCCTATTATTATAGGAATATATAGGAATATAGTTCCTATTATTACCAACACCTTGCTGATCTGCACAGTATGAGAATACATGTTGAGCACAGAAAAGTAATACTGATTTGACCTCTGAAGTGATTACACATAATATATATGTAGTGTTATGATATTTACTGCAGTATAATATATTCACAGTGGGTCACGGCCACACTATTGCTTCAGCTTAAATCCTAATTAGTTAAGTATGATTAATTACTAAACTCTTAACCATCTCTTTCAAAATCTTTGGAACCATAAAGGCAAGCCATCCATGTCAAACTCTGACACACATGGTGGATGAAAAATCTTAGCTCTCATCTGTCCATTTCCAACAGAGATGAGAACATGGTTTCAGGAGCATTTTCCATCCGTTCCATTCTTGGTTTGCAATTTCTAATCACTTCTGCTGTCTGAGACCAATACTGAAACAGAAGGGACTTCGAGGCACATAGCAGAGGAAAAGGATGAGCATTATCAAGCTCTTTTCCTGGTTGGGAACCTATTTTACAACATTTTGGCTGACACTCAAGACCCTGTGTACAAAGGTTTGTTTCCCACATTCTTCCTGCAAGCTAACCATCAACCTCAGCAATCAGTAATAAGGGCTAAGTCCAAGTGCTTAAATAAAGCCATCTGGAACAGAAAACTGCAGGTCTGAGCTGACAAACGACAGTTATTAATGGTAGCCACAACTTGCAGAACCTCCTGCCATCTGCCTCCACTCTAAAACTGGATGCATTTCCACTTGGTAGGGCCATGGCCTACAGCTGAATCTTTGCTCAAATATAGAATGTAAACAGAGCCTTATACTGTAGAATCATAGAATTACTAAGGTTGGAAAAGACCTCCAAGATCATCTGGTCAAACTGTCCCTCTACCACCACTATCACCCACTAAACCATGTCCTTATGTAACAGGTCCAACCTTTCCTTAAACACCCCCAGGGACAGTGGTGCCACCACTTCCCTGGGAAACCCATTCCAATGCCTGACTGCTCTTTCTGAGAAGAAATGTCTCCTAATTTCCAACCTAAACCTCCCCTGGTGCAACTTGAGGCCATTCCCTCTAGTCCTATCACTAGCTATCTGTGAGTAGAGGCCAACCCCCAGCTCCCCATAACTTCCTTTCAGGTAGTTGGAGAGAGCAAGAAGGTCTCCCCTGAATCTCCTCTTCTCCAGACTAAACAACCCCAGTTTCCTCAGCCGCTCCTCACAGGACTTGTGTTCCAGGCCCTTCACCAGCTTTGTAGCCCCTCTCTGGACATGCTCCAGGGCCTCCATGTCTTTCTTGTACTGAAGGCCCCAAAACAGAAGCCAGTACTTAAGGTGAAGCCTCACCAGAGCTGAATACAGGGGAACAATCACCTCCCTGGTCCTGCTGGCTACACTATTCCTGATACAAGCCAGGATGCTGTTGGCCTTCTTGGCCACCTCGGCACACTCATGTTCAGGCGAGCATTGACCAACACAATGCTCACCTCTGCACAGCTTTCCAGCCACTCTCCCCTAAGCCTGTAGTGTTGCATGGTGCTGTTGTAACCAAAGTGCAGGACCTGACACTTAGCCTTGTTGAACCTCATCCCATTGGTCCAGGTCCCTCTGCAGGGCCTTCCTACCCTCTGGCAGATCGACACTTCCCCCCATCTTGTTGTCATCTGCAAACTTGCTGAAGGTGCACTCAACTGCCTCCTCTAAACCATCGATAAAGACATTAAAGAGGATGGGCCCCAACACCAACCCCTGAGAAACACCATTCATGACTGGTCACCAGCTGGATTTCACTCCATTCACCACCACACTCTGGGCCTGGCTGTCCAGACAGATTTTAACCCGGCAAAGAGTGCAACTGGCTAATTATCATTATCAGGATAATGAGACAAAATTAGTGTTCCTATCCAGAGAAAGCTTGGGAGTGAAGGATCTGAAAGATAAATAAAGAGATTTGCCTGCATCTTGGTAAGGAACAGAACAATTACATCCTGTGATATTAAAGGTTGTCTGATACTGTTTCATTTTCCTGCAGTGGACCAGATGGCGGCATGTTTAATGTTACATTTTAAGTTGCTGGAGTTGAACATGAGCCTCCATAGCCTGCAAATTACCTGAGAAAATCATAGCTCTGTGAATAGCACAGGCCAAAACTAAGCTTTGTAACAAAGAGATGGATGTATGGAAGAATTTTCATCAAATCAGCCTGTGTCTCTTCCCATAGTAATGTACCATTCATTATCATTTCTTTCAGCAGGACTATTTTTCAAATTCAGAAACACAGAAAAAAATGTAAGTATATGAAATGTATGAATATTTCTGAAATTACAATATCTTATTACCTAAGACTTGTTACCTATTTGTTTTTTTACCTTATTTCTCTTTGAATTAACAAAGGCCACATGAGGAACTGTTGAACTCTTACTTTGCTCATGTTTAATGGCATTTCAAACATTTTTACTTTTAAATGCATTTTACTGTTTTAAAAGAGTAACTGTTATGAAGCCAGCTGCACATTTTTCAACAATATCAACCTTTTATTCCCATTTCTAATGAGCAGAAAACTGAAAATGCCATTTTGTATTGCACCTAGAGCATTCACAAAAGTTCTATAGAAGCACGTGTACAAATGATTACTGAGTATTTCAAAATATATAATTATGCATCTACAGTCTCCCGCAGAGACTTGTCTCTGTCTTGCTCTTGCTTCCAATGTGAAAAAAAACCTGCTGCTTCATAACAAAACAATGCAAATAAAATCATTGTTTATTATGACATACCTTTTGTACTAAAAAGGATAAGTAAAGGCTGAAAGTTTTAAATGCTTTCCACTCAGAAGCAATCACAAGATGTTCAACATGATATAAGATCCTGCTGTACAGTACGGCTTAGGTTGCTTTAATATCCAAAATTATTTGAAAATGCTATTTACATGAGTAATTTTAATATTCTAGCCAGGATATTTAATAATGAATGCCTTGTTCAAATCTCCATTATCATGATTGTTGCCAAGATGTGACCTGATTTTTTTAAATATTTAGGCTGATGTCACTTATTTAAATACTCGTAAGGACTTTTGGGCATATATTTAGGTTGATGTTTGTTTAAACCTTATTGTCATAAATGATATTCAAATTATTTATGTAATCTGACATTCATAAATAACAAATTGTTCTTCTGCTTCAAATATCCATGTTTGCACAGTCACTGGTGCTAAATGCATTTTTAAAATACCTTTTAAACTAAACTGTTTTTCATGGAGACTTTTTTCCAGCTTTGTTTATGCCCTAACTATTTTACCATTTTCGAAATCCAACATGCAGTTTGTGTACCTGACATTTCAAGAACTGACTCAGTAAACAAGAAATATGTGTATCTTATTAGACATCTCAGTTTAAAGTACCAAGGTGATTTTTTTCTTTTTTTCCAAAGAAAGATTGCTAACTAGTCCCCTTGAATGGGGAAGTAACTTGAATAAAATATTTTCTATTTCAAACTAATCTCTTAAAAAGTCTTAGCTGAACTGAAAGAGGAACAATTGTTCTACCTTTTATTTAAAGCAAAGGTCATATCATAGTCAAAATGTTTATTTTTTTTCAATGCTATGCACTTTCCTAAATCCTATTTCCAAACTTGTATGAGCTTTGAAGATCCCAGCTGTGTATTCTGCTGCTTTAATCTAGGTTATAATCTGTGGTAAAGCTACACAGCTCCTGTTTGATAGACAGGAAGGCCCTATATTTTACCACAGAGATGAGGTCCTGGAGATCATGAACTCCATCATCTAACGATCTATTTTACATTATGAAATTAAAAACAGTAGGAAGGGCCTTTGTCTTTGTCTTTTGTGTGATTTGAGCACAGCGAGGAACAGTCTTTGTGAATTAGAAACAATATGAGTCATAGGCTTTGCTTTGCAGTGATCTGTCCTGGCATGGTTATGCAAAGTAAAATGGAGATTTGTCCCTTCGTACACATAGGTTGTGAATGAAAAATCTGTGTACAGCACCCAGCACATGGGGTCTGCAGTCTAAGAATGTGGGTTTATATATATTACAAAATTACAGATTATTATTGCTATCAGCATTAATTATGATATCAGGCAGTCCACTTAGGTCATATAACTTCTACTAAATCACAGACTAAGTTTTCTGGGGAGTCTTCCAGTGCCCTTGGACACAGAATCAAAATACTATAAAAAGTACAAGTGTCCATTACTGAGTCTGTTCTGTGCTGTTTTATCTGGGTGCTCAAAGTGCAGCTGTAATACTTTGTAAATGAGTGTGATCAGGCTAAATTTGCACATAACCTTATTAAAGTAGTTCTTTACAGTCCTCACCCTTTTTATCAAAAAGATTTTAAACTCAGAAGGGGCAGAATAGTCATCTGCTATAAAGACTAGCAAAACACAGTCAATAAGACTTGGAATGAATTTCTATGTCAAGTCAAATAACTAGATTAAAAACCCAGCAGATCTTTTTTGAAAAAAAGCTATTCTGAAAAATAGTCAATTTAATATTTAAAATTTCACATGCTACAAAGGACATCATAACCTCTGAACAGCTGTTTCTATGGATAATTATCCTTGTAATGTAAAATGTCTGTACTGAATAGAGCCTGAATTTGTCCAGTTTCAGTTCTCAGCCAGAGGATCTTCATGTATCTTTGTCATTTAAAAGCAATACTCTTCAATCAACCTGCTGTTTGCCACATATATGTGGGGAACATATGCATAAAAGACATGATTAGATCACTTCTTACACTGTTTCCCTCCCTCCCTTCCTCCCTCCTTCCTTCCTTCCTTCCTTCCTTCCTTCCTTCCTTCCTTCCTTCCTTCCTTCCTTCCTTCCTTCCTTCCTTCCTTCCTTCCTTCCCTCCTTCCAGACTTAATTTCTTCAGTCCCTTCTTATGAGGTATATTTTAGTTACTTCTAATTATTATGTCATTGCTCTGAGCCTTCACCACTGTTTCAATATCATTTTTGGACTGCTGACCTGGATACCAGGAATACATTTTCAATTCAAAATAGACTGCTCTTAAATCTTTTCCAGACTGAACTGAATACAATCCTGTTACACCCGTTTTAATCTGAACAATCTCTATACTCCTCTATCCTTTTATTTTATGATTGATTGTTTTTTTTTTTTTTTTTTTTTTTTTTTTGTCAGTACACAATCCTTCATCCAACACAACCTTGTTGAGTCAGGAAACTGCTATCTGAAATTCTTTAGAAATAAAATAGTTATTTATATATAACTTTCCTAAATTTCAAAGGTGGCTTCCTCTGCTCATTATGTATTTTTTTCCTGTATTTTACAAATACCCATCAGAAAAAACATGTTTTCAGTGCTATACCTGTGGTCTCATAAACTTTCTACTGCACTGAGATCAAACTCAGTTCTTTTCAGGTCACTAGCCCAACTTTTACAGAAAGGACTATTCATAATTAATTGATAATAATTCAATGCTTTTAGCCTGTGTTGAAGTAGTAGAAACAAGAAGGAAAAAAACAAGCCAGAAAGGAAAAGTCAATAGTAACAAACTTTATTCTGAGATCTCTCTCTAATCACCAAGCTGCTGGTCTCAAAATACCCCATGCTTGTGGTCATGATGCCAAACTGCTCTGGGAAAAACATGCTGTGAGATTATTACAGGTAAAAATGTAAATACATTCAAGGAAAGAAAACATCCCAAAATTACCAGGTCAGCTTGCAAAGAATGATGAAACAAATATAAATCAGAGGCCTAGATATGCCTGGAGTCTAAATAGCCTGGAGTTTCCTGAAGATCTACCTATTCTGTAAAAATCACCTCTAACTCAAGCTAATAATTTAATTGAGCAGTAAGTGTCTTCTTTAGAGCAAAAGGTGATTTAGAGTGAAAACAATTGCTTTCTACAAACATTAAGCCAAGATTTTGAAAAGTAGGTAGGGGATCCACGTATCCAAATGATGAACATTTCAGAGTCTACATTTTTAAAAACAGCTAAATAGTTTCAGAATTCAGAGATTCTCACTTTGTGCTGTGTCTCAGACTGAGTTCTTTAAATCTCTACCTGCTCTAAAAACTCTTAGCCTTTATGACATCTAGGTAATATGCAAAAGTGAATCTTATTTTAATGATTTCAATGAAAGAGTAACAGTTTCCATTAGCAAGATTCAGGCTTCTCTCAAAAATTAAAATCATTTCATTTTAGCAAAACATCAGTCTACATAATTCAGTAAGTTTTTCAATTAGTTTATTGTGAATATTGTATTAGTCCCAATCCTAAAGAACATTAATATCGAAAACACATAATTTCTATTTAAAGTAGGAAAGATTTAGCCTTCACAATCATTTTTCTTTTTCTTAAAAAAAAAAAAAAAAAGCCGAGTATCTTATTTTTTTTTGCTGAGTCATAAGTAATGTGCAAAGTCATACTTAAATATGTTACAAACAGTAAGAACATCAAACATGAAAAAAACAAACAAACAAACAGTGTTCTCATTGGATAGAACAATAAAGGATGCTTTTGAAATTTATATTCAGAGAAAAAGTTTACTAAAAGATTTTTCTTTTTCTTTTAAGCTATATGAAAGTCTCAGACATCCACCTGAGATTCATAACACTATTTTGCATTGATTGTCATGCCTCTCTCTGTATAATATTTTATACACAATAATGTTCCTCCTATGAATCATAATATCATCAAGATCTCTTGTACATAAGTCCAATTTGCTAGGGGAAAAAAAAAATCCTTACAAAAATAAATTTACATAACTACTGCATACAAATAGGATTAGTGTACAGTTAACAAGAACTGCATTCAAGAGGAGTCAACAGCATTTGCAAGATGTTTAACAGCCAGCATATGAAGTAATTCTTAGATGCAGCTGCATCTGGATCATTTTCTAGTTTCTTTGTTTTTAACAGGATGCTCTCTGATATTACAATTTTATGTATAGTTAGTCAGCTTTAGAGGTCTTGTAAACACATGGTAATAGCAATCCTATCTACACAGTGGATCAAGTATGGAGAACTTCAACTCTGTCTTTAAAGGTAAAATAAATGACATCTGTAATTCTGTGTGAGGATAGTTTGGAAAAGTCCATAAACCAAAATTGTATTTTGGTTTAAAACGTTGCCAGGATTATTCACGGGCATGACATCTCTCTTGAATAAGAGGATCTGTGGCCCAGATATGGATTTATTATGATGGAGAAAGTGTAGCCTTCATTAAACACCACTAATATGTTGAACAGGCACCCATACATGGCATCAGACCCACAGCATCTCAGTTGCACAGCCCTCTCCCTATGACTAGTGCCACCTCCACTCCTTGAAATAAAGGCCCAGAAAACTTGTCAAATAGCTAATTCTCATGCTGACTTTATCTTGTTGGCTTACTAATATAGGCTGACTTTGTAGAAGAAGGGGTTATAAATTAAGACAGCTCGGCTTACAGATGTTCCAATTCTTTTTGAAAACAAATCTGGTCCTATGCTTTTTTAAGACTGAATTCTCATAACCTTAGAATGTGCTGTGAGCAAAGCATTGACAATATTGTCTTTCCCTTTCATGGACATTTGTTCTCAGAAAGAGCAGTCAGGCATTGGAATTGGTTGCCCAGGAAGGTGGTAGAGTCACAGTCCCTGGGGGTGTTCAAAGAAAGGTTGGACGAGGTGCTTAGGGACATGGTTTAGTGGGTGATATTGATGACGGTTGGACCAGATGATCTTGGAGGTCTTTTCCAACCTTAACGATTCTATAATTCTATGAATTTGCCACTTGCTGGAGCTTTGAAAGATTTCCTGTACTATTAGTTGTGCTGGTGGGCAGTCCACAGTGCAAGAGACTGTGTGCCAGAGATTTCTGGAGCAGCTGGAGGAAAGCCTTGATTTGGGTAAATCCTTCCATGCAGGGTTATTGTGTTCTTTCCTACCTCACTGGGACTTTTCTTCCCTGAGTTGGCAGGCGGCTTATTATGTACTACTTCTGGTTATCACAGCACAAAGTCCAGCCAAACATTGACGCAGTGACTGTGATAACATACATTTCCTGTGAAAGGAGGGAGACATGCTGGAAATTGGCATGTACCATTCCTTTTTTTTTTTTTTTTTTTTTTTTTCCCCAGGACCTCAGCTTACTCATTCCAGTTAGAAAAAGAAACATTTAGTTTGGGTATGAATTTAGATTTAATCTGTACCTCTTAACCTTGAAGCTAGAAGTTAGTCCTGTATTCTTTTTGTCTCATCCATATATAGCTCAACTAACTAGAGAGGCAATTAAAGTTCCAGTAATATTGGGAGAAATTTCTGGGTACAGTTCATGAGCCTGTTTAAGAAGGCTAAGGCTGACACAGTTTTTTAATAATATAACTGTATGTGTGAGGCCAGTAATATAAAACCAACCTTGATTTTCATATTTTCTAACATGTCACAGGGAAAAGAGACTTTGTCAGCTACCCAGAGATAAATGGAGGTAGTATTTTAAAAAGGTCAAATAAAATTGCGCTAAAAACTGTGTGATAAATCAAAATTAATTTCCAGTCTGAGAATACAGTATGCAAAAATGTCATCATGTTATTAACATTCCAGCCATCTACACGCATTCAGTGTCATATTTGTCTAGTAAGAAAAAATCAAAGACCAGTGTTTCTCACATTTCTTAGCACTATTAACTCCACAGAATTATGGGAAACAGAACTGGATTTTGTTCTTATTTCTAGCTCTCCACAAATGTTCAGTACAGTATCCAGATCCTCATTACAAATATCCCATCCAGCTGGAGACAAAACAGAACAGTATAGGGAATCTGGCTCAGAGGATGTTCATGAGAGCCAAACAGAGCCTATGTTAACATTCAGCTTTACTAATTCAAATTTCCATATTTTTTTAAAAGAAATCTGTTAGAAGTGTCTGAATATGATAAATAAATATGAGATGAAAGAGAAATTTGAAATGGCTTCAGACATATTTTTCATATCAAAATCACATTTGCAAATGGTAACCAAGTTGTCAGCCATATGTTTTCTATTTCATTATTTTATTATATTTTCTGATTTCCTGGTGAAGAAGATATGGTCTAAACCCAGACAAGGCTCAGATAATCCATTTCTTTCCTATCTTTCATTCTGAAAAGACAGTGGTATGAAATATTCATTTATTATTATTTATTTCACGACTGACTATAGTCTGCTTCTCAAATTCACAGTAAAGATCAAAGCCAATGTTTTGCACATTTTCTAACTTTTCAGTGCAAAATATTCCTGAAAATTGTATCTATTCATGAAACAGCACAGATATCAGTAAATATTATATGGAAGATTATTCTTCAGTCTGGACTTATTTATGTGAAAGACAGCAAGCTGCATGTAACAGAGACTTCTGCATTTAGTAATAATGAGAATAAAGACCTCGTGCTTCTAGCCAACCCCAATGACTTGGAATCATTTCTTGAATGTTAACAGCTGATATCCATTTGTGATAATTTTGCTGCTGAGGCTTCTGATTGCCTATGGATGGAATAATGCCGCTTGCAAAGTAAGATGCCAGTTTTCCAGGACGCAGCTGCCAGTCAGTTCTGGGTAAAGGTGGGAACAATATATTGCACTGCCAAGGCTGTCTCATCTGCATGAAAAGCATTGTTTTTTGAGAGAGTGATATATCAATGCCAAGTGCCCAAGCCAAAATGAGAGACATGAATGAGAGTATGATATGGTGGTTTCAAGCACTTGACTCCACCAGAGAAAGGTTGAATTGCTGTAGGTACTCAGGGCAGCCCATTAAAAACACAGGTGTACAGCATATGCAGCAAAGAGTACAATCTACCAGTGCTCATACAACACATATTTATGGGAAAAAACTGTCTCAAGTACAGATA
Source organism: Aythya marila (assembly GCF_965140915.1). Taxonomy (NCBI): domain Eukaryota; kingdom Metazoa; phylum Chordata; class Aves; order Anseriformes; family Anatidae; genus Aythya; species Aythya marila. Next base: position 53,205,919 of record NC_139042.1, on the reverse strand, counting down.
AAGTAGAGTATCAGAGCCCAAGTTTCACATATAAATGTTGTCTTGAGAAAACCAAGCTAGTTAAAGCATATATTGTGACTGATTATGAGATATGAAGTAGTATTTCACAAAAAGCAATTTAAATAGGCACATTACTCACACTTTAGTTATCTGACTAGTTCCTATTGGTCACATTTTTTATTTTTTTTTTGTGCCAACCAAAGTTATATATCCTTTTATATACTTACATAAGTTTTTACATAACTCTTTGAAGTACTGTTTTAGAAACCTTTCTAATGATATCAATTCTTCAGTTGTACAGACACAAACTGTATTCCCAACATATTTAACACTCGTGGTTATGTGGTGCTTTTAATGTAAGTAAGTGCTACAGTGACCTCTGCTAATTGCAGAATATTAACCATAAACACCCCAAAAGTCAGAAGGAAAAAGATGAATAAAAGCTAAGAGCCTCTCAGTGTAATCAAGTGTGGTACAGTACTGAGTAAAAATGTTTCTTGAACTTGATCCATTTCATGCCTTTCCTGAAGCAGTTTATATAACATTGGAATGTGCAACTTATATCTGTACTGCTGATTGGAATTAACAGTCAATGAGCCATCTAAACTTGGCTAGATTTAAGTCAACAAATCCTCTCAAAACAAAATAATAAACAAAAAAACAGCACCAACAAAAAAACCAACCAACCAACCAAACAAAAAAAAAAAACACAAAATACAAAACTCCTCAACTATTAATTATTGCTTGAGTTATGTGGGATGCTGAGGAGGAACAAGGAGAATATGAGATATAGACCAAGATAAAAACAGAAAATACATTACTCCAGAAGTTTCATGGCTAGAAACATAATAGTACCCCATGTAATGACCTGAATCAGTATATCTGAGGAAATATTGTAAATTTCACAGTTTATGAGATTCAAGATGTTTTGCTAACACTGATCTGTATCTATTTCTGTCAATATCTTAATTATTCTATAGTATTTGCATATGTGAATTTAAGAAACAATTATTTACCATTGACTTATTCTCAGATGGTGTATTTTAATAGGAAAATTCTATGCCTGACTACTTAGTCATATCTTTGGATCCTTTACTGAAAACCAAAAAATTTCAGCTGGTGACTAGCTAACATCAAGTTCCTAGTTTAAATACTGAGAATAATTAATTTAAGATTTAAAAAACTGAGTATTTCAAAGCATTTTCAGAAATACTGTTATGAGTAAATAAGATTAGTCTAATTTTAATCAAATTTATTTGATGATCTATTTGTTTATTTATTTATTTATTTATTTATTTCAGTCAACACTGCTAATAAATCAGAAAAATGAAGTACATTAAGACTGTGCAGTTGTTGCCTTTAAACCATCTAATTTCTACAGAAAATCATTGTCTTGGTTTGTTCTCCTCTCAGAAATCATTCCCACAATTACTAACTAATAAATACTGATTGAAATGTCATTAACAATTGTATTTAAGGTACTTAAGTAAGGAGTACTAAATATAAGATTTCATGATTAAAATTCTATCAACCTTTAACTGAATAGTTTCAAAATCCCCTATTACCTATTAATATTGACAAGCTAGATTTTTCCCCTCCTAGTACTGTGCACTTAACCAAGAAATCTGAAAGAAGAAAATACACAAAGTTATTCTCTCCTCTGCAGTTGGTGAAGAAACACAGCAATGTCCCGAGTTCAATTTGCATGACAGAAGATTGGAACTGCTTTCTGAAAACGCTTATCTTTTTTCATTGTATATTGAAAAAAGTTTTGGCAAAGGCACTCCAAACTTGCATATGTAGGTTAACCTAAATTTAAGATCATCTGGAATTCTGCTCAGGAAGGTAATTTTTTTTCTTTTTTTTTTTTTTTCTTTTTCTTTTCTTTTTCTTTTTTTTTTTTTTTTTTGCTTAATGAACTGGAGTAGATGAGCTAACCCAAGGTGTCTCCATGTTCAAAAATAGTTCAGAACAGTAGATCTGAATAAACCTCCATAAAAATAAGTAAGTCAGAAAAGGTTAGCTTTCATCTAAAATTCTAAACTTTTAGTTTAGTAAGCCTTTTGAGATGTTATTTCTCCTTATGAGAAATCTTTCCCAAAATTTCAGTGACGTGCATAAGAGAAACAGCGGTATATATATATTTTCCTTTTATGGAAATATAGAGGTGAGATCTTTCTTTTTGAGGAATTAATCTCTAGCTCAGAAAGTAGTTCTTGACACAAGTATTTTTGACACATTTTAAAGTTTTAGTCTCATGAGTACATAGTTGAAATTCACTGTATAGTTTGACTCATTTTCCAGTGTACATACGATATAGATGATATATAGTATCTGACTCATTTTATGTACTCTTAGTACATAAATGTACTTTGTGTTATGTACTACACCATGAAGTAGAGCAATTGATAAAGGATACAGAAAGGAGGTCACACATTCAAATACTTCACTTTTCACATTAGGGTCAGGCTAATCTAGGCTACTTGTTCCAACTGAAGCTCCCCTTTATATATAGTGAAAGGGGAACTCTATGCAGCCTATCATTCCCACAACTTTCTGAGGTAGAAGAGATTTCTGTCACAGTAAATCAGTTTATACCTTTCTGATTACACCAGGATACAATTTATGGAGCAATCAGAAGTCAATTCTCTCATTAGCTAAGCCCCATGCTTTGAGATGAGACCTATTAAAATGCTCAGGCACATCCTGAAAATGGCTGTGTGCATTTACTGATGCAGTAACTCCTTTGCCAGGTCCATTTCATACTCTGTAACAAAAAGGAAAACCCACTGATCTATCAACTCTTAAGTAAAACAAAACAAACAAACAAAAAAAACCACAGCAATCACAACCAAACAACAACAGATAAACAAACCAAACCAAGCTAATGAAAACTATTTTCTCAATGTGAAAAAAACAAATAAACAAAAAACACCACTCTATTTCCCAAAATTAATAATACTCCAAAGCAAATCTATCTGACTAGATGGAAAATAGCTATATTTGAACTACAAAATACCAAGGCACAACTGTATTGATACTGAAGTAAAATTTATCTGCACAAATTATTATTATTATCTATTATTATTATTATTAGTAGTAGTAGTAGTAGTGGGGATAATTGTTTTTATTTTATTTTATTTTATTTTATTTTATTTTATTTTATTTTATTTTATTTTATTTTATTTTATTCTTTCTACAAGTGAGAGTGAAAATTTAGATAGACAAAAGTAACTCTGGGCTCTTAAGAAATATATCTTCACTATTCCTGATTTCTGTAATGACATACACCACAGATGGCTTTGTTCTATTACAAATATAGTCATTCTTGTCATGCTTACACAAGTTTAAAAACAGTATGTCTTTAATGACTGAATTTACCTTGTGAAGCTCATAAGGGTGAGTTAACACTGAGAGTCAGCACCTTTTCACTCCTAAGTCAGCTTTTTTTTTTTTTTTTTTTTTTCTGTCTGTTTTCAATTCAAGTTATATTTATCATTTCTACTTTATCCAGAGTGCTCTAGACTCCTAACCATGGTAAATAAATGCTAGCTTAATGAGTCCTTTAAAAATATGGAATATAAATTCATTTAAAAAAAAAAATTACATGTAAAATGCATGGTTGGATTTTCTGCAGTTGTGTGAGAAGGAAACAAAAGACTGTAAGACTTCTTTAAAACATTGACAAGAATGCCTTAGGTAATTCCCATTTTTGCGTGTAAAGAAAGTTTCACTAAGTTCCTGGGATGTCCACATTATCAGGCATAAGCGTTTTAGCTTGGACTAGTTATATTCTGGCCCATGTATTGAACAGACAGTAGTGTTTCCCTCTTTTTCCTCTCCTTCACTATCAACTATTTAACATCATTCAACTTATACAAGATATGAATTCCTAGAGGTGCCTATTTTCTCAGCAACTTCTGAACACTCAATCTTCTCTGCACTATTAGCCTTTAACTTGGTAATAAACACATTTCTGTGTGTTTTCATTTGCCAGAACTCCAGTTAGTCTTCTCATGCCTGTCCATTTGCCACTGTCATGTTAAGTATAGCATTACGTTTGAATACCTTAGAACATTTAGGAAACATTTTACTTCTGAAGCTTTTTGGATGATGCTGAAAATACATGGTGGTAAAAGCATGAAAGCTCCATTTGTTTATTCTCACTGTTTTAAAGGGTATCATCCTGACAGCATAGCAGACTTGAGTTCTTAATCACTGATAAAAAATGAGCAAGGACAAGTGACTCTAAGCAGTGATTCATCTTTGATCTCAAACAGACAAAACTAAAACTATCAAATAGAAAATTGGTTCAGAAACCCAACGTAATTCTCTGCACTTGTTTATTGAATGTTTTCCTCTGTATTTTGATTGTCTTTAAGATTGTCTTAAAGATACTGGACCAAAAAATGCTTTCTGCCATCTATACCAACATTTCACATAAAGAAACAAATAACCATCAGAAGGTAAGAGCACACAGTCATGAGCTTAAACGGCAAAATTTGTGTGCTACTACCTGCAGTTAAACTGTGTGCATAAATGTACACTATTGTGTGCATTTTATGTACACATAAATATACACACTATTCCTCTCTTTCTATTTACATAATGAAATATATTTGAACCTAAACATATGTAAGTGGATTTCAACCATTATCTATTTATTAATTGCAAAGGAAGAGAGTCCAATTCACTGCTCATATAACATGGTGAGTTCTTCCACTAGTTTAGTTTCCAACACGGCACTCTGTGAATCTGTGTGTGCCTGTCTAAAGAGAGGACAAGAGATTGAAGTGTTGAAATGAATCATGACTTGATTAAGCAGTAAATTCATTCACTTTATGGAGTTCTAATCTTTCCTTGATAGATATTTACTCTTCCTTCTAAGGAGCAATACACACTTACCTAGAAAAGAAATTTGATCATGAAAAAAGAAATTAATTCAATACATTTAAACATATTTCCTTCTTCTACCAAATGACAGTCTGTTTTGTGTCATATCTTAGTAAGAATACCTTAGTGTTTTACACACCCCACTGCATAGGTCCTACCTCACTACATCAGCACTATTAATGCGATATATCTGTCAAGGGTTATTAAAATTCTTTTTGATGTGTATCTTGGCTCATAAACCTCCACACTGTACTGATATTGCTTAAGGGAATGTCCTTGTAGCACTGACTCTCTGCAGATGGGATGATAAAAGGGAAATGTTCAAAACTTTAAAAAGTTTAGTCTCTAGCAGAGCTTCATTTTCTGACAACACTTCTTTTGAATTGTGTTTTGTGTTGTTGCTCTATAGCTGTTGTTCAAAAAATTGTTCACAGACTGTTTTAACTCATAGAGAAAAACTCTTACAAATAAATAATAGAGGGATAAAAAGTGAGTGATGGATGTCAATACATTTTCATATATTTATCCTTTTCATTGCTTTTTATACATGTTGTGCCTGTACCCATCTGCAGGTAGCTAACAAACCCTGCTAGCCAATTCACTCACTCAGAGTGAGCAAGGATTTATGAAGTCAGCTGAAGCAGTGAATTTTGTTCATGTTCTTCTTCATGTATATAATCTTTTCTGCTCTTCTAGTTGTAATGAATTACTACAGGGTACAGGAATTGCTCTTAGGAACTGCAGAGACTGTGCTCCACATTTTGCAATGTCTCTGTTGGCAGATGACGGAATATGCTTCAGGAAAGTATTAAACATCTACATAGTTTTTTAACAAAATTGCATGGGATGATTTTATTTGAATTTAACTGCATACAGTGATAGTCTATAAGTATGTTACATTTGTTAACCATTAGTACTGTACTTATGCCTTTAAATGGTCATTTTTTGACGCAAAATCTCTGCTATTCCACCCAAATTTTCTGAGCAGTAAGTTGTAACTTGCTAGTTCAGTAAGCAGGAACTTACTATGGTAAGTTCCACAGGCTCTCTGTGAGACCTTTGCTTTAATAAACTTTGCTTAGTATCTGATTTTATACAGAGCTGAACAATTAGACCCTTAATCAAGTTGAAATTGAAGTCAGTGGCTGTGGATTTTTTTTTTCTGATTCAGGAGGAAAAGTGGGAGGAGGGAAAGGGAGACAGACTGAATTTTAAATAATTGGCCTTAATGTACAAAAACATGCAGTGTACAGACATATGTACATTCACACTGCTCCAGTACTAAGCTAACTCTGGAAGATAATTCTCTCATTTAAATTTCTCTCATAAATTCAGTCTGAGTAATCAGACTGAAAATGATACAGACATAGGATGCCCTCTTGGAAGTTAGAGGAAAAAAAAACACTGTTGGGCCATTTTTGGTTAAATATTTACATTCCTTTTTTTTTTTTTTTTTTTTTTTTTTCTTATATATGGTAGATTTCCTGTAAAATTTATAAACCTTCTGAAATCAAAGACCAAAAGTCAAATTTGAACAGTATCATGACAGACCTAAACATCAAGGTGTCTTGAGCAATTTTAAAAACAAAACCATTTTCGAGAAAGGAGAAGTTGTTCATTGGTTAAAACCGTGCTGAGGTTTTGGGAAATAGCAGACTTGCCAGCTGCCAAATGTTGGCATACCCTTATGAAAAACAGGCATTGTATTGTCCTGTAATAAAATTCTCTCCATATATACTTAGTTGTTCTAAGCTATACATCTCTCTCACCAGTATATGATGCAGAGCAGAGCAGAAACTAAGTCCTCTCAACTTTGTTGAAAGCTCTACCACCATTCTGTCTGGTACATCTAGTTTTTCACTCAAGGAATGAACCTGGGGTCTTTCAGAAGAGAAAAAAAGAAAAAGAAAACAAAAAAAAAAAAAAAGAAAAGAAAAAAAAAAAAAAAGAAAAGAAAAAAAAACTTATTATCAAAACAAAGTAAAGTAGAAGCAGACAATGGGGAATAGGGATAAGTTTAAAATTTTATAAATGACCAGAATTCTTACACTGAAATGCTTCATTTTGTATTCTGTTATTCATATCAGCTTTCTTTTTCTGAGAGAGATATTTTGAGATGCAAGACCTAAGCTGACAATGAAGCCAACTTTCACTGACCTCTGAATAACTGAGAATTGAACTTAGATCCACGTGGTTTATTTCAGACTTCTTACTTTGAAGTCCTAAAAAAATTTGACTTTTTAAATTTGTTGCTGATGACTTCCTTGACTAACATGCTTAAACAGATACACATTTAAAGTCCAATTAGTACTCCTGGTGAGTTTTAGATAAATCAGATATTTCCTTGACTAATGGTTTCTGTAGAAAGCTGAAAGGAGAAGACGCTATTAGTTTTCTGGCATCTGTCTCATATGAGAAATAAAATGATTTACTTTTATCAATCATGATTGGAAAACAGTGCTTCCATAGGATGCTTTCAAAACAGGATGAAGAAAATCTGTAAAAATAGTCATTCTATAAAGTCAGAATACTGCAAAATGATACAGATCTCCTTGCATTGCTTAACCTTCAAACTTTTTAATATCCTTACTCTTCCCATTTGATTCTTTTGAATTTTCTTTTACTCACCTGTGCTAAAACACAGAAAACGTAAAACCTGCAATAACATTATTTACAGAGAGGGTCTAAATCTATCAGGGTCAGCAAGCTCTTAGTTGTGCTTTGCTTCTTCATCATTATTTTTGTCATGATGTGGCTATGTATAATGCATTAGGTTCTATCCTTTGTTTTAGGAATTCCTCTGAAAAAGTTCTACATATCTTCTTAGCTTCTGCAGGTGCCATTCAACATATTTTGCAGGTGCAAAACACAATTGCTTTGAATAATTTGAAAGGTTTTGTATAAAATATGCTTGGCAATCCTAGAGAAAACCCAAAGAAAGAAATTACCTTAAAAATAATAATAATAATTTGAATAATTATTTTTATAACGTGTCATTATAGTGTTTAATGACATTGTTAAACTAGAATACGTTCATTTTGGTTCTGAATATATAGGTAGAATTTTAATGTAGAGCAGAATTTTACATGTCACAGACATCTAAAAAAAATGCACAAACTAAGAAAAAGCCCTGTAATCAGTGTATCAGAAGATCTTTGTTTATGAATGATATGGATCCAACTAGAAGACAGGGCTAATGCAATTTTCAAGATGTGAAATGGTATGTGTTGAATAATAAGCTAGGTTGGTAGATCTTTTTAAATAGTATTGTGTAAGACAATGTCTGGCTGAGCAGTATGACTCAGTTGAACTCAGGCCATTGATTATATCTGACAATTCTAATAGAGGTGACATATGCCACTTTTGCAGATATCCTAAAAAAAAAAACCTTCATTTTGCTTTCATTGGAGTCACTGTTTCATTATAAGCCTTTTCTCCTCGGCTACTCTTCTGGACTATCTGATGCTCCACTGCACATAAGGTGGAAAATAGATCACTGCAGTAAGTCTGAGACATCTGGAAGACATCTAATTTATGATGGTTTATTTTCCCATGAAATGTCTGCAAATGAACTAAATTAGTTTGTTTCCTTTTTTCTTTCCATGAAAGAAGGAAAGATTTCCTGCACAGCTGGAGAACCTAAAATCAAAAGATACTTCCCACAAAGCACTCCAGCATAGATGCTATTCACCCTTGTATGCCATAGAAGTCTCTGAGCCCTGAGAAACCCCTGTCTGGACAATCCCTTAAATCCCTGTCTGAAGAACGCTATGTGACAGGAAGAGGAAAAAAAAAAAAGTGGTCCATTCATGGCATGATATGATCCCATTTTTGGAAAGATATATTAATTCAATATAGTTTAGTGAAAACTATAGTTGATTTTAGATCTCCTTTCCCTCTCTGACTTTAACAAGTCCAATATTTTTGGCTAATGAAGTTAAATATACAGGTCACATAGCTCTTTATCTGTCACATCCTGCAAATCATATTTTCCAGTATTAAAGTAGTATTCGTTTTGGCTTTTAATTACCTGACTTATCAGCATGTTGTTTTTTTCCCCCCTCCCTGCAATAATTACATTTTGAATTAGTGTGACATTCGATATTGACCTTTGTTTATAGCTCTCACAAACAGTAGAATGTTTATTTATAAACCATGAAAAGAAGAATTTGTAAGAATATTGATTCAGTGTATTTAAAAGGCAATGGCTTGGCATTCTGTGAGTAGAAGTAATCACAGGCAATTACTAGAGACTACTTTTCACTGCTAATCTTGGGCCTAACCTTGTAATCGTGTTTCTTTGCCTATATATATCACCAGGCTCCTAATGTGAAGTCTGATATCAATGTAATTTAATAAGATTCAGGGGAAGAATAGTTCTAATTGGTTTAGAAGAAGGCAGACATATAGGCAATGCTGGGTAGTGAGGAAAGTATTGTAACAGGCATTTTTATTTTGTAATAAAATGATAATTAATATTTAAACGTATTAACAAAATATATTGTTAGTGGTCGGGTTGCAAATTTTATAGTTTATGCTATCAAAATCATTAACTGCCTGCCCCTAATGGTGCTCCTGAGCTAAGCTTCACATTATACCTTTATATACTTTATAAACACTACTTTGATTGCTGGTAGTATGAATTTCCAAGCATGAGAGGCAAAGTCAAAGTAAGAATAACTCTTCTTGTCCTTATCCCAATATATACCTGGAGAAAAGTTGCCAAATTCAGAAAAAGCTTAGAGAAAAGAGAAAACAATAACTAAAACCCCAGATCTATGTAAACAGAAGTAATATGTGTTGATTTGGTGTTCCCAGAGTGTCAGATTCAGTGTAAGAACCAAAGATGATATATCTGTCTGCCTGGGATTAAATTAGAGCTCTGAGCTGAGCAGCAGTGGAGTAATGACAGCTATCTCAGCTATCTTACGACTGCGATTTCAGGTAGGGTTGACTACTCATACTTCATTATCTCATTATCTTTTTTTTTTTTTTTTCCTATTAAACTCAATGTGAATTTACCTAGGTTAAGAGGAGAAATTAGCACAGGACAGGCTTAAGAAGTCATGCTAAGGAAGTATAATTTTTTTTTCTTCATTTTTACACAGCTCTCAATTAAAAGTATATGGAAAAAAAAAAATACAGGAAAAAATATTCTTTGGGTGGAATGTTATCTCAATGGGAAAACACTGTGTTAAGGAAACTGCTCTGCCTCTACCAACTAGTAGGATGTCTGAGGCAAATACATGTCCACTTAGGGATTTAAACCGTCTTTTGATTTGCTTTTAGTTTCAGTCTTAACTATTTTCTGGGAACTTCTATTTACTACATGTTGTGTTTGTTCCAGAACTGTTCTTTATTTAATGAAAAATTTCTTCTGTACAACAAACCTTGTGCTGCTGGTAATTCATTTATGAATATGTTTTGGAAAAGTATTTTAGGAATCCTAAGCTCTTGCAAAATAATAAAGACCATCATTTTCCACCACTCATTGACAGTTCAAAGACAGTACTATGATTACTGGAGATGTTTCGTTATGAGCCAGAGAAATTAACTTATCATTATTTATTTGTAAAGTATGCAGAGCTCAAACAGTAGAAGATGAACATGAAAATATGCATATGTCTTTTCTGTCACATTATTGGAAATCACAACTGGCAGAAACTTCAGAAATATTTTCAGTAGTTTCTTCAGTTTAATATTAAATACCAAACCACAGCTGGCCAGGAAGTTTGCAGGGTTTTTATTTGTTTGTTTCTCCCTCTAAGAAAAAGTTGAGAAAATCAAAATACATTTAAAAACATTTGTCATTTGAATATAGTATATTTTTATTAAAAAAAAAGAAAAGTAAAAAGCACAGTTTTCTCCACCAAAGCAAAACAACCTATTCTACAGGTTTTTAGGATATGCCAAAATGGTAGAAAGATGGATAATGGAAAACATTTGCCAATTATTTCTGAGCCTGTAGCTTGGAAAGCCTACAAATATCTGCTAGCTATATCTTAAGAAAGTATAGTAGGGCAGAAGCTCTGCTCCTGTACTGACCTTTAAATTACTGGGCATTGAGGCAAAAGCAACTAAACAGAGCTTTGGTGTGCACACAATGGCATTTCCTATATTATATATTAATGAATAAATAGGTTTCATTTTTCTCACTTTAAAAAACAAAATCATTACTTTTTTATGTGTATACACAACTTTACAAAGCACATACAGAATTTAGTGAGCTGAAAGGTACTCAAGACTGAAAATCTACATTCAGTGGAAATTTAACAATACCTTAACAGAGACTGACAAATATTTAATGTATTAGTATGAGAAATATATATTTAAAAAAAATTCAGAAACTAAAAAAGTGCAATTGGACTTTGAGATTCTGGGAAAAAGTTCAAATAAAACTTTACAACTTTATATAGATTGAATGCAAATATGTCTGTCTTCATGATTATTGTATAATATCAAATGTCCTAAAACCAAACCAAAACCAAAACTTAATCTGTTTATTTAAATGGGATCTATCTGAATTATAATCTCACTTACATAAGCAAACAGCAAGTAGAAAAATTTTGAGATATGTGTCAACTATTCTGAGTGTGCTTGAGTGTATACATCTTTGGTGGTTTCACACTGATGGCAAATTCTGCTCTGGCACCTGGAACACCTCTTCTCCTCCTTCTTCACTCACCATGGTGTCTGCAGGGCTGTATCTCTCACATTTTCTCACTCCTCTCTCCCAGCTGCTGTTGCACAGAAGTTTTATTCCTTTCTTAAATATGCTCTCACAGAGGTGTAACTAGTGCCGGCCATTGGCTTGGCTGTGGTGGGTCCCTTTTGGAGCCATCTGGAACTGGATCTTATCAGACATGGGGCAGCTTCTGGGCTCTGTTCACAGAGGCCACCCCTGCAGCCCCCCTACTACCAAAACCTTGCCACATAAATGCAATAAAACTTCCAGGGAAAAGGAAGTATTCCATGGGAGTAGATTCATTGTAAAGAATGCACTGAGTGTTTGCATGTTTTTCAGCCAGCAATAGTGTTATACCCTCTCTGAAGAGAAATCTTCAGAAAGTGCATATCCCTGAAATAAGATAGGGAACAAATCCTTCTGTGTGTGGTACCTGTCAACTTCTTCCAAAAAATGTACCTGAATTGACTAAGAAAGTGAATCAAAAGTTGAGAGGAGAAGTTACTACTAACTTTCCTGTTAATAAATCTCTTTCTCACATTGTTTAAGGTGTGTAGTCTTCACTATGTTTTATGCTGATAGCCTTTTGCAGTGGCATTTCAGTGAGATAATGGGTCCACAAGCAGAAAGGAAAAAATCTTTTTAACTTGTGGTGGTGCAAGTAGGAGATCCCCACCAGTTCCCAGACAGTGAAGAGAATGTACAAGCTTTTTGTAAAAGGGCTGCAACAGTTTTGTTTTTTTTTTTTTTTTTTTTTTTTTTCCATTTCTCTTGCCTTACACAGATGTCGCATTATTATCACAGAATCTTCTGATATTAGAGTACAAATTTAAATCCATGCTGCATTTGTATGACTTTCAAAACAGCAACAAAAATGTTTACCTATCTCTTTCTTGGTTGCAAAGTTATGTGTTAAATTTAAGGAACAGTTGTGGTATTTTTAAATGAAGTTTACAGAAGAGGATTTGTCATTTTCTATAGTAGATAAGCCAACATAAAAATACACATTTATTATACAATCATGAAAGCTTGGATCTCAGAGTTATCACAGCCTCTCTTCAGGATATTTATTAATTTTACACATGGTCACTTGAATTTTTTGTACCTGCCCCGCAAGGCTGCATATGGCAAAGTCCCTAAAACTAGCAGTTGTTTTACATTTGCTGTGGGTATGAACACAGCCACTGAGATTTTAACGTGAAAGTCAGTCTTGTAGTCAAAGCATATTCTACATTTAAGTAAAAGTGTTTTATTTTTTTTTTTTATTAACATTTTTATCAGTTAATTTGAGTTGGAAGGGATCTCAGTCCAACATGTTGCTCAATGCAGGGGGAACTCTGATGTCAGACTACAAAATCTACTTGTCTCAAAAGGCTTTGTGCAATCTGGACAAAACCTACATGCATGGAACCTCACAGCCACTCTGGACGAATGATCCACTGCTTGACTGTATGCCTAGTGGAGACTTTCTCCTTCTTCTCAGACTGAGCTCTTTTTGTTTCAGCTCATACCACCATGCCCCGTTGTGAAGAGCCTCACTGATGACAATGGGAGGGGCAGAAGGCCAGCTTGGCTTAGCAGAAATAAAAGGTTATGGCCATGGGAAGTGAGGTAGGGAAACATAGGTGGACTACAGAAATGCTGTTTGTCATTGTATGGAGAAAATCTGTGTGGCCAAAGCTCAATTAGAGTTGAAGCTGGCTAGTACTATTGGGAAAAAAAAAAAAAAAAAATTTACAATATGACAACAGCAAAAGGAGGACCAGAATTAACATTGGTCATTGGTCCATTACTTGATGAGGATGTTCACCTCACAAATAGGGATGTAGACAAAGCAGAGACATTTAATGCCTTCTTTGCCTCTATCTTCAAAACCAATGATGGGCTCTGGGACCCCAGGAGACCTGAGTTGAAGGATTGTGACTACAGTAATGATAAACTCTCAGTCAACCTCAAACTTGTGCAGGCTTTGCTGCTTCAACTGAATGCACATAAGTCTATGGCAATTTATCCCAAGGTACTCAAAGAGATGGCTGATGCTGTCACAAGGACCTCTCTCAATTGTTTTTCAATGGTCTTGGAAATCTGGAGAAGTCCCAGTTGGCTGGAAGCTGGCAAGTGTTCCAGTTGTCAAGAAAGGCAAGAAAGAAGACTCTGGCAATTACAGATCTGTCAGTCTCATTTCAGTGCCTGATATATTGTGGAGAAGATTATTCTGGGAGTTATTGAAGAACACCTGAAAGACAATGCAGTCACTGTTCACAGGCAACAAAGGTTCACGAGGGGAACGTCCCGTTTAACAAACTTAATTTCCCTCTATGACAAGGTTGCCTACCTAGTTGACCAAGGGAAGTCAGCTGATGTAATATTTTTGGATTTCAGCAAAGCTTTCTGGGTAAAACCTCCATCATACATCTAGAGAAAAAAAAAATAATGCGATGGGTGAAAAATTGGCTGATGTGTCAGGCTCAAAGTGTTACAGTAAAGGGGGTTATATCAGGTTGGTGGCCAGTCACTTAGTGGAGTTCTTCAGAGCTCCATTTTAGGGCCAGTTCTCTTTAATGTTTTCCTAAATGACTTAGATGCGGGAATCAAATGCATACTAATTAAGTTTGCAGATAGTAGTAAATTAGGAGGAGCTGTTGACTCTCTCAAGGGTACAGAGGCCTTGCAGAGAGACTGTGACAAATTAGAGAGCTGGGAAATAAAGTACAATATGAAGCTTAAAAAGAGGAAGTTCTGGGTTCTGCACCTGGGAAGGGGCAAAGATGAATATACATACATATGGGGGGAAGAGAGGGTGGAGAGCAGCCCCACAGAAAGGGATCTGGGAGTTCTGGTCAAGTTGAATACGAGTCAACAGTGTGCCCTGGCAGACAAAGAGGCCAATTGTATCCTGGGATGCAACAAATACGGCATTGCTAGCTGGTCAAAGGAGGTGATTCTCCTGCTCTGCTCCGCGCTGGTGAGACCTCAGATTAAGTACTGTGTGTAGTTATGGGCACTACAACATAAGAAAGACATAAAACTATTAACATCCAAAGGAGGGCTACAAAGATGGTGATGAGTCTAGAGGAAAAGAGGTATGAGGAGCAGCTAAAGTCACTTGGTTTGTTAAGCCTAGAGAGGAAGAAACAGGGAGACTTCATGAGGGGGAATATGTTTCCTCATGATGAGGAACATGGAGGCAGGCATTGATCTCCTCTCTCTGGTGAACCTGATGGGACCTGAAGGAAGGGCATGGAGCTGCATTAGGGGAGGTTTAGGTTGGACATTAGGAAAAAGTTATTTTCTGAGAGAGTGGTCAGACACTGGAACAGGCTTCCCAGGGAAGTGGTCGTGGCAGCAAGTCTGATCAAGGTCAAGGAACATTTGGACAGTGCTCTCAGACATATGGTCTGATTTTTTGGTCGTCTTGTGTAGAGCCAGGAGTTGGACCAATGATTCTTATGGACTCCTTCCAACTCTATTTTATGATTCTATAATTCTACAATAACCTCTCCAAAGGCAGTAAGCACAGCTGTTAGGTGCCCCTGAAGTCACCTTTTTTTCCAGGCTGAATAAGCCCCAGTTGCCCAGCCTGTTATGCCAGGGCAATTATGAATGTCTTGACCACCCTTGTGGCCACCCACTGAACTCATTGTTTTTCTTGCATGGTAGGAATGCAAAACTGAAGTCAGAGTTTTAGATGTACTCTAATAGTGTCACTATTTGTCTATACATAAAACAAAGATGTACTGTATCTTGTGTACTGTATCTTGCACAAACTGCCAAGCACTTTTAAAGAGTTGCTTTCATGTTATAAACAAACACATGTAAAAAAAAAAAAAAAAGACAACAAACACACATACACACAACAACCAGGAGCATTTCTGAGCTATTATCATCTTCAATTGATACTATAACAAGTCAAATTTTATGACTACAGAGCTAATAGTTCTCATTATAGGATCTTAGGATCACTTGGCAGTCTAAAATTCTATCCTTTAAAGAGCTTATGTACCCCAAGTCCAGCGGGTGAGTTGAAGTTATTTCCAGGGTATGTGAGAAGGGAGACACCTGCATGTTATGTGCATTTATATACATACAGAGGGAGAGTGACGTATTGGAAGGCAATTCACACCTTCATCTGGAATTCAGAAATTGTACATACGTTTAGTGATTCACATAGCTTAATGCCTATAGTTTGATCCAAAAAATATAGTAAGTCCTAATGCCTACACGCAACAGTGACATCAGACCTAAGCAGACTCACTTAAATCTTGGCAAACAAGGACATCACTGCTCTTCACAGGGAACCTGGGGCTATAAATATACATGTTCTATTCTGCACACTCATATCTGCCCCTAACCAGGCTAGATGGAATGGGATATCATGCTTATGCTTTGCCATTGTTCAGAAGAAACTGCAAGAATTGGCAGCACCAGAAATAAAGAAAAAGGTGACTGTAGCCCAGGAAGACTCTTGGAAGGAAGAAAATTTGGTTTTAGGTGGGTAACCAGTATCATATATTTCATTCACCAACTTTTAAGCACAAAATGACCCTTCCATGCAGTGTACTACATATAAAATCAGATTCTCACTTGTCAGCTACCTCTCTACATCCATAGCTTTTGAATTTTTAATTGCAAAATATCACATCATACAGGATAAGAAATATTTAGAAGCCAGGTTTCCTCATCATGTTGAGCACCTGAATTGCAGTTTCATTCAGCACTCAGCTGCACCTCTACTTCACCTTCTTGCTGTGATTTAAATGAAGCAAGAGAGTCAGTCCTTTTGACAAACAGGAATGGCTTAAGCTTGTAAATTCTTAAGCAAGAAACTATTGCAAAGGGCAAACATAACAATCATGCATATGCTTACTTTCTAGAAGAGAGTGCTTGGGCATTTTGTTGTCACTTGACCACTTCAGAATTCAGAATATGGTTAAAGTCCAAATACACTACAGACTAGGACTATGAAATAGCCAGATCACAGAACAAATATCTAGTTGGAACAGCAATTCAGAAAATAAATAAATAAATAAATAAATAAATAAATAAATAAATAAATTGAAACACCGTGTAAGAGAAAGTAATTCAGGCATATTTCTAGTACCCAGATGGTTTATTTTTGTGTTTTTCTTTCTTTCTTTTTTTTTTTTCCTTACAGAGCTTTATTTATATGAAGCCCTCAAGGATTATAATTGTCATAAATATTTGCATAGATAAATAGTTAAATATAAAATATATGTGAATCAAATTGTCCTTAGGGAAAGCTCGTGCTCCAGAGGTGTCACTTTTGGTCTATTTTCTCATCAAGAACATGACTAGACATTTCTAACAAAATCCATCCAGTTTCATGATGAATGAATGCTGCGAGGGCTCTGCAGTCCTAACAAACAGCAGCATAAATTTACTTTAAACATTTTAATTCTGATCATGACCATCATCTTTTATGCTAGCTGGTTTTGAATTACTAATGAAAATCACTACCATGCTATAACATTGGTGGATATTGATATTTCATTGTGTCCAAAGGGAAATGCTTTCTAGTCAATATTGCCATAAAATCTTCAGCAGGAATTAAAAACAACTATTATCCTTATTTATAAATTTAGTATGCGTACATCAGCACACTTCCCCACCCCCACTACACCTCCCCCCAGAAAACAAACAAACAAACAAACAAACAAACAAAAAAACACACTAGAAAAACATCACCCCGTTAAAAATATTAATACAAAAAATCAGATTTCACTTTTCTAGTAAGTATGTTTGAAATAAATTCAGGCTTAAGAAACCCTGATTTTAGATTACCTTGGATACTCTGTTTGCAACCTCTCTGCCTACTGTCAGCCCCTGAACAAAGGTCCGTGCAGCAATGAACGCTCTAGTCACTTGAACCTTCAGCTTCCGGGGTACATCTCCAAATGGTTTCAGCTGGTCTGTATACTTGCTTACACACTCCAAGTAGTCCTCAGTAAAGTGATACTGGGGGTTTATAAGCTGGAACATCCGCTCCAGCAGCCGAGCCCAGAAATCATTCAGCATTTCCTCCAAGTTCACATTGCCTCCTGTGTAATACCGCTTCAGTTCTGTGAAGAGATCCTGGAAAACCTCCGAGTTCTGCATGTACAGCGTGCCATATGTCCGGACAAACATGTCATTTAAGGATCTTTCTGCATTCTCAAGAAGTTCTCGGAAAAATTCTGCAGGGAAAACAAGGAGATGTTAGCAAGGAGATATTAGTAAAGCCCAAAGAGTTTTCTGATTACATTCCTACATTACCTTTAGTAAAGTTTGTCCTAATATATTATTACTAGTTCCATTCATTTATTTGGATTAGAAATAGCTTTACTCAGAGGCAAGGAAAAATAAGGTATAGCCTGGATTCCCATTGACTGCCAAGTAGAAAGATGTTGACCCTACAACACTGAACAACAAAAATACACTTAGAATTTCAGTGAGGGTTGGTCCACTTACTATTTGAACATGCCATTCTCAGCCCCTTGTAAAATCCTCCATAGTCAGTATACTAAATCTGTTATGCTAAATGTGAAGTCATTAATATGATAGAAATAAAATAAAATTGTAATATTTTAAATATAGCTAGACAATGATAGGCTCTATTTATCTGAAGTTATTACAGTATAGGAGAACACCACAGAAATAAATCTGAAAATTTATTTCCAAATGTTTTTGAAAGTAATTTGAAAGAGACTTGGCTCTAAATGAGCAGAATTCTATTCAAAGTATTATTTGTCTAGGTAACGCTAAGAAAATGTTAGCACTCTCAATAATCTGCTACTTTACTGAAGCACTGTACTAGAACCCTCCACCAGCTCTGTCACATCCAGACTACTATTTCCAATTTGTGTTAGTTGTTGGTATTGGAATAGCAGACCTTACATTTTTTTTCAAATGCATTTCATACTTTACTGCTTCTGTGCCTCTTATGTACTCAGGTGCATAACATTACCTATTTTTAAGTTTTGGTTTCTGGAAAATATTGTTTTTGGGAACTGAGCCCATGGTATACCAATCACAGCAGAGATCTCTGAAATCTTTCTTTGGGCAGTGGAAATGTGTGATCATCTCTGCTAAGATCCTTAGGCAACTCTAGATCAGCAGGCATAGATGCTTTTGGTGGCATAGTATTCCGTCTTCCTGTAGAGTCCATTTGTCATCCTCCTTAAATCTCCTTTGGAAAAGAGCTCAATGACTGCTGTGGCCCGTAAATGGGGCACTGCATACAATAAGGAAGAGATGGCAATATCCTTGGTAAAACATATATATTTGCTGCTGTTAAATGATTCACACTGATGCAGAAGCAGCCAGCTCTGGGATGCCAGAAACTAAATATGTGGTTGTTGCCCATAGATGCATCCATGTGTGCTATCACTTCTTACAGACTTGGCTAATACTGTAATATGTAAAAACCCTGTAAAAATTACTGTAATGTGTAAAAATATATAGCCCTGCTGTGGCTAAAGAGTCTCATGAAAATGAGGACTATTGCAATGCTAAAGACAGGATGGCAATTAAGAATGCATAAGAAAAAATATACACTAAATTTGGGAATGTGCAACAGTGATCACTTGAAAGAAGAATCAACCAAATGTTATGGACTAGGCTGCATAGACTCCATAAGAAAACAGAGGCTCCTTTTTGGCAGAGATTGTGCAGAGTTGCAGTCTTTGATCTCCCACATAACCGCAAAAGGGTTATCATGAAAATGTATACACAGAACATTGAGAACACACTCACTACATCAAAGCACTTATTTAAATAAAAATATATTTAAATAGATGTATCAATGTCTAAGCTGTCATTAAAATCACAGTTTCTCAGATGGCATACATTCAAATTGGAAAACAATAAGCTTTCACCAAATACTTTATGAAAGAAAAACAAAAACAAACAAACAAAACCAGAACAAAAGCAAACAAACAAACAAAAACAAAAAGCACAAAAAACTCCTTTGTTCTTCTCTGCTGCCAAGTGGAATAACTTGAGCTACACAACATTCAGTAATGAGGTCTTCTGTATCGTTTTTTTCCAAATTATCCACGAATTCTGACAAAGCAGTTTTAGAGAAAAGCAAAACAAAATTGTTTTTCACCCCTTATCCTGACATGTTAATATCCTTGACATCAGACTAATCCTTGCTACTATTTCATACAGTCAGCATTTCTTCCTCTAACAAATAATGTATACTGCCTTTGTTGCTGAATACATCTAATTCTCTATTCATGCACTATGCAAAAAGATGGACGAGAATTTGGGGCTCAAATTAAAATATGTTTTAAGACTGAAGCTAAGCTTTTATGCCAGTGTAATTGAAGGACAACTGTGAAAGACAATCACAAAAACAGTGAATCCAGACCTCTCAAATTCTCTCCCATGATGTTCTGTATGCCAAGAGGCTGCTGTAAGCAATTCATATGCTGGCTTCTTTCTGTCCATAGTTATTATGGGAATCCCACTATTTATCTGAAAAGATTATGCCATTGAGTAAGTCAGTCACAGTGAAGCACAACAGCTTCAGCTGCTGACAGCTCCTCTGGTCTGAGATTGTTAACCTATTATTTCTTTGTGCAGGCATATTATTTAGCAATCTCACAGTCAGTTTGTTGGAAGGCAACCAAACATTTTAGGAAGGGACAGAAATTTATTCTGCACTTGTGCAGCATCTATTACAATGTGGTCCAGGTTGGTTGCAATCTTTATTTATATTGCAATACAAACATTACCAGTAACTCCATAAGCTTAAATTACATTCTTGTCCAAATATGACACCAGACATATGTGTTCTGTGGGAAAGCTAATGTCCTCTGAATAGCAGTACATTTATTTAAGTTTTAGTCTTCTCATAGGTCTCTAGTCTTTGAGAGCTATTGCTTAGAATAAATTATTATGACATAAAAAAGTTAGACCTTTAGTCTTCTGTATGCTTTGATATAAAAGACAGTTTAAGAGTCTGTATCAGTAAACCTATGCAGGATGAGGAAAATAAAGCAGTAACAGCTACAAAATTGGACGTGTTTTCCAGTTTCAGAGAAAAGTCCTGTTGTATTTATTAGAAAAAAAATCTTAATTCCCATCCTGCAAATTGAATGCTGTTGTGAAGGATCACTTGCTTTTTCTGTCAGGAAATCTTCCATACATCAAGAAGGTAGACTGCTTTATGCTGCTCCTGAATAGATACTCTGTCCTGACATAACTGGGCACTTGTCCAGTTACATCAAGAGAAACTGTACCTGCTTCCACAAGGGCTATTTTTTTTCCCATCATATTCATAGTAATTTAAAGATTTTATGTTCATTACAAAGATATTTCATCAACTTGCAGATAGCTTTTGTAAAATAATATTATATTTCAACTCAAAGAACGAAGACAAGAGACATTAGTCATGTTGCTTAATGTGCTTCTGGAAGACACTCAAGTACTAGGTCTGGAGAGGAGGATCTATATATGACAGAGATGAACAGTGTTTTAACATATATATATTGTGATTTTATTTTTTTTTTTCCTGCCAAAATTGGCTGTCATGAGCAGTGCTAATGCTTATTTTAAAATATTTTTTCCTAATTTTAAGTGGTGATTCATTTATATGACAGAATACATCCTGGGTATGTCTTACATTGCAAACACATTTCTATTCAGCTTTCATTTATTAGCCAGAGGGAAGCCCATCCAGGTCTGCTTACGAGGTAGCTCAAAAGGATAACATCTAAGGCACACTGAGCTACAATACATACAACTGAAAAGAAGAGAGAATAATGTGATTTGAAACCATTACATGCTCTATATAGGCTTACATGGTAGGTTTCCAGTCAATTAATAACACTTCCTCTATTTTTTTTTAAAGTTATTTGTACATTTCTGATAGAAGATTGATAATAGCTGGCTCTGGAAGTGAAGTCTGAATTGTTATTAAATCCTTTGTCCATGATAAAATAAGTCGATTACAAAGGAAAAGGACATGATGCATTGCCTAGAGTCCCTTACCAAATGGTAGGTACTGCTCTTATTAAAAATAGGGTCTTCTCAGCTCTCCCACTGCCCTGGAAACTGAAAGCTTTCTCTCTCACTCTATTTTAACATAGGTAATCTGGTGGCATAATTTAATTCAACCTGGGAGCTAGACTAATTCTGAAGTGATGACTACTTGTCACCACATCTGTGGATCAGGACTGGGGATGATACTGCAACATGACACAGTGTAATAACTGCCTTCAACAAAATATAATCACAACCACCTAGAGGAAATAATTAGATAAACAAAGTTGTATTATGTTGGAGCTGATGTTCTGTGATCATTCCCGGCCTAAAAAGCTCCCTTCATTTTCTTTTTCTTTTCCATCGGTAATAGAAGCAAAAGCAACACCTAACTGCAGGACAAGATGCAAAGCTGGAAATAATTTGTTGGCCAATTCCTGAAAACAAAAAGATATGCAAAAAGAAAGGATTAGGACTAAAAATACTAAAAGATGATTTCATTTATTTATTATATACTCTGCCCATTTTTCCTCTTTAACAGGACTTTTCTTGTTAGCATCTTGTACACTTGACAACAAGTATCACTGCTACCTGAGAAAATGCAGCACAGCTACTTTTCAGACACTCTGGACAGAGATTTTTTTGATGTGATTTTTCATCATTTTTATGGAAAATGTTGGATAGGGTAAAATACTGAATTCACCCATCACTGACTAACCCCACCCATACAATATACAGATGGTTTCCCATTATGGTCTTGTTCTGCCAGTGGGCATTGATTTTCAAATTGCTCACAAATTCTAGTGATCCACCATTTACTGTGAAGATGGTGCACCTACAGTATATGGAATTTAGGTACCTAAATTCATTGGACACCTTTGAACACATCTAATGATATGACTGATGGTAAGAAGGATATTTGAATTCATGTAAGCTGACTGCCTCTTTGAATAAAATATGTTCTTTATGTGTAGGTACTTACGTTAATGATAGTCAACAACCAAGTCAACATACAGTCAACTCCTTTTCTTCAATGCCTTATTTTTTTTCTCTTTATTTGTTCATGAAGAAAAAAAAAATGTTCTAGTGAACTTTTCATCTTTCTACAGGATTCTTGAAAAGGCTTTTTTATTTTTTTAAACAAAACCAACCAAACCAATCAACCAAACAAGCAAAAAACATATAGATATTTCACAGTGGTGTCATTTAGTGAAAATTGAGATTTATCTGATTAAAACTGTAGTGAAATTAGCCTAAATAGTTTCCATATGTGTAAATAGTTTATGTGTGGGTTTTTCTTCCATATTTCAACTATTTATTTTAGGTTTCCAGAGATTTTTTTTTTTTTTCTAACAATACCTAACCTTACAAAACAAAAAGAACTCAATTTAACTTTGTGATTGAGAAAAAATTGCTGTAAGGAAAATACTTACAGCAGATCATTTTTCCCCTTATTTTTGACAGTACATTTATATTTATATTCAAGAGCGAACAAATTGTATGCATGACGCTACCAGTACATTGGTATTACTTTTTAGTGAGTTTGAATAACTAATTTTAAATGTTGTTATAGCTTTGACCTTCAGAAACACTCAACACTCACAACTGGGAAACAAATTTCAGCTTCCATTAGGAACAACAAATGCTGCAATGTTATGAGGTCCGCTGTTTTTTTCTCATTTTTTTAACTCATTTAGAATATATAAATATAATATCTTAGGCTAAGAAAGAGAGGTCAGATAATTAAATGTGTCCTATAACTGCAAATTTCAGAATAGATGACTTACATCCTCTACCTATGTCTTGGGTAAAATCACATATGTATGAAATGATTTAGCTGCTAATGGATGTTGATACCTATTCTAGATGGTCCCATCCCTCTAAATATAATGAGATTATGAAATCTTTTGGACACTACTAACATTTTTCGAAGCCAGTACAATCTCAAAGGTAATGAGTGAAGATGGTGGTCTCTCTCCCTTCTTTAATTCCTCCATCTCTCAGACTACTACAAGACCTTATAATAGACAGCAGTTCACAGAGATCTTTTCCCCTGTTTCCTGCCCAAAGTCCATGATTTCTTTCCTGCTATGTTATCTAGTTTCTGCTGCTGACCCCTCTGCAAAATTGAGGCAAGGAAGAAAGGAGACCCAGAGAAAGAGGAGAACACCTCTTTCCACACACTCCATCCTCATCCGCTCCCTACTCCTTACATGGAGACGAAGTAAACAGCACTGCCCTGTGCTAAGATAAGGGACAAGAGAGTGGGGAGAAAACATAAACACATGTGTCCTGGGCTGGGTTAGACAAGTTAGACCAGGCAAATGGGAAAAAATGATGGATGCTATTTACACACGAAAGCATTATCTAAATGTGAACCTAATCTAATAATTGAAGGCATTGCTTAACATCAATATAGAAAGAAGTTTTTGTACAAATGAACATTAATACGCAGTTAAGCATCTGTTATCTATTCAAAGCGGATTACATGCATTGATAAAGGCTTATAAACCTTTATTCTGCAACTCTGAAGTCAATGAGAACATTATCGAGAACTTCAGAGGGTGCTGGTGCAGCCTTTACATGCTGAACTCACCGTTCCTTCCCTGCAAGAGTTCATTTATTAACACCTTTAGCGTGTCTAAGAAGGAAACTTGATCAGTCTGTTGATTCTACATTGACAGTCTTGCAATTAGGTGAAACCTGTCACTTTCACTTGAAAATGTGAAATTAGATGTTAAAATATACTTTTAAAAATATTTACTATAATCTCAATTCATATTTTGTTGCATCCGGTACTTGATGTTGATGATATATATACTTCATAATACACACAAAACCTGAAATTACCAGCCTCTCAAGGAATTTCTTGAGCTTATAGTGATAACCAAGAAAGAAAATGCTAGGAATAAAAAGAAAGCAAAGAGAGCTTTTCATATATTTTTATACATAGTAATAACTGTCCCTGATGGTTCTACTTTCATTATCAAACAGAAAATGCCCAAGTGAGGTACTCATAAAATGTAAGCAAAGTGTCATATGGCATTAGAAGGCCAACTTCTAGAATATTTATGAGTGAACATTTAAACACTTATAGCAGTACTATTGTCATGAATATCCATGACCAAAGACAGATATGTAGCATTTCATGGACATCTGTGAATTTCAGAATGATGAATTTTAGATCATATGTTCTTAAAAATGCATATTGCCTCATGAAAAAATCATGAGTTACCACAGGTTGTTCTGAAAAAAACATTTAAAGTTTTCATGAAAATGATACTAACAATATATAAACTATGGGACTCTGTGCAACAATTGTTTTAAAATATAGAGCCTATTCTGTTTTTCTCTATGCACCACTAGAGGCTATTAAATATCCAGTTCAATAGTTAGGGAGATTTACCATCCAACATTTTGTATGAAAATTCTTTGCCACATCTATAATCTACAACAATCTCTTCAATATATTAGATTTTTTATTTTCTTTTTTATACAGAGAAGTGTAAGGTGGACTAAAAGACACTGGGAAAAATTAACAAATTGCCTTGGTCCAAGTCAGATAAAACTGATCTATGACAGAAAAATTTATATATTCTGTCTGAAGAAGGAAAACAAACAAACACAAACATTATTATTATTATTATTATTATTTTAAGCAGCAGGTCCCAAAACAGAGATGATATTTGTTACTATTAGAAAATTCTGTGCTGTTTTAGAAAATTCTGGTCAGGTGTTGTTCTGGGAAGCAATGGGGCACCGATACCTCTGAATGCCTTCATGTCTCTTTTCAGAGTAGACAGCTTGACTAAGGGAAGGATTCATTCACATGGAAGAAGGTTGTGGCTGGCCAGAGGAAAATACTGTAATCTTATTGACTTTTATATACAGTGAGATGACTAACCACAACCTGACAACAGTGATGCTTTGGAAATGGGTTTCAGAGGCAGAAATCTCAACCTGAACTTCAGCACATATGGAAACAAGAAGGGCTTCTTCTTTTCTTTTAGAATACTGTCTTCATTGTTTCTTTCTCCCATTTCAAAATAAACTACTGTAAAAAGTTGTCATTGAGGAGTTTGAAAACCTACTCTTGTGCCTTATTTGGTTTTTAGAGGCTCATATTCACAATTCATCGATGTGCCCTTCTCTGTTCACAAACGAGAAGGGTTGTTTTCTGAAAGCATGTATATCTATTAGGTAATATATCCAGTAGGAAGTGCAGTTCCTGAATCCCAGTGAAGAAAGACAGGCATCACACAGCTCAGATTTGGTGCAACATGGTATATTTAAAATTAGAACTGCAGCTACTTTCAAGTCAAACTTGCAAGTGCAGACAGCTGAGAAATACTTACATAGTTTTATTTTTGCAACTGCTGTAAATCTATTGCAGTTCTCCTTTTCATCTGAATTCACTTTTCTCCCTCTTTGAAAAAAAAAAGTTTTAATATTTATAAAAAAATCAGTACATTACATCAAAAACATCTAAGATGAGAAGCTTGAGACAGATAATAGTGCAATAACTGAAGAGACTTCTATTTGAGCAACCTGACAGAAGCCTGACATAAGATCAGTTTGGTTTGACTTCCTATTGAAATTATTATATATCTACAATCAATTTTGTATATAAGCCTGAAGTTTAAGATGTAATGAAGTCATGTTGATAGCTTTTCCAGAGACTTCTAAGTGCAGCTAATAACAGCTGTTGCAGTTTTACAGTGCTAATGAAAAAGATAAAAACACCTTCAAGACAATTTACTTATTATCTTACCCCATCTCCCCACATCCACACTCAAAGGAACCCTGTGCACCATTAAGGCCAAGTAGTATGAAATAGAAACTGGTTAACCTGGTTGTTTTTTGACTATTTGGACGCTGCGCTCGATATTATTTGTTACTTTAACAATGCAGAGATATTACTGAATTTCTTGCTTGTAAATTGAGCTACATGGTCAAACCTCACTTTAGTGGCAAATTTTCTTTTCCTTTTATAACATCAAACTAAGTTAACTTAAATGTCAAGAAATCAAATGTGCTCTATTTGTTAGAGCGATGATTTTCTTCATTTTTATTTTTATTTTTTCCTAAAGCAGTAGTATGGCCAACATATGTTATGTTGTACCAGAAGTTTATCCTAAAAATTAGCTTTGGGCAATCCAAACTTATATATGTGACTTAAAACAAGGCAATGCATAATATCTCAGGTTAATGATAGGGTCAAGGATTAAGGTTCGGGGTAACACAATTGGCTTCAAATATATATAAATATTATAAATGTAGGAAAACATATAAATGTAGGAAAATATATATTTAATATATATTATAATATATTTATATTATATTATATAATAATATAATATTATATATTTATATAATAATTAATACAATATATTATTATATAATAATTTATATAATATTATATATTATATAATATATATTTATATATTATATTATATTATATATAATATGTTATATTATATAATAATATAATATATTTTGGAAGAAAATAGTCTTTCAGATCCTGAATCTGCATTCATCTACTGTTAGAAAGACCTTTGATCCCCTATGGAGATCTGTGAAGTCAATAATCCTTCCTACCTAAATGTTTCAAAGATCAGGGATTAGAAAACAAAGTTTGTATTTGAATGGCTTTAATGTGAACACAAGCCTTCATCTGCAGACACCAATTCACTGGATCAAGGTGATATTTGATTGATTTTTATCTGATCAACCATCTTGACAGAAACCTCTTTTCTTCCTAAGAGAGCATCTACTGGGAAAGCTTTCCAGTCAGAAGGAAACCTAGATGTATGATATAGTACAATGAACTGAATAAACAATCTTCGCAGGATCGGTATATATTTAGGGCTATCATAGATTTCAAACAATATAATCTGCTTTAATTTTAAGGCTACATAGAAGGGGCGTTAACATTTCAGGGCAATTTTATTTGAGGAATTTTTCCCATTTATTAGCTGCTGTATGGGACACAAAGTTTCTGTCTAAATGGACATGTGACATATAGTGATACCAAAGATTTGTGTTTCTATGCTGTTCTGCTGATCAGCTGCTGGATCTTTTAGACAAATCAAAAAGAATATTTAATTGAACTAAACAAATGAACAGTAGCTTTGACTCTGCTATGGTCTTGCAATGAAAAGAAGTGGGTTGGTTCAGAAGGAACTGGAAGATATGGAATCTTTTTCCGGATTTATCTATGTATCTATTTATTTATTTATTTTTGTCTTTGCACAACAGTTACTAAACTTCCCAGCCTTCTACTATTTACTGCTTTTTCCATCTGCTCTGCAATCTTGAGTCTGAATTGCCTACACACTCTAATTTACAGTCTTCATCCATCTCTCAGAGAGATGTAATTCTTCATGTTACATGTTTTTTATCTGACAGATTGACGGGGAATCTAGGCATAGGCCATATTTTCTTCACTGGTGTCTAACACTTCCTCCTGAGTCTAGTGGAGTAGAGACTATGGGTCACTTTTGGTGGTGAAGTCTTTCCATTTAGTGCTAAACACTATTTCTTTGAGCAATATTCTAGTATTTCTCCAGCTACTTCAAACATAACCGTAACACTGTGTCACTTTTGAGCTGAAGCTCCCACTGACTGTTCTCATTTAAATCTTTCCAGCTCAGAGTGACAGTCCTTGAAGATAAGGAGGAACAAGCTGGAAAGCTGATCAGTTCTATTGAACAGCAGGTGCTGAAGGGTCCTCGGTGATCCATGCTGAAAAGACATCTTATATTTGACTTTTTGTACTATACTACCACAGATGCTTTCAAATGTGGGAGAATAAACAAGCACAAAACTGGCAGTACAGATGAAACAGGAAAGAGAAAGCTGGAGATAACAAAAAGAATGTGAAAGAAAGAAAAACACAGAAATGACAACTGGATAAAAGGGATAAGGATGAGTTAAACTTCAGTTTTCCAGTGGTTCATGAGATACAGTCTCACAATGCCAACAAAACTCAGTTAACACACTTCAAGAATGTGGGTTCCCACTGTCTATCTTCTGAAGTTGTTAGGTGATATACACCCAAGGCTATACATCACTTCAACTCCATGTACCTGACTTAGGAACTTCAGTGTGAAGCCTTGCTCTACCTCTGTCTTTATGTACCCATGCGAAGAAAAAAGAGGTTTCCAGTCAGGAGCCTGGCTTTGGCTTTGAAACGGGGGCTCCTATTCACATCCTGCAGGAGCCTGTCTCTTCCTGTCAACTAGACTGGATCAGTACTAGTATTTTCTTTTAATATACATGTAAGTATGTGCTTTATTTCTTGCTAAGGTGATTTTAGTGTTTCCACTACTGTATTATCAGATAGTCTAATATTTTAACAGTCTGGTGCAATAGGAAAAAAAAAAATTAAGAGAT
This sequence comes from Aythya marila, assembly GCF_965140915.1. Lineage (NCBI taxonomy): Eukaryota > Metazoa > Chordata > Aves > Anseriformes > Anatidae > Aythya > Aythya marila. Next base: position 53,176,959 of record NC_139042.1, on the reverse strand, counting down.
GATAGTAATTTTTTTCTCCTGTAACTTCTTTATTTGTTTTGCAAATTTATATATACTTAGTCATTTGGGAGAATCATTCAGCCATATGACACAATAAGGGGAAGATATCTCAGCACAGCTAGCAAAAATGGGTATTTCTTTGAAATGGTCACAACAAAGAATATACCTTCTGGATTTTAATTGAGACAGCACACTTCAGGAATGAAGACCAAAATAACTGTAAAAAGATATTTGAGTTCATACTAAAAAAAATGACAACTTCTGTAAAATTGAAAAATTATGTGTGTTACCTACTAGGCAACACTAATTGCACTGTTTCTTTTCCATAATAAGAAACATCAGCAGCAGTACATCACACTTTTATGCAGCCTAGGTGGTCTTATACTTTAAGTACTTCTACATTTACAAGCCATATAACTAAAAATGTGTTCCCAATAGGCGATTTTTACATTAGAGTTTAGCATTAAATTATATTTCTCATTCAACCCATTATCTAGGAAATATTCTCCACTTTCACTGAGAAAACATTATTTTATTAGTCACTTATTCCTCTCTTGTACAGACCAGATGTTCATTCATACTTGCCCCTAATGTGTATATATAATATATTTCAACTGACTTCTTTTGTTTAATGTTACTACAATTGCAAAAGATGCAAGTCATGAAGTCATGAAGTCATGAAGTGTTTTAGGTAGTTACAAAGACATGTATGCCTTACTTGTGTTAGTATAATATAGTAAACATTAGTAAAGTACCTGAAAATGTTACTGTAGAAAATATTGAAAAAACTTTGTTGATTACAAACAGAAGATTTTGTCTTGGAAACAAGAGTTGTATAGGAATTTTTCATAAAACTATAAATACCCTGGATTTTGTTACTGTTGTTATTACCTATTTTTGCTGTAAAATTCACAGAATTACAGAGTCACATGATTGGTAGTTGTTAGAGGGGACCTATGGGGGTCACTTGGTCTAATCCCCCTGCTCAAGTAGGAACACCTAGAGCACACTGAAGATCTTCAAGGAGGAGACCCCACAACCTCTCTAGGCAACCTGTGCCAGTGCTCCATCAGAAGTGCTGCCTGATGGTCAGAGGGGGCCTCCTGTGTTCCAGTTTGTGCCCATTGCCTCTTGTTCTGTTACTGATCACTCCTAAAAAGAGCCTGTTTCTGTCCTCTTTACACTTTTCCTTCAGGTATTTGTATACAGTGATGAGATCCTCCCTGACCCTTTTCTGCAGGCTAAATTATCCCAACTTTCTTGGCCTTTTCTCATAGATAATCCAGTTCCTTTGTCCTCTTTTAAATATTTTCACTAATTATGAGAAGCCATCAAAGTTTGTACATTCTGTCACAGGCTCTGATTTAGTCTGATTTAGCTGGAAATTGTAATTTCTTATACTCTGAGCATCAGTATGATCTATTGCAAATTGAGATTTATTTTGGTATTGTTTCACTTTTTTATGTGGGTGTGCCTAAACTGTTGCAACTTACCTCGAATTAAGCTGGTTTCTACTTTGCATACAACCATTTTGGGGGACACTGTTGTGGGGGTATACTACAGGTCACCAGATCAGGAGGAAGAGGTCGATGAGGCCTTCTATAAGCAGCTGGTAGTAGCCTCACGATCACGGGTGCTGGTTCTCATGGGGGACTTCAATTTTCTGGACATCTGTTGGGTAAACAACTCAGCCAGGCATGCACAGTCCAAATGGTTCCGACAATGCATTGAAGACAATATTCTGACACAGGTGGTGGAGAAGCCGATGAGGAGGGGGGTGCTCCTGGACATTACCAACAGGGATGGGCTTATTAGGGATGTGAAGGTCAGGGGCAGCTTGGGATGCAGTGACCATGAGATGGTGGAGTTCAAGATGGAACTTGGTGGAAGAAGTAAAGCTAAAAGCAGGATTGCAACCCTGGACTTTCAGAGAGCCAACTTCGACCTCTTCCAGGACCTGCTTGGGAGTATCTCATAGACTAAGTTGCTAGAAGGCAAGGGTGCATGTGAGAGCTGGGCTACATTTAAACAGCACTTCTTCCAAGCTCAGGATCGGTGCATCCCTAAGAGCAGGAAATCAGGGAAGCGGGGGCAGGAAACCTGTGTGAATGAGCAAGGAGCTCATTGACAAAATCAAAAGGAAGAGGAAGACTTATGAAATGTGGAAAAAGGGCCTGTCCTCTTGGGAGGAGTATAGGAGTGTTGTCAGGGCGTGGAGGGACGCGACAAGGAAGGCTAAAGCCCACCTAGAGATGAGGCTTGCAAAAGAGATAAAAGATAATAAGTTTTTTTTTTTTAAAGTATGTAAACTGTAAAAGGAAGACCAGGGAAAATGTGGGTCCTTGCTAAATGAGGGGGGGGGTGGCCTGGTAATGGGAGACACTGAGAAGGTGGAGATACTGCATGTTTTCTTTGTTTCAGTCTCTGCTTCAAGGACTCTCCCCCGGGACTTCTCGACCCTGGAGGCAGGAGAAAGAGTCTGGGAAATGGAGATCTCCCCCCTTGTTGACAAGGGAGTGGTTCGGGAGCATCTGAGTGGGCTCAACGCACACAAATGCATGGGTCACGATAGGATGCATCCGCTTGTGCTAAGGGAGTTGGCAGAGGTGATCTCTGAACTGCTCTCTGTCATCTTTGAAAGGTCCTGGAGAACAGGAGAGGTGCCTGAAGATTGGAGGATAGTCACTCTGGTCTTCAAGAAGGGTAGGAAGGAGGATCTGGGAAACTACAGGCCAGTCAGTCTCACCTCTGTCCCTGGAAAGGTGTTGGAACATCTTGTTCTGGATGCCATCTCCAAGCAATTGGAAGAGAAGAAGGTTATGAGGAGTAGTCAGCATGGATTCACCAAGGGGAAGTCATGCTCGACCAACCTCGTTGCCTTCTATGATGGCATCACCAGCTGGGTAGATGAGGGGAGAGCAGTGGATGTCATCTACCTTGACTTTAACAAGGCTTTCGATACTGTCTCCCATGACATTCTGATAGCAAAGCTGAGAAAGTGTGGGATAGAGGAATAGACAGCAAGGTGGGTTGAGAACTGGCTGACTGGCCAAGCTCAGAGGGTGGTGACTGGCGGTGCAGAGTCTGGCTGGAGACCTGTGACTAGCGGTGTTCCCCAGGGGTCAGCGCTGGGTCCAGTCTTGTTCAACATCTTCATTGACGACTTTGATGAGGGAATAGTGTCAACCCTCAGCAAGTACACTGATGACACAAAGCTGGGAGGAGTGGCTGACACGCCAGAAGGCTGTGCTGCCATTCAGAGAGACCTGGACATGCTGGAGAGATGGGCAGGAAGAAACCAAATGAGGTTTAATAAGAACAAGCGTAGAGTCCTGGACCTGGGAAGGAACAACCACATGTATCAGTACAGGCTGGGTGGGGGATGACCTGCTGGAGAGGAGCTCTGAGGAGAAGGACCTGGGGGTCCTGGTGGATGACAGGTTGACCATGAGCCAGAAGTGTGCCCTTGTGGCCAAGAGGGCCAATGAGATCCTGGTGTGCATTAAAAGGAACATGGCCAGCAGGTCAAGGGAGATGATCCTCCCCCTCTACTCTGCCCTGGTCAGGCCTCACCTGGAGTACTTTGTCCAGTTCTGGGCTCCCCAGTACAAAAAAGACAGGGATCTCCTGGAAAGAATCCAGCAGAGGGCCACAAAGATGATACAGGGCCTGGAGCATCTTCCTTACGAAGAGAGGCTGAGAGACCTGGGTCTGTTCAGCCTGGAGAAGAGAAGACTGAGAGGGGATCTCATCAATGTGTATAAATACCTGAGGTGTGGGAGACAGAGGGATTTGGCCAACCTCTTTTCAGTGGTTTGTGGGGACAGGACAAGGAGTAATGGCCACAAGATAGAGCACAGGAAGTACCGCACCAACATGTGAAAGAACTTCTTCACAGTGAGGGTGACGGAGAACTGAAACAGGCTGCCCAGGGAGGTTGTGGAGTCTCCTCCTCTGGAGCTATTCAAGGCCCATCTGGATGCCTACCTGGGCAGCCTGCTCTAAGGAACCTACTTTAGCAGGGGGTTGGACCCGATGATCTTTCAAGGTCCCTTCCAACCCCTTCAATTCTATGATTCTGTGGTTTTAGTATATTAACGTAATTCTGTCACTGGGAAATCTCAGATGTACCCTCCTTTTCTTTTATTTATTTATTTTTCTTCTTATTCTCTTCCCTGTGTGATATTATGAAGTTTGACAGCAAATAAAAAAATGCAGTCTCATGTTATTTTGCTGTTAGCTGAAACACTGGCATGAGGTCTGAAGGGTTTCTTGTTATTCTTCAGAGCCAAATGTGATATCACAAATGCATGGTCTAGTCTGGATAGATGGAAAAGCCAGAGGCACATATCCAGACATATCAGGATTAAAGAGTTAAAAAAACTCTTAGTCAGAACTAAAGAGTTAGAAAAACACACACATTTTAATCCTTTGCATTACTCCTATATTCTTGAAGCAATGCATATGTCGAGGCTGACATTGCAAAAGAACAATGAAAAACTTAATCATATTTCTTTGTTTAAAATGAAAAGTGAAGTCATCACTATCTTAATCGTATATAAAATTTGGAGCATAATATAAAATTTAGAATATTCAGACAATCAAAGACATGGAAAAACAATGACTGTTTATTAAAGCTTTTCTCAAAATGTCAGATATGCTTTTAAAAGACATAACACATGAGAAATTATTTTGAGAAATTATTCAGGAGAAGAACTCCTGAATTAATTAATAAAAATAGAGCATTATTTTTTAACATCACAGAATCTGCAGCCTTCACTTCTCCCTGTTTATGCTATCCTGTCCAGTGGACATTAATCTCGTCACAAGTCCTAAATATATATATATGTATATTTATATTGTTTTCTCATTTGTTGTTTCTTGGCTTTTTTTTTTTTTTTTTTTTTTTTCCTTTCCATAGGTATGCAGAAGAAGTGATTAGCATTTCAGCCTGGTAGGCAGCAGCCATTTGGGTCTGCTAATCTGTGACACAAAGTAAAAGGATGGGAGTAAGACAACATTGCCTCACTTGGATTATTGTTAAAAGGTTTAAATCTTCACTGACATTATGCTCCTTTGATTTCTGCTATCCTGACCTGGAATATATGTGGTCTATATTGCAAACCTGCTTCCCTGAGCGTCTGTTTACCCAATCTTTCTTTGAACTGCTGATGGTAATGAATCTCCTTCCTCTAGCCCCAACAGCTGCATTCAGTTATCATCAAGCACAGGCATCAGCTCGAGCTCTAATCTTGCTCTGATGGATGGAATGCTAACCTTTCACAAGATTAGAGACACAAGGTGCTCTAGAGATAATAAAATTCAAATAGGTTTATTTCAAAGGGCAACTCAATCTCGATTTTGTTCATGGGTCACTTGACAGATCATTTGCCAATGTAGTTTTTGTGTCCTTCTGCGTCTGGCTTCTGTGCAGTACTCCAACTATTTCAAATTAAGTGGGCCTCAACAGGCAGAGTTCGGCAAGGGTCTAGCTTCAGCAAAAATAGTGAGATACTAATTCAGCATGCAGCTGACAACTTTGCAAAAGTGCATCTTAGGTAGGTGGTACTTGGATGGTGGAAAAGTTTTTCCTAGCATTTACAGGAAGCCATAGAAATTAAAATAATGATAAGCATCTTGAATGCCTTGAATTTTAAACTCCTGTTTTTGATCATGGTGAAAAAATCTTATATCTTAAGTATAATGACAGCCATCTCTGTAGTATATAGTAGTGAAAAGTTAAGAGATATGTAGCTCATGAGTGAACATTTTTAATGGTATTGTCAAGCACAACTATACAAAAATGTTTAAAAATCAAATATTTAAGTCAGGTGTCTCCAAACAGGGAAATGGCTTTTACAGGTGGTGAAGAAAGATTCCTCTAGATGACAGTTTCTGTCTTTGGTGCTACACAGGTCATTTAGGATCCTGTGAGATAAGATTACTGAAAACTCCCGCAACCTCTAATGTTGTAGCTTGCACTTATTCAGAAGTACTAATCAACCTAGCTCTGAAATTTAAGGAATTAAAATTAAAGGATTATAACTCACCTGCTGGAGATGATAAATATTATTGAAGCTGGTCAGTATAATGTATGTCTGGTCTTCATTGAGGAGAAGGATAAAAATAATTAAAAGCCCCATTATAGAAAAGGTGTACCAACTGCATGCAACCATCAACAGCACTTCCATGGATTAGCCAGGAGACTAGGACCTGGCTGGTGGGCACAGATGCTAACAGTTGGACCCCTCTCTGAGAGACAGTGTGGTGGTTTTACACAGCTGGGCAGATGAGCTGCACCACAACTTCTCCCTCACTCCCCCTCCTCAAAGGAAAGGGGGAGAAAATACAATGAAAAGGGCTCAAGGGCTCAATGAAAGGGTTGAGATAAGGACAGGGAGATCACTCAACAATTATCATCATGGGCTAACCAGATTCAGCATAGGGAGATGAATGTCATTTTTTACATATTATTAATAGAGCAGTGAGAAACTAAAAGCAAAACTAACAAACAAAAACAACAAAACAACTAAAAACACCTTCTCTGCATCCACCCTCTTCTAAAACCTCCTCCCTCTCCCCCTCGCCCTGAGCGGCATACAGGAATGAGCAATGCAGTCAGTCCCTAACACTTCATCTCTGCTGCTCCTTCATGGTCACTCTCTGCCTCTGCTCCATGTACGGTCCCTCCCACAGGATGCCGTCCTTCATGAACTGAGCCTGCGGGAGCTGCCCACAGTCAGCAGCTCTTCAAGCACTGCTCCCACATGGCTCCGTACCACGGGGTCCATCCATCCCCCAGGAGCAAACTGCTCCAGCATGGGTCCCCCACGGGTGGGCGGCAGCTCCCCCCAGAACACTGCTCCTGCGTGGGCTCCTCTCTACGGGCTGCAGCTCCAGCCCGGGGCCTGCTCCTGTGGGGGCTCTCCATGGGCCGCAGCCTCCTCTAAGCCTCATCCACCTGCTCCACCAGGGGCTCCTCCACACATGGGTGGGCTGCAGCGTGGAGATCTGCTCCATGTGGGACCCATGGGCTGCAGGGGGACAGCCTGCTCCACTAGGGCCTTCTCCACAGGCCGCTGGGGAACTGCTGCTGCATGCCTGGAGCACTCCTGCCCTCCTGCTGCACTGACCTTGGGGGCTGCAGGGCTGCTTCTCACTCCTCTCTCCCAGCTGCTGTTGCACAGCAGATTTTTTCCCCCTTTCTTAAATCTGCTCTCACAGAAGCATAATAAACATCGCTTGTTGGCTCAGCTCTGGCCAGTGGTGGGAGCTGTCCGAAACTGGCCCTTGTCTGACATGGAGCAGCTGCTGGACTCTTCTCACACAGGCCACCCCTGCAGCCCCCTGCCACCAAAACCTTGCCACATAAACCCAATACAGACAGGGAAAGGGGATGAAGTACTTTGGAAGATCAAACACTCTGGAAGTGCATTTAAAAGGAGTCAGAAAAGCCTGGAGAAAGTCAGAGGGATGATGTACATTCAGATCCTGGACAACACTGTTCTAGAAATTAATATTTTTCCCCTCTCAAAAATATTTAACACTTTCTTCTATGGAATTTTCTTTCTGCATATTTATAGTGGTGAGAGTTTATAATAAAAAATCCTTTTCAGATAATATTGTGTAATTTCAGCTTCTTAAAACAAGGACAACTATATAATACTTAAAGTGCAATATCTAAATATTTTCTATGATAACTAAGTGGTAAAAATTTGATAGAATATGCATTTAAAATCTGTACTGGACTTAGTCTGAAATCTGGATACTGGAAAAAAAACTTTTTTTTTTTTTTTTTTTTTTTTTTTAGCCTTGGAACTACATAAAAAATATATTTGTATTTTGAATGTTTTATCTCTGGCAGTTCACAAATGAGTCTATTCCTAGATTTGCAATCATATCTCTACAGTCCATTGGCAATGTTTAAATTTCATAATTGAGTGAGTCCTAAATATTTCTAAAACTGATTCTTTTTTTCATAGAGTTTTAACATACACAGTTCACTTGTCATTACTGTCTTCTTTAGTAAGAAGTTCTTGAAACTGATGTTATGATGTCTGTTATTAAAAATGCCAAAGAAATAACTCACTACATGTGAAATCTTGTGATCCATGCAGGAACTCGCATCTCTGTTTTGGGTTAGGCACTGGACATTAATTTTTTGTAAATATATGTGAAAATAATCTTTAGGCATATGAGACAGAAGGATGTTAATGTTGAAGGAGTTATCTTTTTCTGATAAAGGATGTGAATTTTTCAGATAATCATCTGTCTTTGCCACTTAAATGACAAATCTATCAACCTATGTGTAATTTTCTACCCACGATAGACGCTAAGGAGTCTATGAAATTACCACAGGATCATACAGACTAGAGAATTAAGGTCTGTGTTACCTAAATTGTTCACACAAAAGGGAGCTGCAGAAAATCAAGCCCTTCTAAAAATATCAAAGCTTCCATTCAGCTGCCATGGAAAAGGGTATGACAGTGAACAACCTGGGCTGTAGGCAGATGCTGCAGCTCTCTGAGGGTCAAGGCCTGGAATGGAGGAAGGGGAAACTGGGAAGCAGCTGCTGCCATCACCCTGTCAGAACAATAACTGACTTACCTCAAATGTTTAACAACACAAACTTTAGTTGTATTCTTCATCTCAATAGTATGTCTGCATAGGCTTTTTTACAGCGTTTGAAATCTTCAGTCAGTATATACAGGTGAGATAAAAAGGCTGAAGACACATGAAGCAAGACAGGGAAGTATGGCCACAAAATCATTTACAAATGACTATCAGGAAATATACTTGCAACTAATAAAAAAATTGCTGAGGAAGTCATTATCTGGTTGAAAGACAGAACTAGCCAGAACCTGGAAGCATGAAATCTAGCATCAGACTTAGCTCTATATATAACAGCTGAGCTGAGCACTTAATAATTTTATTTATTTATTTATTTTATAAAGCCTGATCTGCAAGCACAAAGAAAAATCAAAGGACTTAATTTGATTTATATGCAGCTGCTCTAATCACAAAGAGGAACAATAATAATAGTCAGACTAAGCTCTTTTCCAAAGAACAGCACTTGGCCTAAAACAAGTAACATCATGCTTTTCATCATTAAATTTGAATTTTCTTGCTTTTGTGGGATTAAGTCAGACCCTTAACATTATGTTAATATAGCTTTTTGTGGTTTAATTACAAGATTTCCCCTAGAGTGTAACATAATAACAATTAATCAGCTAGTTCTTAACTTCCACAAAAGGAACTGTCATTTGTTTTTATCTGCACTGCTAACCCACCATGATGTCAACAGAACTAAAAACAAACAATTATACCACAAAAGCTACATCCAAACAGTGTCAGCAGTTTAATCAAATGAAAGCAAAAATCTCACACTCAACCCTGAAATTCTCATTTTTTCATTCCATATTACATAAACAGCACACAGCTATAAGTATTTAAATGAATACAATATAGTAAAGGATACCTTAGCAACACATAGACAGCCTGCCATGATTTGTCAATCATCTAAAATTATCTAAAAATGCAAAATTCAAAACTTATGTCAATTGCAAAATATTGTGATTTTCTGTCTTCTTCCATGATATCTAGATGTTGATTTTTTGTTTTACTTTTAGGCCAGGCTTATTTGCAGAGCCATGCTGATAAGATTTGTCAGAAAAATAAATAAATAAATAAATGGATGAAGGTAGTAGTTGATGTGATAGACTAAAATACTACATTTAAAATATATTCAATAAATGCTTTAACAAAAACATGAAGACAGGATGTTGGAAATTTCAAAAAAAAATGAAATAAATAAATAAAAAAAAAAAGTCACTGAGAACATCTAGACTTTAAAGATACAAAGACTTGATCCTATCAGCAACAAAAAAATTTCCAGGTTAAAATTCTCTCCTCTTTGTAGACCAGGTAAGTAGAGATGGATAATATTTCCATGTAGCTGGATTGAAGTAGGAAATGAAATTCCACTGCTGTTGTTACTTTTCTTTTTCCAGGGAACAGCTTTCTCAAGGGTGCTGTTCTGCTCTCAGAAGTGGCCACATAAAAAATGGCAGTTTGCGTCAACATACATGTATATGTTCAATGACAAAATATGTTCTTAGCCCTCTTTATTCCTGTTAGCCCTGAAGAGATAACATGACAGACAGGGGCAGAGGGGGTGCTAGTAACTTTTGTTAGCCATGAACAATCTCTCTCTCTCAAAAGAAAAACAAAAGGGAGGGGAGGGAGGGGGAGAGGTGGAGGAGAAGGAGAAGAAGAAAAAAACAAGAATAAAACAAACAAACAAACAAACAAAAACAAAACAAAACAAAACAAAAAAACACAGTTGATCATAAGACATAGCTGGAGAACTTTAAAATAGTTGGGGATTTCCAGAAACTGCTTAACAGTCTTAAGTATGGTTACCACTATCAATGTCTATTACAGTACATATGCAGGCAATTTTAGAAAGAGTGTTTAATTCTTTTAAAGGAATGGTGGCATCTATTGTGCACTATGTTACGCTTGTTAATGATATATATTTAAGTACTGGATGCTATTTTTTAAATGTAATGTAATAGATGGACCACAGCGTCAGTTGTAATGTTTTTTTTTTTTTTTTTTTTTTTTTTTTTTTTCCCGCTGCAAGCTTCAAAATCACAGTCTATTCAATCTAGTTAACCTTCTCCTAACAGTAACTTTGGTATAACATACACAGAATTTATAGAATTCTAGCTACAGCCTTTCTGTCATCATGATTGGCCATACCCACTTTTCAAAGGTTTCCCATCCACTCCCTGCTGCACATCGCAAAGATCAGTCTCACATTTCAACAACAGATATCACTTCATTCATTATTTACAAACACCTGTAGAAGTGAGATCCAAATACACTTGAATTTGTTGTTGTTGTTGTTTTTCACCTCTAAATTGCTTATCATTGTAAAGAAATCACAGCAGTTCAATAAGAGACGAGTGATGCAGCAAAAAGATTGGAGCCTATTTTCAATGCTTAATTGCCATAAAAAGGCTAACAAATGATTAAAAAGATAAATCAAAAGTTTTCAGAAAGACTAAAGTGCCCAGTCAGTTTAATGGTTTCATTTGAGCTACAAAGACGTTATTATACATCCATTTACAAAACAATGAGCTCTTACTGTTTATGAAAGTTTAATCTCTTGTTTTATTGCTTTAATATATCTAACATTGGTAAGGTTTACTTTAAAATGAAATCTCTGACTATATGATGTGGATGTTATTTTTTACATTCAGTCTGCAAACGGAATGAGTAACATCATAATTGTACTCATCTATGAAACAATTAAAGTCGGGCTAATTGCTTCTTCTCTCATATCTGCATATAAAGTTAAAGAATTAATATTTTATCAGCTGGCAATGCTTGTTAGTGCAATATTCTGATATCAGTGTTTAGTTTGGCCACAGGCCTTTGAGCAAATGCTGGAAGAAGTACTGCTGAACCAAAAAGCACATTGCCAGTAAACTTATGCTTAAGGAATATATCACAGGCTAACATCTCTGATAAAGCTTTGGCTGTTCAGATAACAAAAAACAAAAAACAAACAAACAAAAAAAAACCGAAACCCATAATTTAAGAAAAACAAACAAGCATGATGTTGCCCCTCAATTGATACATGTATCAGACTGAACTACAAACTGACAGCATTTCATTTTCAGTAGAGTACACCACTTTTGTTTCAATGCAAGTTTTCCAAAGATTTTCAAAATACAAGCCGTGAACAGACAGAAGGAAAAGGAATAGCATAAAAAAAAAAAAAAAATACAAGCATTTATACCAAATTATTTCAGGAAGTTCATTCACACAATCCTTTTGGAGCTGGAGATCCGGAACCTTGAAAGAGAGGTTACACCCATCACTGTCCCAAAATAAAGAAGACCACCATGAAGAAGAATCATGCTTAGTTTTGTAAATAAGCATGTGACCCTTTCCACAATAAATACATAAACAGACAAACCACATACACACAAAACCAATCCAAACAATTAGAGAAAAAGCCAGGGGCTGTGGAAGCAGTCTGAAGCAATCTGAACTTTGCAGTGTGAGTCATAGAAATCAAAGCATTTTTTTCCCATTTTACTCTCAGTGTGACTTCTGACACATCACCTACACCGCTGATGAACCCAGCGTTATAAAATTATGCATCTCTAAAAGTTTTGGGAAAACAGATGGTAAGCTACTGATTACCATGACATTGTTATCAATCTTTCATATTATGCTCAGTCTCTCATGTGTATCCATGTGTTAGAGATGTAAACTTTAAAGTCAATATATATATATATATATATATATTCTTATGCACATTTATGTACTTAGCCACAGATATATTAGTAAGTGTGCATAAAATACAGAAGTGTGCATGAATCAGATAGAATATTTGTGAATCTTTCTCATAAAAATGCAGTAATAAATCTATGAGTGTTAAAAATAGACATGATTACTGATTCATTGCCATCTTTTAAGACTATCATAACTTAGATACATACTTGTAAACTTTAATTGCAAATCTATTCATGCTGCAATAAAAATAATGATAAAAATCTTGACTACTAAACTCACTCCCTTGGAATAGCATGGATTTTAAGCTTCTTCTCACTGTATTAGCTAAATATTCAAAAATACATTCTTTTCCAGAAGAGTGCCTAGTTGACAAGAAAATATTTCTTTCTACAAAGATGCAGTCAGAACTTCTGACTGATCCATTATTTCATGATAGCCATTTTTCTTCATTCAACAGTACTTTAAATATGACTAGATATGACTAAAGTGACTAAATTTTACATTTGTACAGATTTCTTAACCCTTTATGACTCTGTTTTGTTCTAAATGTTTATTTCTCTAATACAGTACTTCTAAATTGTTCCTGGAGAAATACCTAATGCATGTAATAGAGTGGAGCACTTTGTTTCACCATTCTCTGGTATAGTTACAGTGCATTTAGATTACAATAGTCAACTTGTAAACAAAAGAAAAAAGAAAACAAACAAACAAAAATAAACTTTTAATTTGTACTAGAATTTTCCCCTGATCAGATGTATTCAGGCACTGCAATCTATGCTGCATGGGAGAAAAATGTGCATGGGTTAAAGCCTACATCTTCACTGGTGATACAAAGGGGGGTGATGCTTTTGCTAATTCTATGCAGCTCATTAAGCACATGGCTAATTTTTGACTACTCTGAAAGTTCTTTTTTTCAGTATTTTGTCACAATTCATGATGCAAAAATCCAGTTTATAGAATAGCGTTTGCATGTGTATGTTTATACCGCAAGGTAAAGAGTGAGTTTGAGAATAGGTTTAGACATGCAATACATATCTAGGCACTAAAAGATGTCAACAACATACATGGTTAAGTGAATCACACTTATAGTGTCTGCTCTCTCTATAGGAAAACCTAAGATACAAATTGTTCAGACCTTTTATCCAGATTGCTCAGATAAAACTTGGGCTGATGTTAAGGGGTCACAAGTTCCCCAGTTTCCCTTTCAAGATTGTATTCTGGAACTTCATGCTATTTCTATGCATTAGAACAGAAAAGAAATATTAGGCTATTAACACAGTACTTTTGTTGGTACTTATCTATATCAACCCCATAGTATTTATCTTTAGTCTGTATATTCTATTGAAATTCTTGTCCTGCCTCCTGAATAGGCATGTTATAATGCATGATTCTAGCCCAAAGAAAAGCAACAAATTCTTTACATTTATTTACTGTTCTTCACCCAAAAATCTTAAAGAACTTAATAAGCTTTTTCCAACTGTTTTTCCAAGCTGTTTCCAACTATGGGAGCTTCTGAGCCATAACTGAGAGGAGAAAACAAACAAACAAACAAACAAACAAACAAAAACCTCAAGCAGTTTTGTAGTTATTTTTATGCCACTATCCTCACTATCCCGGTAAATATATCTAAAGATGACAGGACACACTGCAAACCCTGGGATGTGAGAAAGGCAAGTAGTCATGTGCTAAATGGTTTGATTGACCAGCAAGTACACTTCTATGACATGAACTATTCCTTAAGAAGATTCCTTTACTTCTAACTTTGAGGGGTAACTATTTGATTCAGGGTTTTCCATGGAACAGACCTTGTGGACCTCTAGATGGAAAAGCATAGTGGGTGACAGCAATTTGGGAAACAAACTGATAACTGTTGTGCTGGGACTAGCTTAAAATAAGGTGGTATGCGGTGCATTGGAATTAGTAATGTTTGTGTAAATCACTCTCATAACTGCTGGTTTGATAGCTGATAAAGAGCAAAGAGTCCCAGTAGACAGCAACAAGCTCGTGAATCATAGCTGCCTCCTGATATTCATTTGATTATAACCACAGTTTATGAATGCTATAATTACGTTTAGGGGTTATTTGGTAGTTAGGTTTTCTATTAGAATAAGGACAGTCAGAGAAGACCATTGGAAGGAACATGAAGTGAATAGATTTCATTTCTTTTGTGACTGTCTCCTCAGCATTCTGAAAAGAAATATGTTAGCAAATTAAATATACCAACAAGGGACTCATAGGCCATTTTAATGTGACCATTATAATAATCAAAAGAACTGAGAACCTGTCATACCACAGGACAGTAAAAGGGCTTGTCATGCTTAACCTAACATTATGAAGGTTGGGCCAGGGCCAGATATGATTATTCTTTACTATATATGAGGATTAAATACTATGGAGAAAGGAGACCTATTTAATATGATAGATAAAATAGTCATAAGAACAAAAGTACATTAATACAGATTATCTAGGAATTATAGGATTTCTAACAAATAGAACAGAGACTTTCTGCAACAAAATTCCCATAAAAGTAACAAGGAAATAAAGCTGAGGGAGGCTTTTAAGAAAAGTTAATGCTGTAGAAATGGATGACCTAGCCTCTTCTGATTTACATTGAAAATTTCTGAATTCTATTACAAATCACTGAAAAAAATACACTCATGATATCCTGATGATTTGAAAAGACTGGCAACATCAAAGTCTTACACAAAAAATGACCGTTTTGCTGTCTGGTTTTTACTTTCTTAATAGAAAGTGATCTCTTAGCAGACAAAAACAGATAATAGGGGATTTTATGCATTAAATTGCAATGTAGAACACTATTTTTTTTTTCCTATACCAGTAAATATTTATATCAATCAATCAAAGAAACAAACAAATAAACAAGAATACAATGAAGCCGGTTCTCTAACGTAGAACTAATGATGATAACACAGATTTCATTTGTGCTGATAACTGTCATTGTTTTAAATATGTTAAAAACATATTTCTATGCTTGTTTTAAAGTAATGTAATTATGAAGTAATTTACAAGAAAAAACAATGCATTTTTGTGCATGGGACTATGACTGAGGCAAAACATATTAGAAACTGTACATTTGATAAAATATTCTGTATTAGTCCCAATTAATTTTTCAACAAGTTTGCATCCGCATCTTCTCTTTTTAATCTCTTTTGCAGATGAATGCCCTCCTTTTTCCCTCTGCAGCATTTACTTGAGCCACCTGCTGACATAACAATAGTAGTCTCATAGTAAGTAGTAAGTAGTCTCATCCATATCTGTTAGGTGACCTAGGAATCTCGCTTACTTTTCTATCCATCCAAAACCATCATAATTAGTAAGAGTTAATACATTCAATAATTTAGCCAATTCCACAAGAAGGAAGTATGTGTCTTCCTAGGGACACTACTCTTCACATTTTAGTGGTAGATCTACATTAGCTGTTTTAGTTTCTATTAGGCACGCACTTAACCATGTTTCCTGGAAAAAAATAAAGCAGGATGATCTTGTACTGTGTGACTAGATTCCTTTGAAATTAAACCACACCAGAAGATGTTCTCTGCAAACATATCTAACATACTACAACTGGTAACGGAACTTCAGCCGAAAAAAACAGTCTTTTATATTTTTAAGGTATGCAAATAAATAAGTATATTTCAAGTATATTTTTGCTGGAAGATATTAAGTTACCAAAGCATGCAAAAGTGAAAAATACAAAGAAGCTGCAGTAATAAAAATTATCAATTAGCTTCAGGAACTGTGAAAAATGTGTAATTAAAATTTTATAACAGTGTGACACTTTATGAGAAATCAACAACAATTGTGATGCGACATCTGGTTCTTCCAAAGACATATGTCCAAACCCAAAAGCTACTAAGAACCAAAATATGACAGAATAGCAATGAGCAAAAAAGAATACAAAGGGATGAGCTCCTCAATTCTAAGGTTTTTGGAGCTTTTTTTGGGGGGGGGATCTACGATCAAAGCTATACAAATTTTCTCTTCTATTATTATTTTTAAACTTTATGATGCATATTACAGATACCTATTTATCAGTGCTAAGTATCTCTGACACACTATTGTGAGAAGCCAAAAAGCCCGGATCTCTGACTATGTGGTTAAAACCAGAAGCACTTAGGCATCTCATGTAAGCAATGGTGGTTTAAAATTTAAGGAAATAGTAATGAGTGCTGATTTTGTCTGAGAAATAAACTGTAACTAGAAGAGCTTTTATGATGGAATTCCATACATTATTTCAATTTCCATTGGGTTATTGACTTTGGAGAGAATGATGATTTACCACCATACATGACAGGCGTCCCTGAAATCACCTCAACTGGATATGAAAGTGTGTACACTTACACAGAATCTCTTGGCCATGAAAATTCACTTATTCCTTCAACACATGTAGGTATGGGTGTTTAGTTATATGCAGCATTTCATATTACTGCTAATACAGTAATATTCAGTAATATGAAATATTCAGTAATATGAAATATTTCATATTACTGAATATTTCATATTCATACAGAATATGAAATACAGAGTGAGTACCTCTATCTCATTTTCAGTAACACTAGAGAAAAATTGTTAGGTGTTCATGTGGTAGAATCAGATGTAGATGCTCAAGGCCGGCATCCTAGATTTGGCTTCTATTTTCTCTTTAGTTGTATATATTTAGTTTAAGACATGACCATATAACCACTTGCAATCAGAGTCAAATGATGTTTGTCTTCTGCATTCTTGTTCAGCTGATGACACCGAAGCAAAGTACAATCAATTTGCCAAATGATCACACATAGGTGACTATTGTAAGTCCAGCAGAGTGAGATATTTGCTTGCAAAAGATCCATACATAACTTTATGATTTACTACCTCATCAGAAAAATGGGGGTAATCGGACTTTGCATTCCTCAGAAAGGGTTTGAAAGCCCAACCTGTATATGAGGTATTTAGATATTATAGTGACAGAACTAATAAATTATACTCCAGCAAGCTAAATGTTAAGTATTATACAAACATCTTATATACCCAAGGTTTTTTTTTTTTTTTTTTTTTTTTTTTTTTTTTTTTTTGTGAAGGGAACTGTGTGTTTGGGAAAGGAACAGCAAACAAATTTAGACATTTAGACGTTGGAGAAAAATGGAGCACAAGTTTTATATTTTTAGGTGTTTCTTTTGCTGCAAAGTCTAACAGAATTGGATTAAACTTTATCACTTATATTTAATCTTGGTTTTACAAAATGTTGGTTGCTGGATCTGATTTTAAAGGATTTAAAAGTCAAACTTCTTAACAGTGATTCTAAACTTCATAGCTTTGAAAAAGAGAAGAGAAATAAGATCTGCTGCATAGTCATTGAGTCTGAGTAAGTATTAATTTCTGTCATGTTCAGAAAGACTTATATGGCTACCAACTGGGAAAAATTACATGCTATATGTGCAATTGGAAATTGAGAAGTGAACAGGTAATTAGGTACTTAAGATTTTCTCCTTAGAGTTAGATGTGCACAACAATAATAGACAGTTCTCAAAGTTCAAATTAGATAACTAAGACATAATAAAATAAAATCGTGCAATATTTTCTGAAATGCTAGTTGAAATCACTGAGGGAAATAACAACCCTGTCTTCATAGGGATTTTATTTTTTAAATTTTACTCCTACTCAGAAATCAAAAGCTTAAAGCAGTTATTTAGGACATTTGCTCTTAATAAAGGGGTTAAATGTTAGTCAGAGGTGAGGAGAATTGTTTGCATTAGCAAAAGAAACACATAATGACAAATGCCTCTTTCAAGAGTCTTGTGCTTTTATCAAAAATGCAAGAGCTTCCCCATGCACAACAGGGCTCAAAAAGTAAAGAAACTCTCTTTGCTTATGGATTTTTCATCTAGTCACCACCTCCACAGGAAAATTTCTTTCCCATCTTTGTCTCTGAACTTTGTAAAACATGCTTCTCTGGATCTCTTATTGCTACCTACCCTGCCTGAGTGTTTAAAAATATGTCATTTTCAAATTTAATATCAGGTTACAATTATTCTTTAGTAATAATCACTGCTTGCAATGAAGGGCCAGATCAGTCTTAGGAGAGATTTGTGTTTCTCTGGCACTTGCTGGCAGAAATTGTGAAGAATTGAGAATTTGGACTTCTGGAGGGCAGACTGAATTATTCAGGACACTGATAGGGAGGGTCCCTTGGGAGTCAGTCCCAAAGGGCACAGTGGTCCAGGAAGGCCGGCACTCCTCAAGGAGGAAGTCTTAAAGGTGCAGGAGCAGGCTGTTCCTGTGCTGAGCCTTCCTACCTGTGTCTGGGACTGGGAACAGAAGAAACCTCCCACAGTTCAGGTGGAAACAGTTAGAGAACTGCTGCTGCACCTGGACTGTCACAAGTCCATGGGGCCAGATAGGATCCACCCGAGGGTGCTAAGGGACTTGGCAGATGTGATTGCTGGGCTGCTTTCCACCATCTAATGGTAATGGTCATGGTAATCCGGAGAGGTCCCAGATAACTGGAGACTTGCTAATGTGATGCCCATGTATAAGAATGGTCATATATGTAAGGAGGACCTGGGGAACTACAGGCCTGTCAGCCTGACCTCGGTGGCAGATAAGGTGATGGAACAGGTCATCTTGAATGCAATCATGCATCATATGTAGGACAGCCAAGGGATCAGGCCCAGGTTAGCATGGGTTCATGAAAGGCAAGTCCTGCCTGACCAATCTCATCTCTTTCTATGACCAGATATCTTTATATCTAATATCTTTATTGATGATTTGGATGAATTGAGTAAGTTTGCAGATTACATCAAGTTGGGGGCAAGTTCAATCTGCTGGAGGGTAGGAAGACCCTGCAGAGGGACCTGGACAGATTAGATCAGTGGACAGAGGCCAGTGGGATGAAGATCAACATGGCTAATGCTGGGTCCTGCTCTTTGGCCACAACAACCCCATGCAGCACTACCGGCTTAGGGGAGAATATTTGGAAAGCTGCGCAGATGAAAATGTTCTGGGGGTGTTGGTTAATGCTCACCTGTAAAGCTTCATATGTAGTATAAGGAGAAAGGAAGGAGAGAGAAGTAGAAAAGAAAACAGGACCGAATCAAAAGTGAATGTGCAGTGCAGAAAAAGGTGCTGACAAAAAGAAGGAAGAGTTACAGAAAATTGAAAATCTGGAAATAAAGGCCAACCAAACATTAAAAATATTTCTTTTCAGATATGCATTGAATATGCACTGGTAATTACAGATATGCATCGGACACTTGAGGGGTTCTCTCATTGCTTTCATAAGAAGAGGAAATGGACTGAGAGAAGCAGCTTTGCTGATGTGCTTCAGCCAAGTCCCAAGTAACGGCTAATATTCCTGGATCCAGCCCACAGCTCAGCGCATTTTTATTTGCTGGAACTGGATTCTACCTGCCTTCTTTGCTGGAGAGAAAATCCTTGAGGGAAGCCACTGTTTTATCTCAGTGATCTACAAGCAGCAAGATTTGCTCAATGCCCACCGTAAGGCATTAACACTGAATGAAGAATTGAATGAAGAACTGAGAACTGAACTGGCCAGTTCAAAAAGTCATGCAGCATTAACTAAATCCTTAATCACTGTCATTTTGAAACATGATAATCATTATGATTGCTTTATTTTTTCCCCACAGGGGTGGGGAAAAAAGTTTATTTATTTATTTGTTTGTTTGTTTTTCCCACTGGTTAAGCCTAAGAAATGTTACCTGTGAGGTGTTCTTTTTTTTTTTTTTTTTTTTTCTTTCTTCCCTTAAAGTTATATAAAATTTCTCTTTAAAAAAAAAAGTAAATCTACAGTGTAATACAGGAAGAGGTGACATGATTGGACATGTGTTCTTAAAGTGAGATAAGCAAAAGATTATGTCCTCCAGTAAGGAAAAATAAAAGGGGTTGCTAGCTGGATATTGCTTTTTTATTCATCAAGGAATAGACCACTGGTGCTGGAAAAGCAGTTCTCCAGTTCCATACCCTCTGACATATGTTCTATATTTTGTAAGATGTTATCTTACAGAGGCACAATCAGCATTCCTTAATAGAGAAAATTTTTGGAAAATTCCAGCAAAAAAAGAATTTGAGAGATTTGTTTTTGAGTTGGTACCATAGCCAGAACATGTATTAAACACTATCATATACGATAAAAAGAAAGGATGAGCCTAAAACTTTACAAAGAATAAAATACCATTCACTTCAAATTTGACCAGTATTTAAATATCCTCCTTCTCAATTCCTGCAAACTCACAGGCAAGAAAGCCTCTGAATTTTTATTTCTGTCAAAGTTCTAAAACTGAAGCCCAATGTTTTATTAACTAATTTCCATGTCTTTTATGGAAACACACCCTTCCAAATATCTTTGTTTTCTATAATTTCATTTTTTTTTAAATTTCATTTTTGAGCTTGTTCAGTGGACAACAAAATGTAGTTTGCATTTTGCCTCTTCCTTCAAATTCCTGAAAGTCAACCTTTTCCTTTAAAAAATTAACTTATATGTGTCATCACATATTTTTATTTAGCCTTAAATATTTCTCCATGTGAATATTTTCACCACAAATTTGCAGCGTACCTGAAGCCACTTAGCATGCATTGATATTGATAATTCTATTTTTCTTCCATTCACAAATTGCAAGACTTCCTGAATGAGCAAAACTAGTAAAATTACTGTCATGGTTTCGGCTGTGAGACAGCTAATTTTCTTTATAGAGCCTCACACAATGCTGCGCTTTGGATTTTTGATGAAAATAGTGGTGATAGCACACTGATGTTTTAAGTTGTTGCAGAGCAGTGCTTACACAGAACCAATGACTTTTCTGCTTCTCGGGCTGCCCTGCCAGCGAGGAGGCTGGGGAGCGCACTAGGAGCTGGGAGGGGACACAGCCAGGATAGCTGGCCCAGGCTAGCCAAAGGGATGTCCCATACATTGTGGTATCATGCTCAACAATAAAAGCTGGGGTAAAGAAAGAGGAAGTGGTGAATGTTCAGAGTGATGGGGTTTGTCTTCCTAAAAAACTGTTACATGCGATGAGCCCCATTTTCCTGGAAGTGGCTGAACATCTGCCTGCCAACGACAAGTAGTGATTGGATTCCTTGTTCTGTTTTACTTGTGTGCATGGCCTTTGCTTTATTTAGTAAACTGTCTTGATCTAAACCTATGAGTTCCTGCATTTTTACCTTTCCAATTCTTTCCCCTATCCCACCTGGGGAAAGTGAATGAGCAGCTGTGTGGTACTGCCTGCTGGAGCTAAACAACCACAATTGCCAATGCAAAAATATTTCTGTATTTTTTTTCTTTAATACAAGTATTGCTGAAATGCATGTACATAAGACATGGACACTAGGCCCTCCTAGCTATTAATAGCAGAATCCTATGAAATAGGCATCACAAAAGAATCCCCAGTTGCATATCATAACTCCTATCAAAAGCAGCATGAGAGTCAAACTTGATAGCATACCATCTAGCAAAGTAACCTTCAAATGAGCTCCCGTGGCAGTGTATTCAGGGACGATCTCTTCTTTTACTATTATGAAAAAAAAAGTGTTGATTTCTTAGACAGCAACTGTTCAGACTTTGGTTTCAAAGGATTTCAAAACTTGCAGGCATAGAATGCTGGGTTGTGGTAAATCACTCAAAGTCAACTTCAAGATAAGTTTTAAGGGTAAAATGATATGTTTTATTAAAATAAAAGCTACAATAAGAACACAAAATTATAAAATGACAAAATAACAAAGTACATTACAAGGGACATAACATTTTCTTTAATTCTGCTATACTTCAAGTAGCTCATGACACTGACTAATTTTCATTCCACCTGTTTTATTATCTCATCTTTCTCATCTTTTATAGAATCCTTGGAGTATAAATGTGCTACTCCTACTGCTGTGTTGTAGACACAACCTTCCACAGAAAACCTCTACTTCTGTAAAAAATTACTTCATTTTCTGTTTCTATTTATCTGCTCTTATTTTAAGAATGCATAACTGTAGCTGAACCACATATCATCTCAGATTATCCACTCACTACTACAATTTTGGACGTGATACATAGACTTAACCCCCAAGGAAATACATTTCTTTTTGCCAGTGGCATTTTAAAATCAACTACACCTGAGAAGTATACTAAATAACAGGAATAGTAAAACATTCCTAACATATTTATAAAGTATGCATAAGTCTACAAGCATGATCTGTTGCGCAAGGTTCTCCCCACTATCCTTTTTTGGTGAACTGAATTACCCAGTCTTTTAGAACTGCTCAAATAGTCAGGTCAAATGAATCCTGAAACTCCCATGTGGTCTTGCAAGAACTCCTCTCCTATCCCCACATTAGGTCTTTCAATTTGCCACCATCTCTCAGGGCTCCTTATAAGGAGTACTACAGTCCAGAGTTCCCCATCAGTCAAGACAAATAATGTCTTTCTAGATCATTTTTCCTATAAAACCCTGAGAGCTAAAGAACAAAGACAACAGCTCTCAGAGCAAGACATATTCATGTAGATTTTTATGTCTGAGCTATGGGTCCAAACTCCCATTATAGTCAAAGGATAACACCTGGAGCTATTCAGTTTAGCCTCTGCACTGCACAGGACCTTCCACTGCATAGGCCACAGCTATTGTACTGTACATAGCTCTAGATAGTGTATAACATTTGTCAATCTTGTGGATACCATAGGGAATCTCAAATAGGAATAAATGGCCAAGAAGGGCAATTGAATCAAGACCCAGATCTCTCCTGACTAAAACGGGACTATAAATACAAATATCACATGAAGACATATTTAAATACCTAAATGCCTACAATCTGGGATTGAAGACGGTCACAAACACCTATTGATGTTGCCACAAACTATTCCGGGTTGGAGGAGATCCTTTCTAATTCACCTAAAGATTGTGCTGTAGCTCAACCAAAAAACAAAGGTCAGAGGTGTGAGGCCTGTTAAGACCCTGAGGCGGCACCTACTATTTTCAAATTAGTAATTTAATCAATGAAACCAAATTAATGCTATCCATCAATTATACCTTGGTCGTTGCAACATCTCTGTAAACCTGTATTGCACATCAAACAACATACAAAACTATCATTATTACGTGAAAAAAAAAAATAAAATTAGTGGAGAATCATATCATAAAACATGTTTATGAACTGTGTTTTCCTTAGTTACGATGATTACCATGGACAACAGTACTACTGAAGTTAAAAGGATTTGGTAGGGAATAAGGTATTATTTTTCAAGTGTTAAGTGGTCCTCCTTTACTCAAGGCCATAGGGTTAATAACATGGAAGTTATTAAAAAAAAAATAAATCTATATTCTATGGATTTATTTCCTGAAGATTTCTTACTTGGAAACTGACCTTATTTGTATTGTTCTTAAGATGATCTCCCCTTTGATATAAGCTTCCAAATGTGAAAACTCCATGTTTCCTCTCTTCTTTTAGATCCATTCACAGAAGGTGTGGACCAGTAGTGATAAGTTAGCCGAAATTAATAGAAGCTGAGTGGTTAAGACTGGAGATGACCCCCCAACCCCCATGCTGACTCAGTCATACATCCCCTGCCTCAGGAGTCTCCTGGGTGTTAAAAGCCTCAAACAGGAAGACTTTCTTGGCTTCTGGTAGAGAAAAGGAGATCAATGAAAAAGACCAAAGATGTAGTCATTTTGAATGCCTATTTTACAGAATTAGAAAAACAATTTTGTTAAAAGGGTGATGAGACATATATTGCTCTTGTCTTTTGAAAAGGTGACTACTATAAAGGGTGAAAGTTTGCAAATACCAGCACAAGTATCTGATAATGTGCATTAGGGGTGAGTGGCCAGTCTACCCTAAAACACCAGTTTTCAGCTCTGGAGTGTAAGGTCTGGACAGAAATCGAAGGAGCAAGATGAAAGTTGCTAAAGATTTCCCTGTAAACTGAATATGATGTGCTGTTATGATAGAAAGCAGTAGCCTGGATGCCAGGGTTTGTTTGCATGGGTAGAAGAGGAAGAAAAACTGCATGAGGCACAGCCAGCACACCAGGGAATATAGACAACTCATGGAGGGATGATCAGTACAAGGCATGGCAAGTGGGAGCTACCAATGGAAATACAGGAAAGGACAGCAAAAACAGGTCATGCTGAACAGCTCTATTCAGCTTAAAGTGAGCTTTGCTAACCAGTAAAATTGAAAAAATGTTAAACTATCAGTGAAGGTTGCAAGAGGAAAGGGAATGCAACCAGCTAGCTCAGAGTTATTCCTTAAGAAGTAATTCCTGTTACCCCGTTTATCAATCTCACTAGAATTTCATTCCTTAATGAAAATATTGTCTGTTTAGCCAATTCATTCATATACCTGTGTGGTGAAAAGCACTTCACTTGCAACCATGAAAAGTTTCTGGCTGCCAGCTGATGTTTTAGGGAGATATTCTTATCAATTTGAATTTTGCCGTCACTGCTGGGAACAAGGTCTCAGCAGGGTTCATAGCTTCAAGATGCTTTTTACAGACAAGAAAAGGCAAGAGCATCGTCAATTTCTATTATATTAATATTAATGTTATGTGATATCACATTACATTAATTTAATGGGTTCAGCCTTGGATGTCATTGTGTTCATTTGCCTAAGAGTATTCAAAGAATTATTATTTCTACTTGAAATATGCTTAGCAACATTAGAAAACATTTATAGAATTGAAAGGCAAAAACAATACTTCTTTTAAAGGTTCAAAACAATTGTTTTAAAGGAAAGCATGATAACAGAAAGTGCTTGGCACTGGCTTTTTCCATCTTAACTTCCTATTCATCTTAAAAATATATAGAAGGGGGCTGGAAGAAGACTGAAATGAACTTTGAAGATATAACCTACTTAAAAGCAAAAGGAAGGTTGTTTACCTCGAAGTATTTCTTTTTACTGTCTTCCCTATAAATGGTTCTTCATTGTCAACATAGAAAAAGTTATCAGTACCAAAGCTAGTTTGATCTATGTCCAAAAGTAACACTGAGTGAACTCTACCTTGAAAATCTAAGCAATAAACAGAATGTCTTGAGTCAACAGAGATTTTCATAGTCTGATCAGGAAAGTAAACAAGAGAGGAAAATGTATTTTACTAGTATGTTTTCACATCTTAATCAATATTGTAAAAAGACAGCAAACGGAGATATTCAGGAATATTATCCAAATTGAAAAATACTTCTTGTATGTTTATCATAGCATTTTTGAAATATAATTTAAGAAAGTGTGCTTGACCCCTACCTGACTGTTCTGTGGTTAGGTTATATATATTTTTTCCAAGTAGGAGCAAATACCTTATCTCAAAAAAAACTATATAAAAAAAAAAAAAGTCCAAAGATAGGCAAATTGATTATTTAAATTGATTATAAACACCTGTTCTTTAAGAGTATGGAATATAGATTGAACTGAAAAGAAAATTTCCAGACCCAAGTGCTGGGTCCAAGGAAAGTTTGTAGAGGGATCCAAAACTGAGCTATTCATTGTGGCAGAAGGGAGACTTTGGGGAAAAAAAAAAAAAAATCATATATATATATATATATATAATGTTATATGAACAAAGGTCAGAGTCACCTCACTCATTAATCATTGGTGAATCCAAGGAGCAGTATTCAACTGTTATTTGAGACAAGTCAAGTCTGGCAGAGGGAGCACAAGAATTCTGGAAACCAAGTAGGATATCTCACAGCACTAAAACTTATATGAGAAGCCAATAGCTGGGAAATGTTTCTCAATGTAGAAAATATTGAGGACTGAAAGGAGGCTAAAATGCCCATCCTTTCTTGGGTTTAGGCTCCTATACACAGGTTTTCACTCTAATTCTTCTCTACAGTCTCACAGCTTCAATAGAAGAAACATCAGTACACTGATGATACTTCTAGTCCTTTCAGGACCTGAGTAATCCAGAAACGCACTGATGTATACTAGAGTAGATAGAGAAACTAGGTGCTCCTGGGAGAGTGCGTCAACTACAAGTATCTCCACAATAGAGTACTGCAACGGTGACTACCACTACTTCTGCCTCCCACATCATGAAAGGAAGCAAACATCACCACTACATTTTGTGGAGGATTCTATTCTCCATGTCACATGAGGGACACTCCAGGAATAAACATTAGTTAGAACTTTTGTGGATTTGGACAGAGGAGGAACTACATTTTATGTTTCTGACCTGGTCTGGGACATTGTGCTATCCAATGTCATGGAAATGCAAATGTTAAGGCTAGAAATTAAGATGTGCAGGGAGTTCCATTTCTCACAGTAATGGGCAGGAAAATCACACAGATCTTCATAACTGCAATATTGAATGCACATGTTTAAATACTGTCCAAATCCTACTTAGGTCTTTGATTGGATCATTCTCTAAAAAGTGTGTAGTATTGCAGCATTCTCTCCCTCATCCCGCTGGGGCCTGGGAGGTGGGGAATGGGCGAAGGGCTGTGTAGTGCTTAGCTGCTTGCTGGGCTACACCACAACATAATATATTAACAGTTTTATGGTGCTCTGACTTTTTAGTGAGAGATAAAATCTTTTTTAGAGAACTATTTAAGCTTAAGTTCCGTATTGGCACAAAACCAGGTCATTATTAGCTGGTCATAAGCAGATCTGGAAACTAGAACACAGTTAACAGGAAATACAAAGAGCAAGGCTCTGCCTTCCAGCAGAGTTGTGAGTGGTAAATGGAGGGAGCAATACCACTGTACTGGTCTTATGTGGCAAAGTTTTGTTAGCAGGTGGTGGTGGCTGCAGAAATTGCTTCTGTGAGAGGCGTCCAGAAGCTGCCCCATGTCAGATAAGACCAAGTTCCATCTGTCTCCAAAAGGGACCAGCTGCAGAACAAAGCTGAGTCAATGGGCGCTGCTGGTTATGCTTCTGTAAGAGCAAATTTAAGAAAGGCAAAAAAACTGCTGTGTGACTGCAGCTAGGAGAGAGGAGTGAGAAAATGCGAAAGAAACAGCCCGACAGACCCCAAGGTCAGTGCAGAAGGAGGGCAGGAGGTGCTCCAGGCACCCAACAGATGTTCCCCTGTGGCCTGTGGAGAGGCCCATGGTGGAGCAGGCTGTCCCCCTGCAGCCCATGGGTCCCACATGGAGCAGATCTCTGCGCTGCAGCCTGTGGAGGAGCCCCCGGTGGAGCAGGTGGATGTGTGCTGGAGGAGGCTGTGGCCCATGGAAAGCCCTGCAGAAGCAGGCCCCAGGCCAGAGCTGCAGCCCGTGGAGAGGAGCCCACACAGGAGCAGGGGGTCTGGGGGAGCTGCTGCCTGTGGTATGGGCCCATGTTGGAGCAGTTCTTGAAGAGCTGCTGCCTGTGGGAAGCCCATGCATGATCAGTTTGGGAAGGACGGCATCATGTGGGAGGGACCCCACATGGAGTAGGGGCAGAGAGCGACTGTGAAGGAGAAGCAAAAGGTGAAGCATTAGGGACTGAGCACAACCCCCATTCCATGCTTCCTTGCTCTGCTTGGGGGATAAGGTCATTGGGGGAAAGGTGTTTGTATTTTTCTTTTAGCTTCTCACTGCTTTAGCTTGTTAATAATTGGCAATAAATTACATTAACCGCCCTACCCTGAGTCAGTTTTGCATGTGATGGTAGTTGTTGAGTGGTCTCCCTATCCATATTTCAGCCCTTGAGCCCTTTTCATCATATTTTCTCCCCCTGTTCCTTTGGGGACAGTGTGTGAGAGATTGATGTGGTGGTATTTAGCTAGCCATCAGTGTGAAATTACCGTATCTAATCAGAGCTGTTTGCTGGAGACTTTTTCAGGCTTCATGCATCAAGCTTTTGTCCCTGTCTTAGGATGTATCTATGAATATATATATACACATATATATATTAAGTTTTTAGTACTTCCAAAATGGCAATTATTATGAGGTAGTACCAAATTTTTATTTTTTTTCTATCACAAACATTTGACTACATGAAAAAAAAAAAAAAAAAAAAAAAGGAATACTAAAAATTATAGTCTAGTTCTGCTTCTTATAGAAAAGATGGTTTGTTTTTCCTCACCATGGGAATACTCGCATACCATCCCTTGCTATCTGACTTTGAATTATTAATAGAGTTACTGTTCTATTTAATTATTAGGCATTCAAAGTTCTCAATTAACACAGTTCAGAATACAAGAATATTGGTTTGTGAGTTTTATGCCTCAGTTTTATGCTTTTTATCTGATGTATGATAGTTACTCAATGATAACAACGTTTTGAGAGTGAAGGCATGAATTCTGTTTATAATCTCTACTGGAAAGAACCTTCTTAACAGTCTAGCCATAAATGTCCTCTCCCATCAAATCAAAGCGTACATGCATGGAAAAAGGCTTGTATGTCTCAATAATACTTTGTTGTTGTTGTTGTTCGTTTTTAGAGCAGGAAAGTTTTCTCATGGAGATAAGACATTTAATGCTTATTTTTTGCTGTATTTTATCCCTCTCTCAGCTTCCTCATCATTTTCTAAAGTAACTTTCTGCAATGAAAAGTCAAGTCTGAAAAACACTGAAATTTGCATCTTAGGTCAGTGAGGGAAGAAGAAGGCTATTTTCCCCAAAGTTAAACAAGCATAGGAAAGAACTGGATCTGACCAGCTATCTCCAAAGTGGTTGTTTACAGTATAAAGACAAAACACAAAGCTTCCTGTTTTCTGAATCAGGCTTAAAGGTGTGAAATCCCTTTAAAATCACATTATTCACATTACTCCTTCCCTTCTCAAAACAAACAAACAAAATCAGCAAAACATTACTGCTAGGTCGGGAGATTTTTATTTTTATTTTTATTTTTAATTAAACATTATTAGTGTTTAAAAATTAAACATTAATACAAAGTTTTGCTGTCTGTTTTGATCTCCATTTTTTTTCTTTTTTCCCATCTTTTCTGTGTCCTGACTAAAACCTCTGTGCACAGAACCATTGTGTCAACAGACTCTGCAAGTATATTATCGGGAGTGAACCTGGCATTTCAGTAAAACAGAGGCATTTTAAATTCCTTCCTCAATCCTTATCCAAGGAAGTTAAGAAATAAAGAATTTCTGTGGTTTGTTTGTTTATTTGTTTTTTGTTTTGTTTTGAAAATGTGTTATTTCTGGAGATGGTTGATTATAATGCTATATTCTATCATCTTTGCTACTAGGTCAACTGTAAAAGTTTCCTGAAAATAATGTAATTTTGCAATATTTTAAGAGCAGCTTTAACTGTCCTTTCTAAGTCAAAGGTCACCTCCAGAAAATGTCTCTGAAAGGAGATTCTGAATGCTTCCTCTCAATTATTTCAACCTGAAATCTGAGAAGTGGAAAACAAAAGACTTTGTGGGTTGCCTCAAAGTGAAAAATTTACTGTGTATGCAGGTCAGAAAATCAATGTATCCCACAATTTACTGCTCTGAGCTTTTAGTCATTTAACTATTTTGTGTTGAGTTTGGGTGTTCATTAGGGATGTTTTAGTGCATATAAAGATTCCTGAAATCCAATAGAAAATAAATCTATTCTTTCAGCAATTCCTGTTTTTACCAGATGTTAAGGTGGAATTCATTTACTGGTGAAATATAGTCAGATATTATCAGTGTTCAAATGATACATCTAATTTCTCCCTGAAGTTTCATCTTAGCCTCATCGTGTAGAGCAGTGAGTAATATCTATTGCTAACACTTTCAGGATCAGATTTTGAATTTGTTCCTTATCATGAAAACCATGATGATGAACCAAAAATCTGCAAACAGGTATTTCCCATATGAATCCTACAAAACCTCCTGGTATTCCATCAGTATATACAGTCTCTAAAAAGAAGTAATACACACATTAATATTGTCAGTTTTTTTGTAAAAGTCTCTGCTACCCATAGCGTTGTTGGATTCCAAAACAGGGTGAGAACAATCGAAAGACTTCCACTGAGCTGCATGAACTGACCCACAACATGAGGACAAGTGTTTCTGTGAATATATGCAGTTGATCGCTTTTCACTCCTTTTTCTTTCCCTACTTTAAGAACTGCCTGAGGAGCTTTTAACACTACGTAGTGCCCAGGGGAAAAACACTGTGGTTTCCACTCATTAAGCATAAGCATTCTTACATGATGCTCTGCTGATACCTTGGCTGCCTGAACTGTCTTTGCTAGCGCTATTCTTACTCATATCCTTTTATCAGCCAGTGTGCCAGCCCGGTTCTCTCTTTCAGCTACTATACATTGTGCTACTACAACTTTTCTTTCTTTCTTAAGTAAAGCCAGGAACAAAATATAGACCTATGACTTTTTTGTATAAAACTGCAATTTACTCTTTTGAGGATATTTGTTCACAGGCATACAAGATCCACCGATTTAAGGTCTTTCTGTTATTTTTTTTTTTTTTCCTGAGTTTGTGCTGCCATTTAAAATGCTGCAGTTCTGCAAAGGTTCCAGTGTGTGTAGCTGTGAAGATGGACAGTGCACTGTAAATCACTGGACAGCCATTCTTCAGAGATCCCAGCTCAATGAAACACTTATCACAGTCTCAGGTGTGTATTTTCTCCATTTAGCATCATAATGATAGGTTGAAAACAAGGGGGTTCAATAAAAATTGCGCACAGTGTCAGAGCTTAACTTTTTCCTCAGCTGTACCATGTTTCTGTGAAGGCTTGCAGTTAGGTTAAAATCTTACTTCAACTACAAAATTGAAAAAGAGAAGGCTGAAGTTAGGTTAAAACCTTATTTCAACTACAAAACTGGGAAAAAGAAGGATCTTAATTGTCCTTTCCATGAAAATATAACCTCAAGTCCAGATTCATTGCCTAACTTCTGTAATCCTTTGTTTTCATATACTTCAACCTTTTAAAAGAAAATCCTCTTCAGCAGAAAAATGTCCTGAATAAAGCCCAATAAATTGGAATTTAAGAAAGTGGGAAGTTGGAGTTATTGGAAAATGTAGACTTACTGGAAAAAGAAAAACAAAACAAAACACAACATTTTTTGTTTTTGTTTTTGTTAATGAAGATACAAAATGCAGTGTATAAAATTAAACTGGACTTCAGTGAGTGAATTTTTATTTTGACTAGTGTCTGAATATGTTTCTGTGTTATCTGAGCAGCTCTGTTGCGACATTTTATTTAGAAAGCAATTAATATATTTACATGATATCCTGTAAATAACATATTTACAGGATAGACTTGGCTGTCTATCCTGAACTCATTTACAACATGCCAACTTACCATGGATGCCCACTTACTATATGGTCAAAGACTGCTTTCTCAATAGGAGATGCTTTCTGAAATATTTCTTGATAACAGCTGATGTGTGATATATTATGCTCCCCTTCATTACGAAAGCAAACAGCATATTTCAAAAGGTTTTAATTTGAAATCTTCTAACTACGGAAAATGGCTAGTATCACTTTCCTAAATCTTCAGATAGCGCTCAAAATAACCAGTTTGATTTTGCACCAAATAGGACTGAAGCACTGTAAGTCACTTATTGGAGATAGGTTTTATCTTATCCAATTTTAGATCTCTGTAGACACCTATAAGAGATTTAGTTTTCTAGAACTCTTTTAGTGATTCTAAACTCCTCTAGTGATTCTTTAGAAGCAAGGACTTTTAGAGAGCAATTAAATTGTCTTCTACTAGATCTCTACCTTAGGGATGAGTGAAATGGCAGTATAGAAATGCCAATTCTATTTCAATGAAGGAAGCTTGACTGACCACTTCAGATACAACCAATGCACTACAGATGTCTCCGTAGACAATTGGCCTCCTTCCATGTATTTTTGCAGAAAAAAAAAAAAAAAAAAGATGAGGGACTTTTGAAACTTCCTCGCATTCTTGAGTGAATGAGTATTTACAGTACTTTTTGCAACAGAGTCAAGCATTTTAATTTGAACAACTGATTTAGGAAGTTGCTATCAATTCACTAGCAGTTTGGTACCAGCTCTCACCAGCTGACACTGGGGAGGGGAAAATTTTGAAGTTACTGAATTTCTTGAATTGATTTCTCACTACCTTTACTCTACTTGCATTTGCCTTTAGCCTTACTATGCACCTGAATGTTACACAAACGTATGCAAAAAATCTTTATGTACCTCAATATCAGCCCTAACTGGATACACACCGCCTAGGCCCTAAAAGCCTTTTGTATTTACAATAAAATGTCTAGAACCAAAGAAAGATGTTAATTTCTGTTCTCCTATATGACTACTTTATCTTTTATTGCATCAGCATCCCATCAACCTGTTAAATTAGACCTGTAAAAAGGGCCAACCTCACTGTAAGTATATATATGATATGGGGGAAATTATGATTATTCTCCTAACTTTTTTTTTTTTTTTGAGTAATTTCTTTTTAAATTGTTGGTTCTGGCTCTGGGTTTATATCTAGACTTGCACTAAATATGCACAGACAGAATGTATCTGAAAATTACATGCAAACAGCCAGTCCGTTCTACCAGTGTAATACTACATTAGCAA
This sequence comes from Aythya marila, assembly GCF_965140915.1. Taxonomy (NCBI): domain Eukaryota; kingdom Metazoa; phylum Chordata; class Aves; order Anseriformes; family Anatidae; genus Aythya; species Aythya marila. Next base: position 53,144,246 of record NC_139042.1, on the reverse strand, counting down.
CTTGGGAATCTGAGAGAGGCTAGGATAATGATCATTTAGCATTGTTTTTCTTTTAGAAATGCATCTCATGATTCAAAAAGAAAAACAGACAAAATGTGATGAATCTCTAGGTTGTTTTTATTTGGCTTATTTATTTTTTTTATGCAGCCTTCAAGTTGATTTATAGCATTACATTAAAATAACTTGGCGGTGGCAGTCTTTGTTGCAAAACAAATGGATCAAATTAACCATCCTGTGTACTACAATTGTGGACAACAAAGTGCCAAACAGTACATAGGTAGGTTCAACACTTTTAAAATGCTTTGTATATACCTTAATGCTTGCGCTAGCCATTGATTGATTAGACTACAGTTATCATGTAAAAGGATCAGCCCCATTACAAGGAAAAGAAGAAGAACAACAACAACAAAACACCAGCTATCAAGTACTTGGACCTCTATTAATATCGCCTGAGAAACACTTAGTATAAATATGTGCCTGAAATGAGGGACAAAGGTGAACTTCTTCAATGCTAGTAATTAATTCTTGCTTTGCATAGGGTAATTGAGGGCAATCATAGAATATTGCATGTCATTTCATTACCAAGCCATCAGATGGACTTCCACTTGCATACCCTGGTAAATCTGTTAACCCATGAGTACCTTGGCTGCTGGACCCAGGCTGAAGATAAAAGCCTCCTTAACCTCACGTCATTCACATCTTTTAACGTTGTTATATCCCTTTCATTAATTCTATTTTCTATAAACTAGACAAACAAACAAACAAATTCCATGCTTTGCTTTAGGATGAGAAAGGGCAGGAATAAGTGATATAACAACATTCTGGGCCACCATTAAGTAAGCTCTAACAATATAACAAAATTCCCTGCCTGGGATTTTTGTGCCATTGTGGTCATTGCTATCATAACCTTTATAGCTTCCTTTTCTATTACTGTTCAAATCCCTTAGCCCAGCTGCCTAACCTTCAGAAGCAAGCTGTGAAGAAAGCCAAAGGCACCTGCCAGTGTAATAGATACTAACTAGAAAAAAAAATCAGGTCGGTGATAAAGATCAACAACCAGGTTTCTCATTTCTTCATGAGTTCTATGAACCTCCCTACAACATAAAGGACAACTTCACTGACAGTTAAATCTACTTTTCTACAAAATCTGGCATATACTTTTATTTGTGGACCTTCTTGTTGGTGATTTTCTCATTGGTGACATGTTTAAGGCCACCGTACATTTGACTGATTGCACATGTAAATTTATAAGAGTTTAATCTTCTTTCTATAGAATGATTTGTGAGGCACAGAAATATGCATGATTCTTCAGAAGTTCAACATAAATCTCATATTCAGTGTGATTCTAGGTAAGAATTCCTTCAGTTAATTCCTAGAGATACAGTTATTGCAAGTGATAAAAGTATGGGACATTAAAATAGATCAATGTACACTAGTAACAGATTCACACAGCTTCTTTTTAGGAAGCTAAATGGAATGTATAACTCTTCTAGAATTTATATGGTGTTTCCTGCAATCTGTTGAAATTTAAGATCTGAATCTCTGGAATTGCATCTCTTTCTCTCCGTTGACTTTGTGAGATTGTAAGGAAAATGTTTCCTGACTTTGATATTTTGGAATAAGCCTAGGCTTTATTGCACAGATCCCTATTTCTGAAGTCCTTCTAAACCTAATATGGCCTAACTCAAGTGCTTTGAAAAGTTTCCATATTCTTCGCAATGTCTTGGAGTGATACTTTATCACTGTGTTAGATAATAAGTGGTAGTTGGATTAGAGCTTTAAATTTGATTTCATACATAATGAACAGCAAAATGTGGCTAACTGCCCTAACATTCCATTATTACAGCAAGTGCCCTGGTTGAGTTTGTGATCTTGAGGGATACAGGCCTGGCTAAGAGGAAAGTCAGGACCCTGAACTTCAGAAGAGACAACTTCCAGCTTTTCAAAGAACTACTGGATGAAATCCCATGGGACATGGTCCTTAGGGGCTGGATATTTTCCTTGGCGTGCAAGAGCTCTCTATTCCCATATGTAATAAATCAAGCAGGGAAGGTAGGAAACCAGCATGATTGAATAAGGATCTGCTGGTCAAACTTAGGCAAAAGAAGGAAATGGTGGAAATGGCCATGTGCCCAGGGAAGAGTACAGAAATGCTGTCTGGATATGCAGGGATGGGATCAGGGAAGGCAAGGCACTGACAGAACTAAACTTCGCAAGGAATGCGAAGAATAAAAAGTAGGAATTCTACAGGTACATTGGCCACTAGAGACTAGGGAAAGTGTAGCACCTTTGACAAATGAAGACAGAGAACAGGTAAGGACAGATGAGGAGAAGGCAGAGGTACTTTACAACTTCTTTGCCTTGGTCTTCACTGGTGGACGCGTTTTCCACATCTCTCAGGTCCCTGAACCTCTAGGCAGGGTCTGGGGGACCAGAGCCACTCCCACTGTAAGTGGGAAGCAAATCTGAGACCTCCTGATATGAATAACTGCAAGTCTATGGGCCCTGATGATATGCGTCACAGGGTCCTGAGGGAATTGGCTGATGTAGTCGTCAAGCCACTCTCCATCATATTTGAAAAATCATGGCAGTGAGGAGCAAAAAAAAAAAAAAAAAAGCATGGCAGTGGGCCCATGCAAACCACATCTGGGCAATCCCAGACAGGAGTACAGACTGTGAGAAGTACTGAGAAGTACTCATTGAGAGCAGCCCTGTGGAGAAGGACTTGGGTTTTCTGGTAGAATGCTCAACATGAGCCAGCAGCACATGCTTGCAGCCCAGAAGGCCAACTGCATCCTGGGCTGCACCAAAAGAGGAGTGGCCAGTAGGTCAAGGGAGGTGGTTGTCCCCCTCTTCTCTCCCCTTATGAGGCCCCACCTGGATCCGGGGCCCCCAGCACAAAAAGGATGTGGACCTGTTAGAGCAAGCCTAGAGGAGGACTACAAAGATGATTAGAGTACTTAGAGCACCTTTCCTATGAAGAAAAGCTGAGAGAGCTGGGGCTGTTCAGCCTGGAGAAAAGAAGGCTCTGGGGACACTTCATTGTAGCCTTTCAATACTTAAGGGGGTCTTATAAAAAAGATGGAGAAGGACTCTTTACTTGGGTAGATAATGATAGGACAAGGGGGAAAGGTCTTAAACTAAAAGAGGACAGATTTAGACTAGACATTAGGAGGAAATTCTTCACTGTGTGGGTAGTGAGGCACTGGCACAGATTGCCCAGAGAAGTTGTGGCTGCCCCATCCCTGGAGGTGTTCAAGGCCAGGCTGGGTGGGGCCTTGGCCAACCTGATCTAGTGGGTGGCATCCCTGCCTATTGTAGGGGGCTGGAGTTAGATGATCTTTAAGGTCCCTTCCAACCTGAGCCATTCTATGACTCTATGATTACATAAGAATTTGCATCACAATATTTTTAATAAAGGTAATATTATGTCTCATGCTTGCTTTGTGCCACACAGGCACAAAGTTGAGCCTTGCTCACTTGCGATGTGCATGTTTGTCAAAGCAGTGGGTAAATTCTCAGTGGGAAAGAATTACAACTGCTGTTCTCAAGACAGAGTCGTAATCACAAAATAATACTGTAAACTCTTCTGCAACTACCTGCTGAGGAGGGGAACCTTTCCTTATCTGCTGCAATATATAATTGTCTTTGTGCTAGGCAGAAGTCTTTCTCACCAAGGCAAATCCTGTCTGATACCTTCCACTTGGGAATATCCAAATTTCATCAGAACCAGTCACAAGATATGACCAAAGTGACATGAATGTTTTTTCATTTTTTGTTGAAAATGAATCATTTTTCCTGCTTAAAGTGTCAGCTCTACAGATCACTTTAAACGCATTCGTACCAGGTTTAGATGGCTGCTTTGCATACTGCATGCTGATTTCATCATATATATGCAGCTGCATATTTATCTGCTGTTTGTGTAATATTGTGTATTTTATTGTGTATTTTAGCAAGACAGCAGAATAGTACTAACAAATTCAGCTTGACAGCTGATGACAAAAAAAAGTAAAAAAAAAATCTAGTATATTCTTGTATATTTATTGTGTCCCATCCTACAGTGGAAACTGAAAAAAAAAAAAAAAATCCACCACAAAATGAGCTCACTGTTTTTAATACTACCTGCAGGACATTTGGTTGATCTTTAGTTAAACTGGTGCCCATTCTTTTCATGTAATGTTAGAATGATTTTTGCTTTGTTATGATTTGGCTTCACAAAAATAATTTAATTATTCAAATGGAATTAAATAACTAAATAAGGGTAGAAAATTTCCCGAGGGGGGATTCTTTTGCAACACAATTAACATATTGTAAGTTTGATAATTGCAGAAGTAAGGGGAAGTGAATTAGTTTCATTTTAACTACAAATCTCTTTAATTTCCTTAAAAATCTTCACAGTTTTGGAGATGTCAGGGAAGATTAAAATGCTGTTAGAACAGTAATTTGTCACAATTAACAAAAAAGATTTTTTTATTTATTTTACTATAATTGACTCCTTATTTTTCTGTGTACTAAAGGTTATTATCCTCTGGTCTTGTTAAACCTTTTAGACTGTTTGTCTGATATTTGTAAATAAGGCATTATCCAAAAAAAGTGTTTCACTGGGGAAAAATCCTGGATTCTGCACTATAATTTTTATTATAATTCCCATCAGATTAATTTTCATGTGTTCCTACCATACACTTTGATATATTAACAATGTGCCTTTAAGTCATAATAATGCTATAAATTTCAATGGAAATTGTATGTTAAAGAAAGTTAGGACTATTCTCAGGAAAATGAAACATTATTTATTTTAAAATATGACCATAATGTGGATTTATTTTCTCAAATGATAAATTATCCTTAGTTACACTGACTGCGATTTATAACACTGACCATAAGTGGTCTTGTTTGAATGGATAAGAAAGTAAAACAGTCCTTGATCTCCCTCCTTGATGTGACAAGGCCTTATGAAACCAGAATACCAGTAACAAGAGCGTCCCAGAAACATTGTACAAGTCTCTTGTTAATACAGTGTTGGAAGTTTTTGTTTGTTTGTTTGTTTGTTTTTTTAAATATGAATTTAAACCCATCATAAATGAAAGATGGAAGAAAAAAATCAGTATTGTTCCCTAGTATGGGTAAGAGTACATGTTTCAAATGAATATGCCATGGGGCTTGTTCAGATAGGGTGACTGTCTACATAAAGAATGCAAACAAGAATTTTCATTGCATCTTCAAATCTGGAATTTCTCTTTTTCTTAAAAAATATACAAGAAATCAATACATAAAGCAAGGTGGTCAAAACTGCCTAATACTAACATCAGAATATTCTAAATTAATCACAGATTGTTGATCATCCCATCACTAGAACAGCATCATAGAAGAATAACTAACTAGTTCAGTTTGTTGTCAGTTCTGAGAAATGAAAAATGGGATAACACACCTACCAAATGGACCTTGAATATAAATCCTTTCTGAGGACCTGCACATTATTCTCAGTCTGTCAAGTCCACCTCATCTGAAGGATTTATATAGTGTCTGTTTTCAGCAGAGGCAACGGACCATAATTACCTAGATTGAGTGTTGCTCTAAAATAGCATGACCGGTGGATACTATTTATGAATCACAATTAGTATTATCCTTTTCACACAGGCAGATTGCCGAGCTTCATCAGCCTCCCAGACTACAGTAATAAAATAATTCACAGATCTTTCTGGGAGAAATAAAAACAAATTAAAGCAATTTTAGTTGAAACCTATCTCTAAACTACAGGACTAATCAAATGATGATATTAATCATAAGCTACTCTTGATAGCTATTTTTAAATGTATTTAAGAGAAAAGGGGAAGGACCTATTACAAAACAGTCTTTCCCTGACATCAGAGAAGTTTGTCATATATAGGTATGGATACATAGATGTGTATGTACATGTATATACATATAGATATATATGCACACATATCTTATTTATAAGCATCATTTAGTATTTCAGAGATTGCAGTTCAGTCACTCTAAATGCAATTAAGAATATCTCCAAAGGTTGTAGCATTCTTTGAGATCATACAAAAAAACAAACAAACAAACAAAAGACACAGGTATATTTTTCTAGTTTCCTTTCAGAGGAAACAGCAGTAAACATAGCCGTGAGGGAATAGTTTGCATCCCTCAGCAATGGCCAGCAGAAAGACAGCGCTGGCAGCAACTCAGTTCCTCCTTTGCAAGAAGCTTGATGTCTCCCTCTGAGAATAAGTAATGATATTACAACAAAGATCACATATATTAGTCATTTCTGAAAGTCAAAACAGCAGTTATCTGTCACTGATTCCACACAAATGATGCAAGCAAAAGCTTTACCTTCTATTTTCTGTTCTTTGTAGGTAATAATTTAATATGTAGCAGCATGAGGCATCACAGGAAAAAGGTAATTTTCAGGAAATTTCAGGAGAAAAAAAAAATCATTAAACTTGTGTGACAGTACTGCTGAAATTTACTAAGCAGAAGCACAAATAATCTAATAGACTGATGACATAACTTCTGTCAGTTAACTTATCTTAAAATATCAGCATTCAAAAAGACTACGAAAAGAAACAAATTTTTGCTCATGAGCCTTATGTCTGCAATAATTAGTGCTATCAGAGAGCTAATTAATGTTGTCCAAAACAGATCAAAAGACTGACCTAAAAAAAATAAAAATAAAAATGGTGCTAACAGGGGCTGACCAAATCAAAATGACTTGCTGGGTCTCTTTTATTTAACAGCACCAATAACTTTTAACTTTGATCACAAAGAATATGCATAGCAGAATTCATCAAGAGTATGCAGTAATTTGGAACAAGTGTTGAATGATATTTCCTATTTATAAAAATATGAATATATCCCAAACCAAAATACTAGACTCTTCTTTATTCCAAGTTTTATAATATTAGTATTGGACATGTACAAAAAAAGTGAGAAATATAATTTTAATGAAGTCAGTTCCACTCATTCTTTTTATTCAGCATCACTACTTTTCACTTGCAGGAAGAAAAAAATAAATCAATCTAATGTAAAATGAAATAATTTTAGCCTGATTTGAAAAATGTTCTTTTCATTAGATTTTTTTTTTTTTTTTTTTTTTTTTTTTGTATTCAACCCTAGCAACTATGTAGAAAATCTTCAGTGGCGCTTTAAAGATCCAGAGCTCTAAAACATGCGAATCACGTTTCCCAGATGAACTTGAGGTGGTCTAGGACTTCCTACCACCATCTACCATTACATTTCAGTAGAAGCTCTGGTGGTTTTACCCTGCTATGCAGCTGAACTCCACCACAGCTGTGCTCTTACTCTTCCTCCTCAAAGGAAAATGGAGAGAAAATACAATGGAAAGGGCTTAGTGGTTGAGACAAGGACAGGGAAATCACTACATAATTATCATCACAGTCAAAACAGACTCAGCAGAGGGAGATGAATATATTTTATCGTCTATCAGTAGCAGACTAAACCAGTCAGAAACTAAAAGCAAACTAAAAACACCTTCTCTCCATCCCACCCTCTTCTACATATTTCCCGAGTGGTGCATGGGTAATGGGGGCTGTGGTCAGTCCCTAACACTTCATCTCTGCTGCTCCTTCATGGTCACTCCCTGCCCCTGTTCCACATGGGGTCCCTCCCACGGGATGCTGTCTTTCCCAAACTGATCCTGCGAGGCCATCCCACAGGCAGCAGCTCTTCAAGAACTGCTCCCACACGGCTCCGTCCCATGGGGTCCATCCATCCCCCAGGAGCAAACTGCTCCAGCACGGGTCCCCCACGGATGGGCGGCAGCTCCCCCCAGAACCCTGCTCCTGTGTGGGCTCCTCTACACAGGCTGCAGCTCCGGCCCGAGGCCTGCTCCTGCGGGGGCTCTCCATGGGCCGCAGACTCCTCCAAGCCTCATCCACCTGCTCCACCGGGGGCTCCTCCACAGGCTGCAGCGTGGAGATCTGCTCCATGTGGGACCCATGGGCTGCGGGGGGACAGCCTGCTCCACCAAGGGCCTCTCCACAGGCCACAGGGAACTTCTGTTCTGGGGTACCTCCTGCGCTCCTTCTGCACTGACCTTAGTGTCTGCAAGGCTGTTGCTCTCTTTTCACTACTGTTACACAGTAGTTTTTTTTTCTTTCTTAAATCTGCTGTCACAGAGGCACAAACAACATCACTATTGGCTCAGCTCCAGAGGCAGATCCGTTTTGTAGCCGGCTGGAGCTGGCTCTTTTCTAACATAGGGCAACTTCTGGACTCTTTTCACAGGGTTCACCCCTGCAACCAAACCCTTGCCATGTAAACCCAATACAGGAGCACAGCTTAAAGAATTGTAGTACACTCATTTAGAAGACAGCAATAGTAGCACTAGGCCTTAGTGTCAAGAATTTAGATGCACTAATAAATCACTGTTTGGGTTAACCAAAGCTGTAGTGACTTAAATTAATCCAGCTGGCTTGTACTGAGAGTGGGAGGGAGGACTCCCACAAGCTGTTATTGGGCTTCAGCGGCGGGGGCTGTAATGATTACCTAGGAGAAGCAACAATAAACAGCTGTGGAAGGTAAATTCAAACTCTTCTAGATAGATCTTGTTTGTCACTACATTAACTTAATCAGCATCATCCTAAGCACAGGTGAAATCTTAGGATTTCATTCATTGAAATAAAGAAGAGTCAGGACTGTTCTTTCTTAACTTACTAAGCATAATGAGATCATAGCCTATTGCTTCAGGGAAGAATAGTAAAATATTAGTGTCATGCTGGAGGATTAATAGTTTTAACATAGCCATAAGGCATATCTTGTTTCTAACTTTTACCTTCTAATATGTTTTCTATCTTAATAGTCTACAGCTATAAACGTTTTTTTTTTTTTTTTTTTTTTTTTTTTTTTTTTTTTTTTAAGTAAAAATTTGAAACTGCAATAGCAAGTTTCTGGTACTCCATTGTGAAGATTTGGGAAAGAAATGAGGATTGTTTAATTTGTACCCTAGAGTAATCCCAAACCCTAAGCTTTCTAAACCTTGTTTGTTAAATGTTCAGAGAAACAATAAACCTCAGCAGGGATGAAGGAGCAAGTTGTGAAACGTTAATAAGATCTCTAAGGAAGGTTAGACAAAAAGGTAAAGAAATGGTGTTGCTAAAACTTAAAAAAAAACAAAAAACAAAAAACAAAAAAACAGAGGTAACGTTTTACTTTCATGAACTTCATCTGAACTCTGAATAACCTGGCTGTGAATTTCAAAAAAAAAACCAAACAACAAAGCACATCTTTTCTCTGTTGAAGGACAGTCTTTTTAAATGGCTGACTTTTCTACAAACTGTATTAATTAGAACTTAACTAAAACCCATGGATACACTGTGTAACATCTTAACATCTTACATTCAAACTCTCCCCTCTTTTGAGAGAGAGAAAAAAGAAAGGGGAAAAAAAAAAGGACAGAAATGATACAGTGCTTGAGCGCTTGATAAGTCATTAGCATTAGTATAGGTAGCAAGATCATTAAATTTGAATAAGGGAAACAAAACAGAAAAATATCTATTCCTTACAGCAGTGTTCTACAAGCACTTAAGCTCCTTGCCTACAAGTAGAACGATTAATGCATTCAGGGCAAACCTATGAGAAAATAAAAATCATGTACTATTTCTGTATGATTTACTAAATATTTTGTGAGATGGTGTACTGGGTCTGGCTGGAATGTTAACTTTCCCGGCAGCAGCCCATACAGTGCCGTACTCTGTACTTGTAGCTGGAACAGCAGTGTTATCACACCAGTGTTGTGTCTACTGCTGAGCAGCAGTGGCACAGCATTGGGCCTTTCTCTAACCCTCCTAGGGGGTGGGCAAAAAAGTGAGGAGAGAGACATCACTAGGGCAGCTGACCTAAACCAATCAAAGGGATATTCCATACCATGTGGTGTCACACTCAGCAATAAAAGGTGGAAACAGGAAGAAGAGGGGAGGGGTGGGCTCTCGTTGAGAAGACGTTGGTCCTCCTCTCGAACACTGGCTGCGTGCGTTGAGGCCTTGCTTCAAGGACGTGGTCAATCATCGCTCATTTGTGGGAAGTAGAGAGTAATTTCTTTCCTCTGCATTTCCATATAGCTTTCATTTAGTTTGTTTGTTTGTTTTCCTCCCTTTTTCCCCTTTCCCTTTTATTTCCCCTTAGTTAAATTGTTTAGTTCATGGTAGTCTTTATTTAATTATTATAATTATTTTCCTTTAATTAAATTATCCTTATCTCAACCCGTGAGTTGTTCTTTGCTTTACTTCTCCCCCTCCTCATCTAAAGGAGGGGGAGTGAGAGAGCAGTTGTGGGGTTTAACTGCCCAGCACGGTAAAACCACCACAGATGGTTGTATGGCAAGAAATATTTTTGTGTTTTGTGTTTTGCAAATAAGGTGAAAAAAATGCAAAATCAATTTGGAACAACCATTATATCAATTTCTAATAAAATAAAGAATTCATGCTGAAAGTAAGATCCATTTGATCAAACAAACAAACAAACAAACAAAAACCCAACAAACCAACAGCAACTTTTCATCTAATAAAAAAATGAAATCAAAATAATCAAACTGAAAACAATTTAAAATGAAAATTCACAGTTTAGGACATGCCCTGGCTTCTAAGTCAAACTGAATGTTGCATGATATACAAAGAGGACTAAATAAATTCTTCTTCTGTCGTGTATGTTTAAGCTGAATTATATTATATTATTAATCACAGAATCCTAGAATGGTTTGGGTTGGAAGAAACATTAAACATCACCTAGTTTCAACACTTCTAACTGCAGAGATCCCATCTACCCTTTTAGCAAGTTGCGCAAAGCCCCATCCAACTTGACCATGAACACTTCCAGGGATGGGGCATTCATGGCTTCTCTGGGCAATCTGTTCCAGTGCCTCACCGCCCTCCATGTAAAAAAATCCTCCTAATATGTAATCTAACTTTGAGTGCTAAAATCATTGTCTGTTGTCCTATCACGATCTGCCAATGTAAAAAGTCACTCTCCATCTTTTTTATAAGTTCCCCTTAGGATGCAATGAGGCCCGCAGAGACTTCTCTTCTCCAGGCTGAACACCCCCAACTCCCTCAGCCTGTCTTCATAAGAGACATTTTCCAACCCTCTAATTTTTAACCCCTTCATAGCCCTCTTCCAGACTCATTCTAATAGGTCCATGCCTTTCTCATCTCAGGGGACCCCAGAGCTGAATGCAGTATTCCAGGTAGGGTCGCATGAGAGCAGAGTAGGATGTAATTATATATATAATAAATATAAATTAAAGTATAAAACAAAGTGCAAATGTATATAATGTATGCAGCCTTTCAATACTTAAAGGGGTCTTAAAAAAAGATGGAGGACTCTTTACTCAGATAGATAATGATAGGACAAGGGGAAATGGTCTTAAAATAAAAGAGGATAGATTTAGACTAGACATTAGGAGGAAATTCTTCACTGTGCGGGTAGTGAGGCACTGGAACAGGTTGCCAAGAGAAGTTGTGGATGCCCCAGCCCAGACATTGTGAAAGATTTTCCATGCACTGTGAGAACATTTGAAGCTGTAGCTAACCTCATCCTTGGAACAGCAATAGAAAAGGTAAAATGAAGCAAAGCGTAATGTAGTTTCTCTGCTTAGTCTTCTCTGGTCACTTACACTGTATGAGGAGCTGTTGGAGGGGCCCAAAAGAGCAATTCCCCCACCTACAAATGTCTTTCCTCCACCTAAGATTGAAATATGGGGAACAAAAGAAACAGTTGAGACACTTTTCCTCATGCACTTGCTTTTAGTGAAGAATAGGTTGAATCAATTTTGCTTACTACACTGTCAAAATGTGTATTCTCATGCACATTAGGTATTCTCAGAATACTAGATTTCTTGATTTATCTAACATTTAAAAGACTTGAAATGATGGAATTTAAATGTAAAGAGAAACAGCAGCAAGAAAATATGTTATTGAAGCTATAACAAGTTTTGAATATTTTTCTTTAGAAATCATCTTACAGGGAATGTATTTTTATGTAACCACCTTACCAATTTTAAGGCAGGAAAATCATGTATCTCCTTTCAGTATTAGATATCTATATCTACCATCTTAACAGAGCAAAGAATATTTTTCACCATATGTAGCAGATCTCAATCAATCCAACATTTTTAGATTGATATTTTGAAAGCACTTTGTTCGGCTACTTTGTAAGAAAAGCAAAGAAATGTACTGTTTTCTTTACTGCATGATTTTACATTCATGCTTGTAGAAGACCTCAATTCCTTCTCATCCCACCTCTCCCTGTGCCAATTTTTTGGTGACTCAGAACAATTCTAGCAGATCCCTCTAAGCTCAGACTGCACAGTCAACATCCTGTGTGGGTGAAAGATTAATTATTCCCACTGAGTTCAACTATGTCAGGATAGCAAAGGCCAATTACAGACAAAAGGTATCATGGAGCGGTCACTTCCAATATGCTGCCAACACCAATCCCAAATGCAAGGGAAAACAGTTTTCTGCTAACTGAAAATGAACCAGTTTAAGTATATTTTATGTAGCCAGCATGGTGGTGTCACTTTTTTTCATTTTCGACAGCAAAAGTATATGTTTTCCTGAACTGCATGAATCATCTTGCAAGCAGCAGCAGGCATGTACAGTGTCCAAAGCAGTGGTGTTGCTAGGTGGGAGGGCAACAGAAGGCACATCAAACAGTGCTTCTGATACACAAAGGGAACAGAGGTTGCTGAGTAATTTTGACTTCAAAAACTCTTTTGCATGCTGTTTGTTGACAGCCGTTATTATGATATCTAATCTATAGTCATTATTCAGGGAAGCAGCTTGACCAGGTTCCTGCAGTCATTCTGCTAAACCCACTTAGTGGATTACCTCGAGCTGGAGTTTCCAGAAATTCAAGCTCTCTTGTACCTAATTGCATGAGAACAGAGTAAAAATCATTAAGTGGCAGCAAAAACACACAAAAATGTTAAGAAAGAAAGAGAGAAAAAGTTGGAGGCATAACATACACCAAGAATCATCAATTGAGGAGTGGTTGCTAAAAGCTAGCAAGGTCATGCCTAGGAACCACTGCTTTGATGGCTGGAAGACTTCTGAAGTTCAGCCTTCAACATGCTCTGAATTATACAGAGGTTTACTTTTGGCTCTCATTGGTTTGTGTCCATTTTTGTTGTTCCATTCGCAGATACTCTTTTTGATTAAGTTGCTGAAGTTGCATCTTATTTATAATCTCCATATTTTTATTTGAAGAACTGCTTTGGATAAAATTAAGGGTAAACTCATTAGGTTGGCGATACATTCATCAACTGATACATAACTAGGCATATGCATTACAGTAGCTCCAGCGAAAAACGCATGAGAAATATCTAGAATAATGAATAACCTGTTAATCATGGCACTCATACTAGAGACCACAACCCTACATGTTTACTCCAGTTTCTCTCTCACTATTTCTGAGTTTGAACAGGAATTCCATTATGTAGCTGAGAAGTCTTTGCCAGCAAAAGCTTTCTTATACTGGCACAAACTAGTAATGAGATTTTTTCAATTAATTGGATTTTCCAACAAAAAATAAACATAACATTGTCAGGAAGCTCTTGGCCATGTCTAATATGCACAAAAAAACTTCTGGACCAATTCCATCTCTAACATTAAGACCAGTTACAAGTTAATGTATTACAATTTGCTGAATTGATTTGATCATTACTTCACAAACTTCAGTAGTAGATTTGACAGCACATTGTTTAGCATGTTGTGACTTTATTTCAATAACTGTGTCACTGCAGATATGTATCTAGCCAGTAATCGTCATGATCCTTGAGGAGTATGGGAGCAAACTATGTTTACAATATGGATCTTGAGAAGAGATCTAAGAGATCTAAAATTCTTTTTAAAAGTGATGGATTCACTTTCATAACATCAAGATTCAGAATGAAGAAACTCCTTGATTACAGATTCTTCAGCACTATGAGTCAGGATATTCACTGAATATCAAGTTGTTGAAGAAAACTCAGTTTCTGTACAGAAACAGCCTTAAGAGATCATTGCTAGAATAAACTTTTAAGATATAAATACTTTACATTAGTGGTCAGTTTCCTTAAAAACAAACACAACCAAAAACAACAAACCAACCAAACCACCACCACCAACAGTTACATGCTGTCCCTTTTCTGATTAATGTGAGGTTTGTTTAACATGAAATCTGTGACCTTACAGTTTTGAGATTTTTTTTTTTTTTCCTAATAGAATATGTCTAATGTTCAATGTAAATGAACATTAGTCAATTCTGTATGCTTATAATAATATGTGATAATTTGCAAAAGGTCTGAATCACATAAGAAGATTTGCCGAGGCGATCGGCTCCGGGGCAGACGCGTTCTGCAGCGGAGCGGGGGATTGGGCCAGGCAGGGCTAATTTTTTCCGGCATCAAGCCTACTTGAGGGAGCCGCCAGGACCCGGCAGCCCTCGTGAGGGAGGCTGACGAGGCGAAGGCGGAGCCAGCAGCGCCCCCTCCCCAGCCATTCAAAAGCTGCCCCTAGGGAGCGCGAGCGACCAGGAGCGTGGCGAACAGGGCGGGCAAACAGGGCGTGGCGCGTCAGAAGGGAGTGGCGCGGCAGTTAGCGCGGCAGTTCGCGCAGGAAGGGCAGAGCGCTCCCCCTACACACAAACAACACCTCGTTAACAACAGCCGTAGCTAGGTGATAATGGTCGCCACCAGGCACGGCGCGCTCTCCAGAAAGTCGGTACACACGCAGACCGACTACCCGTTAAAAAATGCCGCAGTTCAGGTCACCGGATGCATGGAGTGTCTGAGCCTGTTGCTGCCATCGGCGGGAGGCAGAGAAACTGCGTGCGTGAGGTGCGAGCAGGTGGATGATCTGGTCCGCATGGTGGCGGAGCTCAAGGAGGAGGTGGAGAGGTTGAGGGCCATCAGGGAGTGTGAGCGGGAGATAGACTTCTGGAGTAACTCCCTGCAGGGCCTCAAGGGGAGGTGCCGAGGTGAGACTCCTCAAATGGGGGCGGACCCCCTGCCCTGTCCCCATCGGGCAGAGGGAGGGGATCTGGGAGCTGAGGAGGGATGGAAACAGGTCCCTGCTCGACATCGCAGGCGATGCTCTCCCCTTCCGGCCCCACCTTCCCAGGTGCCCTTACACAACAGGTTTGAGGCCCTAGAGATTGAGAGGCCGGTGTGTGAGGAAGAGGTAGCAAATGTTCCCAGGAGGATGCCTAGGGCGAGGAGGTCGACTCCGCGCCTCAGGACTGCCTCCACCAAGAAAGACAGGAGGGTTATTGTTGTTGGTGACTTGATTCTTAGGGGAACAGAGGGCCCTATTTGTCGGCCTGACCCTACCCGTAGGGAAGTCTGCTGTCTCCCTGGGGCCAGGGTCAGGGACATTGCCAGGAAGCTTCCTAACCTGGTACGCCCCTCTGACTATTACCCCCTTTTGATAGTCCAGGCGGGCAGTGATAACATCGAAGAAAGAAGCCTGAAGGCTATCAAAAGGGACTTTAGGGGAATGGGTCGGTTAGTGGATGGAGCGGGAGTGCAGGTGGTGTTTTCGTCCATCCCTATGGTGGCAGGGAGGGGTTCAGAGAGGACACGGAAAGCCCACCTGTTAAACACGTGGCTCCGGGGCTGGTGCCAACGCAGAAATCTTGGGTTTTTTGATCATGGGGCACTTTACTCAGCACCTGGCCTGATGGCCGCAGACGGGTCCCTATCTTTTAGGGGAAAAAAGATCCTGGGCCAGGAACTGGCAGGGCTCATTGAGAGGGCTTTAAACTAGGTAGGAAGGGGGATGGGGCTGAGGCTAGGATTGTTGGGGCTGTGCCAGGGGGAACAATGGCAAGGCCGGAGGATAAGGCAATGGCCCAGCTGAAGTGCATCTACACCAATGCACGCAGCATGGGTAACAAACAGGAGGAGCTGGAAGCCATCGTGCGGCAGGCAGGCTACGACTTGGTTGCCACCACGGAGACGTGGTGGGACCAGTCTCATGACTGGAGTGCTGCAATGCCTGGCTATAAGCTCTATAGAAGGGACAGGCAGCATAGAAGGGGTGGTGGTGTGGCTCTCTATATTAGAGAGTCTTTCGAGGTTGTAGAACTCGAGGTTGGGAATGACAAGGTCGAGTCCCTTTGGGTTAGGATCGGCAGGGACAACAAGGCTAGTGTCCTGGTCGGGGTCTGCTATAGACCGCCGAACCAGGATGAGGAGACGGATGAGGAATTCTACAGGCAGCTGACAGAGGTTGCAAAATCATCAGCTCTTGTAATCGTGGGGGACTTCAACTTCCCTGACATATCCTGGAAGCACAACACAGCCCTGAGAAAGCAGTCTAGGAGGTTTCTGGAGAGCGTGGAAGATAGCTTCCTGACGCAGCTGGTTAGTGAGCCTACCAGGGGAGGTGCCCCACTAGACCTTCTCTTCACAAACAGAGAAGGACTGGTGGAGGACGTGATCGTCGGGAGCTGTCTCGGGCAGAGTGACCACGCAATGGTGGAGTTCACTATTCTTGGCGAGGCCAGGAAGGGGACCAGTAAAACCGCTGTATTGGACTTTCGGAGGGCTGACTTTGAGCTGCTCAGGACACTATTTGGTGGAGTCCCTTGGGAGGCGGTTCTGAAGGGCAGAGGGGTCCAGGAAGGCTGGGCGCTCTTCAAGAGGGAAATCTTAATGGCGCAGGAACGGTCCGTCCCCACATGCCCAAAGACGAGCTGGCGGAGAAGAAGACCAGCCTGGCTCAACAGAGAATTGTGGCTTGATCTTAGGAGAAAAAAGAGGGTTTATAATCTTTGGAAAAGTGGGCAGGCCACTAGGGAGGACTTTAAGGATGTTACGATGCTGTGCAGGAACAAAATTAGAAGGCCAAAGCTCATCTGGAGCTCAATCTGGCTACTGCCGTTAAAGATAACAAAAAACGTTTCTATAAATACATCAACACAAAAAGGAGGACTAAGGAGAATCTCCATCCTTTACTGGATGTGGGGGGAAACTTTGTTACAAGAGATGAGGAAAAGGCAGAGGTGCTTAATGCCTTCTTTGCCTCAGTCTTTAGCGGCAATACCGGTTGCTCTCTGGATACTCAGTACCCTGAGCTGGTGGAAGGGGATGGGGAGCAGGATGTGGCCCTCACTATCCATGAAGAACTGGTTGGTGACCTGGTACGGCACTTGGATGTGCACAAGTCGATGGGGCCGGATGGGATCCACCCAAGGGTACTGAGGGAACTGGCAGAGGAGCTGGCCAAGCCACTGTCCATCATTTATCAGCAGTCCTGGCTATCGGGGGAGGTCCCAGTTGACTGGCGGCTAGCAAATGTGACACCCATCTACAAGAAGGGCCAGAGGGCAAACCCAGGAAATTACAGGCCTGTCAGTTTGACCTCAGTGCCAGGGAAGCTCATGGAGCAGATCCTCTTGAGAGTCATCACGCAGCACTTGCAGGGCAAGCAGGTGATCAGGCCCAGTCAGCATGGGTTTATGAAAGGCAGATCCTGCTTGACGAACCTGATCTCCTTCTATGACAAAGTGACACGCTGGGTGGACGAGGGAAAGGCTGTGGATGTGGTCTACCTTGACTTCAGCAAGGCTTTTGACACCGTTTCCCACAGCATTCTCCTCAACAAACTGGCTGCTCTAGGCTTGGATTGGCGCACGCTTCGTTGGGTTAGAAACTGGCTGGATAGCCGGGCCCAAAGAGTCGTGGTGAATGGTGTCAAGTCCAGTTGGAGGCCAGTCACTAGTGGCGTCCCCCAGGGCTCGGTGCTGGGGCCGGTCCTCTTTAATATCTTCATCGATGATCTGGACGAGGGCATCAAGTGCACCCTCAGTAAGTTCGCAGATGACACCAAGTTAGGTGCGTGTGTCGATCTGCTTGAGGGTAGGAAAGCTCTGCAGGAGGATCTGGATAGGCTGGACCGATGTGCTGAGGTCAACTGCATGAAGTTCAACAAGGTCAAGTGCCGGGTCCTGCACGTGGGGTGCAATAACCCCAAGCAGAGCTACAGTCTGGGAGAGGAATGGTTGGAGAGCTGCCAGGCAGAGAAGGACCTGGGAGTGATGGTTGATAGTCAGCTGAATATGAGCCAGCAGTGTGCTCAGGTGGCCAAGAAGGCCAACGGCATCCTGGCTTGTATAAGAAGCAGTGTGACCAGCAGGGCTAGGGAGGTGATCGTCCCCCTGTACTCGGCTCTGGTGAGGCCGCACCTCGAGTACTGTGTTCAGTTTTGGGCCCCTTGCTACAAGAAGGACATGGAGGTACTTGAGTGGGTCCAGAGAAGGGCGACGAAGCTGGTGAGGGGCCTGGAGAACAAGTCCTACGAGGAGCGGCTGAGGGAGCTGGGCTTGTTCAGCCTGGAGAAAAGGAGGCTCAGGGGTGACCTTATCGCTCTTTTTAGGTACCTCAAGGGAGGCTGTAGCGAGGTGGGGGTTGGCCTGTTCTCCCACGTGCCTGGTGACAGGACGAGTGGGAATGGGTTTAAGTTGAGCCAGGGGAGTTTTAGGTTAGATGTTAGGAAGAACTTCTTCACTGAAAGGGTTGTGAGGCACTGGAACAGGCTGCCCAGGGAAGTGGTGGAGTCACCATCCCTGGAAGTCTTCAAAAGACGTTTAGATGTAGAGCTTAGGGATATGGTTTAGTGGAGGGCTGTTAGCGTTAGGTTGGAGGTTGGACTCGATGACCTTGAGGTCTCTTCCAACCTAGAAATTCTGTGATTCTGTGATTTATGTTCAAGCTCTGCAGGAGAGCCTGTAAAAACAGGAATCTATTGATTCATAAATATTTACAAAAATAAAAATGGTGAGACCAGGTAAACAAGTAAAAAGCTGACAGAATGCTGTCTTCCAGGAACTAGAATATTATATTGCAAGAAGCAGGTGTATGTAGTTTAGGGAACAAACATCTGATTAAATGTAATTACTAGAAATAGCACCTTTATTTTACAATCCTAGCATGGTGAATATGTAGCAACTGCATAATGGAAACTCAAGCCTTGTGTCAATTCAGAGAATAATTAGACAAACTCCCTGTTGATAGTCACAACAGCAACTCAAAAACAAGTCAGAAAACAGAATTACTCTTATTCGTCTACAAGAGCAAACATCAAGGCTGACTTTGTGGATACTCGTGTATGTTGTCTTAACTTTATGCATTGGAATTTTATTCATTTCATGCCTTTCTAAAAAGTCACATCACTTGGTAAAGTTCAATTTTTAACAATGTAAATATTTTAAATTTATGTAAATAGTACTTCATTTAATGTTAAAAAGACAAAGTGGTAAAAGGCGTGTAAATAATGTCAGTATTTCAGGGGCATGTCTTGGGAGGAAAACAAATTGGCAATGAGATGACAAATATTTGGATATGTAATTCAGTCCAAACAATGGTCTCATCTAGCAAGCACTTCAGTGAATATGGAATTTGCATGTGTAGGTAGCTGAGATGGTTTCAATTAAATGTTTTTGGGCATTAGAGGTTACACATGCTAGACAAAGTCCAAAGGATGGATGTCACCATTTGCAATATAGTCCATTTGTTTTAGGATAGCTTTTAAAATCCATCAATATTTTAATGCTTAATATTTTATTGAATTAATAAAACAATATGGAAAGATTCTATTGAGAATCAGTTTCCACTAAATACACATTTATTTGCATTGTTTTATCTCAGTACAAAAATGTGTGTAATTTCTAATGCCCAAAAATATTTAATTACATTTTAAAGATGGTAATACTGGTCTATGCTAAATTGAAGTAAACAACATATTTCTTATGGTGTTAACTCCCAGCTGAGTATCTATTCACAAATACATAGGTGTTTATAAATTACTGACACATAATACATGAACTATTCAATTCTACTATAAAAGTATGATTTGAAATATTTTTTAATATATATATTTAATTGTTGTTGTACAGAAACCATAGCCTTATATTGAACATTTTCTATATTGCTTCAGTCTGAGATCATGTTGTGATATTTATAATATGAAATCATTCTCAAGATACTATCCTTAAACAAACAAAAAGAAAAAAAAAAAAAGAAAAAAAAAAGAAAAAAAAAAGACAGAAAAGAGAGAGAAGCATGAGAAGCAAGAGCCAAAATTTTATCTATAAGGATAAATTTTATCTATAAGATAATTTTATCTATATATATTTGTTGAAATGTGTGGAAAAATATATTGGTCTACTCCAGTCATGCACAATACAGTTGTTTCCAAGAAATACTATAAATATTAAGAATGAAATACTATAAATATTAAGAATGTTGAGGTTCATTTTCCCTTCATTTATAACACCGAACAAGCATCCAGTTTAAGTCTTTGACACCTTTGCAAAGCATTTAAAATACACAATGGAAAGTAAATTATGCGTTACAGTTGTTATGATTATGCTGAAATTGTGAGACACATGTAAGTGTAAAAATACAGACCTTAATATGACAGAAGACATAAGCTGTAGAATAGTATGCTAAGCTACAGCTATGAAAAACGTATGTGGATTTTTTTTTCTTTCTTTATTATAATTCTGAGTGTTAATCATTCGCAGCAGGAGGTGGTTAAGCGGTCTGAAGGCTTGTTCTGATCAAAGCTGTGGGAGAAAGAGATGATCCCTTCCAAACAAAAAGAACAAATTGATTATACATTCTATACCACTAGTGGACTCCGAATTGACATAGATTTTCCAGTGACTCTTCTAGAAAGATTAATTGGATAATGCTGATTTTTACATTTTTCACAGATCTTTTTATTATTATTTTTTTATTCTCTTATTTATTTATTTATTTATTTTTCCTGTTTACTGGGTTAATAAAAATTGTAGGAAGCCAGAGATTCAATTACCTCATTCATTTCTCAGTAAAATTTGGGGTTAGTATTTACTTTAATGATAGATATTTTTCTCTGTGACCAGACTTCTGCCTCTTAAACTTTCAGCTCTGGGAACAGCTCAGGCTGTTGATGTTTTTGCTCTTGTTACAGAGATAATTTGCCTCTCACTTAGGAATCTCAATTTATCATTGCTACCAGAAGGATTTCTTGGACTTTTCCATTGAAGGGATATCTGCTTGTAGATCTAACTTTTGTTGTTCATAGAATTTATACCTCTGCAGAAAAAAAGACGGAGCTAGATGGTCTAATGACAAGGGTCTTCAAGTGGTTGAGATTTAAGGCAGTGGTGTACAAGGAAAGACAGAGTGCTTCAGTGGAGTGACAAGTGGATGATATAGTTTTGCATGCTTCCTTTATCATTATTGATTTTAAAAGAAAATTAAAAATGCTTGCAGTTGGAGACATAATACCAAGGAGAGCAGAAAGATCAAGACTAAGTAAGCTTCAGTCTTCCATAGAGAAGAATTTGATCAATTGGAGTTGGAAACAGAAGGCAGGCCTAGGGTCTGTTGGGCAGAGATGTAAAAGCACATGTTTAATCCCAACAGACACTTATTCTTGACAGATTATAAAATATGTCATGAAACATCCTGTTGGGAAATAATTGATTATTTTTTTTTCATACTAAATATACTAACATAATTACTAGGAATATAATATATATTTAAGACACATTTCAAAAAAAAATTAAAAAAATAGAAGAAAGCAAGCAAGCAAGCAAAAAACATTTACAAGTAATAGAAAAAAAATCAAAGTGTAATAATAATAAAAAATAAATATATTAAGGATGTTGTTGCTCAGTTTCAGTCTTTCTTACTGCTTCTTAGTTGGATTGGAATAGAAATTAACCTGCTTATGTACTGTAATTACAATTCTTCATCTGATAGTTCCTTTATAACTCTTCCAGGTTTCTATTTATTTATTTATTTATTTATTTATTTATTTATTTATTTTTCTTCTCCAAAGACAGTACCCAATCCTTTCTCTATATGTTAGGAATAACTTGTTTGGGGCTTTGTAGCAAGTATTGACCAAGCCACTCCAGGATTCAGTAAGGTATATCATGAAATAATTAAAGACATTTTTTCATCAGACAACTTCTTTCTCCAGTTGACTTCCCAACTTCTCTCACCTTCTTTGAGGAGAATTTCCTAGCTATTTTTAGCAGGGGGGTTTTAGTGGTAATAATTTTTCCTGTTCTCTTCACCTGCAAATGCAACAAGATCTCCTGCAGAGTACTAGATGGCTGGCTTCCTCCATGTATAATCATAACATTCTTCTACGTCTTCTTTCCTTTCTCTCAGTTTCTTCCAACATTCTCCTGTTGGTGGACAATTCCATTTTGAATTCAGTATCTAGGGGCTGACATCATTCTGAGTTTGCATAAATTTTATATTAATCTAATTAATTTTAAACTTGATTTTATCTTTTACTCCATAGTTATACCTTGAATTTGGTTGTATTCTTTCCCAGAGTCTGTCAGAGAGACTACGGAAGAAATGGTGTCTAATCTAACTTTTTTTCCAAAGAATCTTCCAATTCACAGAGACTAATGGGGAATGTAATATTGTTGTGAAAAAGTATTTTAGCTATCCAAGGTTACAAAAAATCCTGACTCATCTGCTTGCATAAAGTGCTTTATAAATTCTGCCAACAATTACAATGTGAAACCAGAATATTTCAAAGCTAAATTTTCTACATCTATCATCTAATAACTATTCAACATAGGTACCATGGATCAGAAGTTAATCTTTAAATTGCTTTAATATATAGACCTAACTACTGAACAAGTAAAAAGAAAGGAGAGAGCATCCTGGTCATCAGGATCCATAGTCAGACAGTAATAGAATGAGAATTACCCACTGACTTTACTACCTCCTGGATTTTCTTTTCCTCTCTTTCCTCCTAACAACCTGACACAATTCTTCCTCATCTTAGAATTAGAATTAAATTTGGCCAGGAATGTCAAAGGCAACAAGAAAGGCTTCTATAGGTCCATCAGTGATAAAAGGAAGATTAGGGAAATTGTAGGCCCTCTCCAAAAAGAAACAGGAGATCTGGTCACCTGGGATAAAAAGCAAGCTGAGGTAATCAATAACTTTTTTGCCTCAGCCTTCACCATCAAGAATGCTAGCAACATAGCCCAAGCTCCAGAGGACAAAGGGACTGGGAGAATGATGAAGGGAATCATAAGAGAATCATAGAATCAAAGAGAATCTGTAAGGGAATCATAGAATCAAAGAATCATAAAATCACTAAGGTTGGAAAAGACCTCCAAGATCATCTGGTCCAACTACTACTGATATCACCCACTAAACCATGTCCCTAAGCAACAGGTCCAACCTTTCCTTAAAACCCCCCAGGGACAGTGATTCCACTACCTCCCAGGGCATTCCATTCCAATGCCTGACTGCTCTTTCTGAGAAATGTCTCCTAGTTTCCAAACTAAACCTCTCCTGGTGTAACTTGAAGCCATTGCCTCTGGTCCTGTCACTAGTGAGAAGAGGCCGACCCCCAGCTCCCCACAACTTCCTTTCAGATAATTGCAGAGAGCAATAAGGTCTCCCCTGAGCCTCCTCTCCTCCAGACTAAACAACCCCAGTTCCCTCAGTCGCTCCTCATAGGACTTGTGTTCCAGACCCTTCATCAGCTTTGTAGCCCTTCTCTAGACACACTCCAGGGCTTCAGTGTCTTTGATATACTGAGTGGCCCAAAACTGAACACAGTACTCGAGGTGCAGGTGCAGCCTCATCAGAGCTCAGTTCAGGGGGCTGATCACCTCACTGGTCGTGCTGGCTACACTACTCCTGATACAAGCCAGGATGCCATTGGCTTTGGCCACCTGGGCACACTACTGGCTCATGTTCAGGTGAGCACTGACCAACACCCATAGATTCTTTTCCTCTGTGCAGCTTTCCAGCCACTCTGCCCCAAGCCTGTAGCCTTGCATGGTCTTGTTGTGACCTAATGTTCAAGTGGAAATCAATAATGAGTGGTGTTCTTCAGGGGTCACTATTGGGACTGGTGCTGTTTAACATCTTTTTTCTGTGACATGGACTGTGAGATTGACTGAAACCTCATAAAGTTTGCTCATGACACCAAGCTGTGTGATGCAGTCGACACACTGAAAGGAAGGGATGCAATACAGAGGGACCTGGACAGGCTTGAGAGGTGGGCCTGAGTGAACTTCATGAGGTTCAACAAGGCCAAGTGCAAGGTTCTGCACCTGGGTTAGGGCAATCCCAAGCACAAATAAAGACTAGGCAGAGAATGGATTGAAAGCAGCCCCAAGGAGAAGGACCTGGGGGTGTTGGTTGATGGTGTTGGTTGATGAGAAGGTCAATGTGAACTAGCAATGTGCTTTTGCAGCCCTGAAAGAAAACCATATCTTGGGCTGCATCAAAAGAATCATGGCCAGCAGGTTGAGGGAGGTGATTCTCCCCCTTGACTCTGCTCTTGTGAGATCCCACCTGGAGTATTGTGTTCAGGTCTGAGATCCCCAGCACAAGAAAGACATGGAAGTATTAGAATGAGTGCAAAGGAGGGCCAGGAGGATGATCAGAGCACTAGAACATGTCTCTGATGAAGACAGACAGGGAGGAGGGGCTGTACAGCCTGGAGAAGAGAAAGCTCTGGAGAGGCCTTCCAGTACTTAAAGGGGACCTAGAGGAAAGCTGGGGAGGGACTCTTTGTCAGGGAGTGTAATGACAGGACAAGGGATAACAGCTTTAAACTGAAAGAGGGTAGATTTAGATTAGGTATTAGGAAGAAATTCTTTACTCAGAGAGTGGCACTGGAGGACATTGCCCAGAGAAGTCATGAATGACCCATCCCTGGATGTGTGCAAGGCCAGGTTGGATGGGGCTTTGAGCAACCAGATCTAGTGCAAGTTGTCCATGCCCATGGCAGGGCGGTGCAAACTAGATGATCTTGACTCTTAGAAATTATTATAACCAGATCAGAAACAAAAAAGGCATATAGAGGCCATCATTACCTTCCTGGCTTCAGTTAGATCTTTAGCTCTGTTTGCAATGTGATGTTTATTTTCCTGACACCACTTGCTTTTGTGTACTATTTTCATCTTCGCATCCTGTTTCTTCTCCTCATACCTTCCCAGTCACATAGGCACACTGGCAACCTCTAAAAAGTGTGCTGCCTCTAATACTGTTCAATGTCCTGCGATCTATTAGCATGATGAGGGCTGTAAATATCTTAGGAAAATTCCCAAGCTTTTTATGCTAAGACCCTGTAGCCCTTCCCAGACTAGTTTCAACCTGGAGTCCACAGTCAAGAGTTCTTGTATTGGTGGTGACTTAGTGCAGTGCACCCAAAGGGAAAGCAATGGGGTCTTGCCTAGCAAATGCAGATTCACAGAAAGTGCTTTGAAAGATTTCTACAGTGTTACCTAAGTATTTTGTTATATAAACCAATGTAAGAGATCAGCTTCCTTGGACAAATATGGATGTGGAGAAAGTTGTAACTTCATTTGCAAAAATACTTTATAAGGCTGGCTTCAAAACCAGTCAAACCAATAAAACTAGGGCACAGATATGTCCAGAAAATAATTGAACATTGCAGTATTTTGTGTACAACGTATCAAGAGAGACAAACCTTTCACAGCAATTAAGAAATCAAACATTTTAGCCTGACACACACTACTGTGTACTGCTACTGGGACATTGCTCAGATGAGAATGCCAAGGCTAGAAATTTGGGAAGTAGGATAAAGCCTTTATTGATGAGCTGATTATAAGAGAAGCAGAATGAAAATATTTATAATTACATAAAATCCTACCATATCTACCATAGAATTAAAGACAACCTGTGCCTTGCTTTTGCAGCTCATGCTTCTACATGCGGTTCTGAACTTCTATCTTGGTTGATTTTCAACATAGAAAATAAAATATATCTTTTGGATTTGGGGATCCTAAAAATATTTTTTAGGAGGGAATATAAGGAAACCTTTAGAAGAGAAAAACTGCTAGAAGCAGGTTAGAATGTTATCATTTCCATTGTACCATGGTCTGAAACAATATCTGAAGAATTTTGTAAACAGGAATGTTACAGCAAGGCACAAATGATGAACAGTGACAGTTGAAATGTATTCTCCACACATATGGCAAAATGTTGGTAATTTGGTATCCTGTTTCTGATATCACTGAGAGTAAAGGGTATTTAACCTTGAAAAGTAAACATGCATTAGAAGTGAGACATTGGTCCTGATTACTTCGTAGGCATTTTATAAGCTTTGATATAAAATATTTAAAATAATTCTAATGCTGATATTTCTCCCTTTGTTTGATGTTACTCCAGGTTATGGCTGTGTGAGCTGAAGGCTAACAAAGAGATAAGCAGCAAGGTCTAAAGAATGGGATTTTTTCTGTCTCATTTTTCTTCAAGATTTGCCTTGCTACTGGGAGCATACAGTGTACATTTTAATAGCTTCCTGCAAACACTTATGCACATGATTAACCTTGTATGTGAGAATAATCTTCAGTGTCTTACTGGCAATAAGTATCAGACCCTCTCCATATGATGATACTGTAAGGTAAGCATGTCACTTTAACAGCTAATGGTCACAAATTTCCTGTTAAGGAGGAAATGACAAGGTAAATATAAAGAAATGACATTACTTTCTTTTGTTGTTTTATCCTGCACTTCATCAAACCATTAAAAGATTCTGTAGTTTTATCAGATTTGCACAAATTACAGTTACAAGTTCAAAGGCCTACCAAGGTAAAACTGGTGTTTTTTTTTTTTGTTTTGTTTTTTTTTCTTCATTTTTCCAAATATATTTCATAAATGGTATTGAAATTCATTGTTTAAACAAAATGCACAAAATCTTTATTAAAAAGTTTAATTATTTACATGAGATACTAAAATGTTGTAGTTGGACTGTGATTATTTACAGAATTTTGTATATATGAAAGACAGTATTTTATCTTAACAAATTTCATTGTCAGAGAAATATTACTAGAGGGTGAGACTTTCTTCTACCTTAATGCATGTAGGCTGGATAACTTATGCAAGTGTCATACTCTCCCTCCTTTCCTATATTTCTACCTTACCCATTCCTTGCTGACGTTCAAACCTGTTTCTGAAATTCAGCATGTCAATCTGCATATGCTGCTCTTTGTTTTCTGCTGAGACTGAGAAAAACGATCAGACAACTTTCATCTCAAAAGATCTGTACTGTATTCTCTCTGATGCACAACATCCCACTGGAGTATTGGATTGTTTATCTACTTGCACTCAAGCTTATCTTCCTCATCTCGTAATGTAGTACATTAAAACAAGACTGTTGCCCCATTTGTTTTCTTATTATTTTGCCACTGGTGGTTCCCTTGTCACTTTGCACTATTGTTGCAGTATGCTTTAGAAACACATGCTTTAAAAATTATCACAATTTATTATGCTAATTATTGAAGTACAGAGTAGGGCCCCTATACATAATATACAAATTGTGGCAATTGAAATATAAGTAGTTAAGAAAAAAATTATTTAAAGGGTAAATCATTGTGATAACTACATTTCTTTTGGGAGTTCTGTATTTTAACTGTAAGAATTAAATTCAACTATCTTTTGTATGCTAAAACATACTATTTTCAAAGTTTTATTGCAGATATTTCAAATATCACAGAATCACAGAATCACAGAATTTCTAGGTTGGAAGAGACCTCAAGATCATCGAGTCCAACCTCTGACCTAACACTAACAGTCCTCCACTAAACCATATCACTAAGCTCTACATCTAAACGTCTTTTAAAGACCTCCAGGGATGGTGACTCCACCACTTCCCTGGGCAGCCCATTCCAATGTCTAACAACCCTTTTGGTAAAGAAGTTCTTCCCAACATCCAGCCTAAAACTCCCCTGGCACAACTTTAGCCCATTCCCCCTTGTCCTGTCATCAGGCACGTGGGACAACAGACCAACCCCCACCTCTCTACAGCCTCCTTTAAGGTACCTGTAGAGAGCAATAAGGTTGCCCCTGAGCCTCCTTTTCTCCAGGCTGAACAAACCCAGCTCCCTCAGCCGCTCCTCATAGGACTTGTTCTCCAGACCCCTCACCAGCTTCATCTTCCTTCTCTGGACTCATTCGAGCACCTCGATGTCCTTCTTGTAGCGAGGTGCCCAAAACTGAACACAGTACTCGAGGTGCGGCCTCACTGGAGCCGAGTACAGGGGGACAATCACTTCCCTAGCCCTGCTGGACACACTGCTTCTTATACAAGCCAGGATGCCGTTGGCCTTCTTGGCCACCTGAGCACACTTCTGGCTCATATTCAGCCAACTATCAACCATACTCCCAGGTCCTTCTCCTCCTGGCAGCTTTCCAACCATTCCTCTCCCAGACTGTAGCTCTGCTTGGGGTTGTTGTGCCCCACGTGCAGGACCCGGCACTTGGCCTTGTCAAATTTCATGCAATTGACTACAGCCCATCGGTCCAGCCTATCCAGAACCTCCTGCAGAGCCTTCCTACCCTCAAGCAGATTGACACACGCACCTAACTTGGTGTCATCTGCGAACTTACTGAGGGTGCACTCCATGCCCTCACCCAGATCATCGATGAAGATATTAAAGAGGACCGGCCCCAGCACCGAGCCCTGGGGAATGCCACTAGTATCTGGCCTCCAACTGGATTTGACTCCATTCACCACGTCTCTTTGGGCCCTGCTATCCAGCCAGTTTCTAACCCAATGAAGCGTACTCCAGTCCAAGCCATGAGCAGCCAGTTTGTTGAGGAGAATGCTGTGGGAAACGGTGTCAAAAGCCTTGCTGAAGTCAAGGTAGACCACATCTACAGCCTTTCCCTCATCCACCAAGTGCGTCACTTTGTCATAGAAGGAGATCAGGTTCGTCAAGCAGGATCTGCCTTTCATAAACCCATGCTGACTGGGCCTGATCACCTGCTTGCCCTGCAAGTGCCACGTGATGACTCTCAAGAGAATCTGCTCCATGAGCTTTCCTGGCACTGAGGTCAAACTGACAGGCCTGTAGTTTCCCGGGTCTGCCCTCCGGCCCTTCTTGTAGATGGGCGTCATGTTTGCAAGCCACCAGTCAACAGGGACCTCCCCCGATAGCCAGGACTGTTAATAAATGATGGAAAGCGGTTTGGCCAGCTCCTCTGCCAGTTCTCTCAGTACCCTTGGGTGGATCCCATCCGGCCCCATCGACTTGTGCACATCCAAGTGCCGTACCAGGTCACCAACCAGTTCTTCATGGATAGTGAAGGCCACATTCTTCTCCCCATCCCCTTCCGCCAGCTCAGGGTACTGGGTATCCAGAGAACAACCAGTATTGCCGCTAAAGACTGAGGCAAAGAAGGCATTAAGCACCTCTGCCTTTTCCTCATCTTTTGTAACAAAGTTTCCCCCCACATCCAGTAAAGGATGGAGATTCTCCTTAGTCCCCCCATTTTGCGTTGATGTATTTGTAAAACAATTTTTTGTTGTCTTTAACAGCAGTAGCCAGATTGAGCTCCAGATGAGCTTTGGCCTTCTAATTTTGTTCCTGCACAGCATCGTAACATCCTTATAGTCCTCCTCAGTGGCCTGTCCTTTTTTTTCCAAAGATTATAAACCCTCTTTTTTCTCCTAAGCTCAAGCTGCAACATTCTGTTGAGCCAGGCCAGTCTTCTTCCCCGCCAGCTCGTCTTTAGGCACGTCGGGACAGACTGCTCCTGCGCCATTAAGATTTCCTTCTTGAAGAGTGCCCAGCCTTCCTGGACTCCTCTGCCCTTCAGAACCACCTCCCAAGGGACTCTACCAACCAGTGTCCTGAGCAGCACAAAGTCAGCCCTCCGAAAGTCCAATACAGCGGTTTTACTGGTCCCCTTCCTGGCCTCGCCAAGAATAGAGAACTCTACCATTTCATGGTCACTCAGCCCAAGACAGCTTCCGACCACCACATCTTCCACCAGTCCTTCTCTGTTTGTGAAGAGAAGGTCTAGGCACCACCCCTGTTAGGCTCACTAAACAGCCGCCTCAGGAAGCTATCTTCCATGCTCTCCAGAAAGCTCCTAGACTGATATGTTAACTTTTTCTTTTTTTTTCTTTTTTTTTTTTTTTTTTTTTTCCAAAATGTAACATACATCTATCCATCTCCTTGAGTGCATTGTTTTGCTCTCTCCCTTAATTCTTAGCACACAGATGGATTTTTAACTCTCCAAGACAAAGTCGTTATTGAATGTCTCTATAGCTCCTCACATACTTTCAAGGCATTATATAAATATACAAATGTAAATGCTAAAAGCAATTTGCTAAAGACTTTGATGACTGCATTAGACAAAAAATGGATTCTTGGTAGTGACTATTAGTGACCCGTTATCAAAAACAAACAAAAATTATTTCTTCTTAATGGAAGTCCCAGAAAAGTGTTTTCTGAAGTCCTACTTTTTGGAAATTTTCTCCTTCAAATTATCATTTAGGATATGAATTTTTCTTTACAGCCTTTACTTAATAAAGAGTAGCATAAGCAAGAGCTCTAATTCTTTCTCATTTGAGAATTTCTGTGAAAAAAATGAAACCTCAAAAACACTTTGCCTTTTTCATCATTTAATAACATACACATCAGGAAGATAATTTAGATGGGTATTTAGATAGGTATTTTAGATGTCATATTTTCACATAATCACCTCTTTATGAAAATAATAGCACTTGTGTATCTGGCATTTCATTAAGGTAGCTATACTGCATAGAGAACTTCTGAAAAGTGAATGAGTGACCCATTTGCCATGTTTGTACATCACATTTTAATCCCAAAGTGTGATCAGGAAGAGACAAAGCTGCTAAACAATGATGAACTCTTTATGTTATTCAGGAGTTCACTGAGATGTGTGATATTCTACAGGGTAGAAGGAGGTGCAGCCCATACCAGAGAGCGGAAAACTGCAGCAAACAGCTGATAGATACAAGATGATGTGGTCTTACACCCTTCTTGTCTCAACAAGTCCAAGATAAAAAAAAAAATTAAAAAATAAAAAAAAATCTTTGTTTCTGTATTGGGGTAATTCAGAGTACAGGCTAACTGATAGCTTTAGAAGTGTGTACAGCTATTTATATTGTACAAGATATGCATTGAATCAATTGAAGGTTAGGACTGGGAACACCACTATTTATGTGGTGGATGCACAGCAACACCAGTAACGTGAGGATTGTTCTGTTCTGATTAAAGGAATAAAATGAGAAGCACAGCAAAGCAACAGTATATACTATGTAAGAAGAGTTGTGTAAGCAAAAAGATAGCAAGGAATATGTGCTGTAGAGACATTCCAATGGGCAGGTAACTTGTAACACAACAAAAAGCTTTCCTTCTCCAGGGAATGCATGTCTCTTCACCTTAGCAGCAGAGGTATCTGTTCTCAATAAATTGAGAAACTGTTTCTTGGAGTCAGAATTCAGCTGCAGTAATGACATACAATTATAAGTATCAGGAATGTTAGATCCAAGCTTTACATATAGTGGTTTTTTTTTTTTTTTTTTTTTTTTTTTTTTTTTTTTTTTTTCCCAGTCAAGCAGATAACTGCTATTTGGGTATAGCTTCTGCCTTACTGGCTCCTGCTTGCTGTAAGGTGACCATTTCTCATTGTAAAAGTCTTTTCTGGATGCATTTGTATGGGAGGAAAGAATATATGGCACTTGCCCATTCTGCACACTGAAATTTATTAGTAGTTTATACTCTAAGATATTATTAGGAGAAAAAATCAGACAGCAAAATTCCATCTTTCTGCTGGTTTGTTGATATTCTGGTAGTGTAGACTCCCATCTGACAATGATTCCCTTGCACTTGTTCTAACAAGCTTTGTAAAAATCCCCCCTATGCAAATTGCCCTAGCAATAGACAGCATTAAATTGTGGCTGGGCTGACCTGCATGCAATCCAGCTCTTCAAAAGCTCTTCTACATACAAGAGCACTCATCTGCTCTGCTCCATAAAGGCTATCACTTCCATCTTTCTCCCAGTGGATTGTGGCACTCATGATAGGTGAATCAAAGAAGAGGTCATAGATTTGAAGCCTTTTGCAAGTTAATTCTCTTAATCCATCCCTGGCAACAACATTTTCTAAGGCCCATTTATACTACCCAGGGGTAATGCATAGTAGTGTCACAGAAGGGCATTAATTCTATCAAATTTGACAGAATCTTGGCAGATATCAGCTAAGCAAACAAGCATTTTTTTTATTTTTTTTCATGTGCTCATCTTTAGCATTTTTATCTTAGTCTCCCCAAAACAAAGTATGAGCTAAAGAAACCTTATATTAGTATCAGTAGTATCAGTATTAGTATTAAACTAGTATTAGTATTAAATACCTCATGTAAAACTTTTTCAGGGTGTCCTGGTTTCTGTTAGAACAGAATTAATTTTCTTCCTAGTAGCTGGTAGAATGCTATGTTTTGGCTTAGGATGAGAAGAGTGCTGATAACAGCCCCGATGTTTTAATTGTTGCAGAGCAGTGCTTTTACCAAGCCAAGGACATCTCAGCTTCTTGCTCTGTCCTGCCAACAGGCAGACTGGGGGTGCAGTAAGAGCTGGGAGGGGACAGACCCAGGACAGGTGACCCAAACTAGCCAAAGGGGTATTCCATACCATCTGACATCATGCTAAACAATATATAGGGGTGGCTAGCTGGGGGAGGGGCACCGGTCTGCTCGGGGTTAGGCTGGGCATCGGTCAGCAGGTGGTGAGCAATTGCATTGTGCATCACTTGTTTGTACACGTTATTAGTAGTAGTACTATTATCATCATTGTATTATTATTATTATTATTATTATTATCATTATCATTATCATTATCATTATCATTATCATTATTATTATTTTCCTGTCTTATTAAACTGTCTTTATCTCAACTCACGGGCTTCACTTTCCATTTCTCTCCCCCGTCCCAGAGAGGGAGGGGGGAGGGTGAGTGAACGGCTGCGTGGTGTTTAGCTGCCGGCCGGGTTAAACCACGACACAGGGTTGCACTTAAAAAAAAAAAAAAAAAAAGGAAACAAAACAAAAAAACAGACCACTTAGAACTTTTGAAATAGACCTTCCAAAATTTTACATTTAATGAATCTAGGAACAGGGACATTTGTATATATATAATATATATCAAGTGTATACTTGACTCAAAGTAAAGACTGAATCCCTTACCTCCACATAGCATAAGAACTTCTTATCCTTGAAGAAGCTTTTGGGTTCTCTCTTTCCTATTCAGATATTCATTCCTTATCTGACTCAATCCTGCTATTGAGACAGAGCTTTGATTTCAAAGCATCAACATTTTTAGCAAAGAAACCCTAACAAAATGTTCTTTTTTTGGTGTGGCAGAAGATCAGCAGTACTGGGACCTGTATTTTATTACCTTCGTGAAAGAATTGTATAGAGCTAGATAACCGCTAAGAAAGTGAGGACAAAGAGTGAGGGCAGCAGATAAATCTTATGTGAATTATGCAGCGGAAGAGTCACATGGTCTAAGAGGAGCCCTCACAAAGAAGAAGAAAAAAATTATTCCGAGTCCCTAACTCGGAATAAGTGGAAAGAAAGCTATTGCTACTTTTAGCATCAGAGTGTTGTGTGCGCACTTTCCAAAGTAAAAGCTTTCCTCTCTTTCCAAGTCTATTAAGACAGACATTTTGAGTTGCAGCAAACTTACTGATAAAAGTTTATACTAAGATTAATGAGGAAAATCAAGAGAAGACAACAACTTTGTATGAGAAGCACAGAAAGCTTTTCTGTGTAGCCCAGAGGCCTGGAAAAAGTCTTTTCTGTGTAGGCATTGTCATATACATATGTACGTGTATTTAATGCACTATTTGCCATATCTAAGCCACATACAGCAGTTAAGCTGGTTAGAGCTATCTGTGGGAAGTTCTGCAGGTTAGCACATACTACAGGACATGGTCACATCATTTGGAAAAAAAAAAAGCATGATACTGAAAGGATGCTTTCAGAGCAAGACATCTAACCCAGGGAACAGAGCTGAGGACAGTACTGTATCCAACCTTTGAGTTAAGACAGCAAGTTACATTTGCAATGAATTCCAATAAAGGTACTCCTTTTTTTCAGCCTTGATATATTCTAGGTGAACACTAGGGTTCTTTTATATAGGGACATTTTCTGCAAAGAAAGAATACACTACTGGGAAGAAAAAAAAACAAAAAAAACAAAAAAAAACATTGTTTAATATAGAGGCATATGTCTCAAAATAATCGTACAGTACAGGGAGAAAAAAAAAGACACACACACACACACACAATTTCCTCTAACAAATATTTATTTTTATGTAAAAAATAAAATTTAAGTCTTTTAATATGAGAAATGGTGAAATTAAGGAGATGCAGATATTCTTGTTTGGTTTTGCCTTTTTTTTTTTTTTTTTTTTCTGTTGCCTCACGACAAATTACTACTATATATTTGCACAAAATATAATGAAGCTTATTCAGTAGACAAATAACATTAAGGAGTGTTGTATCATAACCAGATATACAAAATGTATTTATTTGAAATCTCTGTTCACATTCTTTTAGCCTATCTTCCAGCAAATACATCAGTACTCTAAGGCATACCTTGTTAACCATCTACTAAAATTATAACAACTGGTTTGATTGCTTCAGCACTGGGGAGTTAATGACTAAATTAGACTGTTGGCAATAACAGAGCAATCTTTTTAAATCATGTCAATTAGCATTAGAGTTTCTTCCCTCAGGTATCCCAGGAGTCCCTTTTTGTTGCATTTTTTGCTTAAGATAAACAAAATCGTTGTTTTTACCTATATATTTCTGATACTTTTTTTTTTTCTTTTTTTTTTTTTTTTTTCTTTTCATCCTGTTATTGTTATTGTTGTCTTAATGATCTGGAGTTGTTGATAATGCTGTCAGCTGAAACAGTCTTGGAAGAGACTCTTCTCCCAGTAGTACACTGGAGTATCAAGTTCCTAAGCCTGTGAAGTACTGCTACCCTTCTTCCTGACCTCAATTTACAACTGCACACCACTATGCTATTTAATAAAGTGTTCTGGAGTGTGTTAAAAGACTGTGTTGTACTTTCTTCTTTGATATTAAAAGTTGACAGTAAAATTTATTAATAGTAAAGTTTCTGAGACATAAATTTGATACATAGGCTGACTTGGTCACTTCCCATCTACCCACACATTGCAAGCAGTTTTTATAGGAGCATTTTTTTGCAACGAGAGGCAGAGGTTGTTTTCTATACAATTGGTGCTTCACCCAGCATGGTAAATCAAAGCGCTATAGAAACAATGTATTAGTGAATACAGAAATAACACATCACAGTGCATATTTTTGAACAAAGATAGGAACCATTATAAAACAGATTAGTGTTTCAGTTAACTGGGCATTAGTAAAACTGAAACCAATGCTCCTGACATTGCACAGTAAAACTAAATATTAATTGATATGCAATGTATGGATTTAAGATGAGGATAGGAAAGGACATCATGTCACCTTTATACTCCATTCCTCTTCAGATCAGAAAGGTTGTGTGACTTGCTGATGCCAATTATGCCAGCTAATATAGAAAGTTAGAATCATAGAATCATTTAGGTTGGAAAAGACCTCTAATATAATCAAGTCCAACTGTTAACCTAGCACTGCCAAATCTACCACTAAACCATGTCCCTAAGAACCACATCTACACATCTTTTAAATATCTCTACAGATGGTGACTCCACCACTTCTCTGGGAACCCAGTTCATGCTTCACAACCCTTTCAGTGAAGATTTTTTTCCTAATATCCAGTCTAAACCTCTGCTGGTGCAACTTGAGGCCATTTCCTCTTGTTTTTTCACTTTTTGCTTACGAGAAGAGTACAATCCCCACCTCCCTTAGCCTCCTTTTCTCCAGGCCAAACAATGCAACTTCCTTCAGCCACTCCTCATAAGACTCTCCAGACCTTTCACCAGCTTTGTCACCTCTCTTTGTACACGCTCCAGCACCTTGGTATCCTTCTTGTAGTGAGGGACCCAACTGAACACAGTATTTGAGGTGTGGCCTCATCAGAATTGGGTACAGGAGGACAATAACTTCCCTAATCTTGCTGGCCATACTATTTCTGGTAAAAGCCTAGATGCTGTTGACCTTTTTGGCAACCTGAGCACACTGCTGACTCATATTCAGCCAGTTATCAACTAACACCTCCAAGTCTCTTTCCATCAGGCAGCTTTCCAAACACCATTTCCCCAGCTAGTAGCATTGTGTAGGGTTGTTGTGACACAAATGAAGGATCTAGTACTTAGTCTTGTTGAACCTCATACAGTTGACCTTGGCCAAGATCACTCCATACAGACTTCCTACCCTCGAGCAAATCAACATTCCTACCTAACTAGGTGTCATCTGTGAATTTACTGAAGATGCATTTGTTCCCCTTGCTTAGATCATTGATAAAGATATCAAAGAGAAGTGGCCCTGGTACTGAGCCCTGGGGGACACCATCTGTGACTGTTCTCCAAGTGGATTTAACTCCATTCATCACCACACTTTGGGCCCGACCACACAGAGAGTTTTTACCCAGTGAAGCCCATCCAAGCTGTGAGCAGATAGTTTCTCCAGAAGAATGCTGTGAGAAACAATGTCAAAAGCTTTACTAAAGTCTCGGTAAACAGCATTCACAAACTTTCCCTCATCCACTGAATGAATCACCTTGTCGTAGAAGGAGATCAAGTTTGTCAAGCAGGATCTGCATTTCATAAACCCCTGCTGACTGGGCCTGATCACCTGGTTGTCCTGTATGTGTCATGTGATGGCATTCAGAATTATCTGCTCCATAACCATATCCAGCACCAAGGTCAGACTGACCGTTTTGTATTTCTCTGGGTCCTCCTTCTGACCCTTGTTGTATATGGGTGTCACATTTTTTAGCCTCCAGTCAACTGGGAATCTCCTGGATAGCCAGGACAGCTGATAAATGATGGAAAGTGGCTCGGTGAGTGCTTCCACCAGCTCCCTCTGTACCCTTGGGTGGATCACATCTGGCCCCATAGACTTGTGTGCATTTAGGTAGTGTAGCTGGTCACTAACCATTTCTTCTTGGATTATGGGAGCTTCGTTCTGCTCTCCATTACTATCTTTTAGATCAGAGGGCTGGGTAGACAGAGAACAAAAGGTCTTACTATTACAGACTGAGACAAAGAAGTACCTCAGCCTTTTCCACATTCTTTGTCACTATGTTTTTCCCCCACATCCAATAAAGGATGGAGATTCTTCTTAGTCTTTCTTTTATTGCTAATTTATTTATAGAATTATTCTTATGGTCTTTAATGGCAGTAACCAGAATAAATTCCAGGTGGCCTTTGGCTCTTCTAATTTTCTCCCTGCACAGACTCATGTCTTTTTAGTCCTTCTGAATGGCCTGAACCTTCTTCCAAAGTTAATAATTTTTTTTTTTTTCCCCATTGTCTTTTCTTTTGACACATGGAGATAGCCTGCTTCTGCACCTTTAATATTTCCTTCTTGAAGAGTGTTAAACTTTTCTGGACTCCTTTGCCCTTCAGGACTGTCTCCCAAAGGACTCCACCAACCAGTCTCCTAAACATGCCAAAAAGTCTGCCCTCTGAAGTTCAAGGTGGCAGTTTGGCAAATTTTCCTCTTTACTTTTCCAGGAATTACAAACTCTATTATTTCATGATTGCTATGTGAGCCTTGCAAGGACTTCTGTTATTCTTAACCCATCAAAAACACTTGTTTCCTTGCTGTTGCATGTCTTTCCACCCCATATATCCACTGGGATGGCAGGCCAAAGGATCTTGTTAGCACACCATCCTACAAAAACAAAAAATGGTGTTCCAGCCACAGGCTTATCTCTAATGAGCCTGTTTATATCCCTTCCCCCCTTCAAATCTAGTTTAAAGCTCTTTCAATGAGCCCTGCCGAATCCTGTTCAGAAAAACTTTCCTCTTTTGAGACAGGTTTACCCTGTATATTTTTAGCAGGCATGGTGTTGTGTAAAATGACCCATGGTCAGAAAAACACCTGCCACTGACACTAGGCTCAGAGACAGGTATTGATCTGCTGACTCTTTCTGTTTCTCTCATCATTCCCTGCAAGTGGAGGGATAAAAGTGAAAGCTAATTGTGCTCCTGATCCCTTACCAATTGTCCCAAGGCCCTGAAGTCTCTCTTGATTGCCCTCAGACTTTTTGTTGGAACTTCATCG
Organism: Aythya marila; assembly: GCF_965140915.1. Lineage (NCBI taxonomy): Eukaryota > Metazoa > Chordata > Aves > Anseriformes > Anatidae > Aythya > Aythya marila. The sequence goes on along the minus strand of NC_139042.1, from coordinate 53,106,221 downwards.
CTGTCTATGTGAAAAAATCAATAAAGGATAACATGAACTCCACATCAGTGTAGGACATTTTCTCTTCAAATTTTTAACCCAAGTCTGTGTTCAGCCAAGTGGAGAGAGGATAGAGAATCTTTCATATAATGTGTCCTGTCTACCTTACTAGGCCTGTCTCAGAGAAGCTAGAAAATGATTCCAGTAGTCTATCTCTCTCCAGTACTCCCAAATACTCCTCAATTTGCTCATCTCATCCCAGAGCTCTGTCACTAGCCATGAGTTCCTGTACATGGACACACCTCCCACAGATGTGCTCATTACTGCCATCATGTGCTGGCGTACGAGTAGGGCACACCTGCAACACGACACTTGGGTAGCAGTGTGCTCCCACCAGAGCTCTCTCTGGGAAGCTGCATTGGTTACAGTGGATTCAGAGTGTAGAGATGTCATGGGCTTCTGCAGGGTGTATATCATCACTCCCTGGTCAACCTGACAAAGCTTCTGTGCCCTCCCTGTACCAATTGCCATGTGAACTCCCTGTACCAACTGCCATGTGAACTGCCACACCACACTCTGGCTGACACACCATACCCTGTTTGCCTGCCCTGGTCACCATGCGGCAGGTCACTTGCACTCCCTAGGGATTACGTTTCTATGTGTCTGGGTGGCTGCCACTGCTCCTGGCCTCTCCCAAGACTCATGGGCCACTCTCATGAGGGCTGCCAGCTACTGGAGGCTCCTTCTGCTCCTTCGGGTTGCCTCCATGCAGGTAATGCACTGGAGTTGATTGCCTAAAACACATAAGTTTTACCAGTACAGTGTACTTCTTCCATGTTGCCAAATTGTTTCCTATATTTCGTGTATTCTAAAAAACACTAAGCACAAAAGATCCCTTTGGACTTACAGGGTCATAACAAGAACTTGGAAGAGAACAGGATATGATCCAATGTTGTATATAGAAGAACTTTAACTTAGACACCTGTTTATCTTACATGAACTTTGAAATTCACTCAAGGAAGAAAGAGGAATGAAAACATTAAGTAGTATATTGTTGACAGTAGATGTTATTTAAGCTTCTAACTTTCTGATTCAAATGGAATATCTAGCAATGAAGAAAGATACATCTGAAGACATCTGAAGATAGTTCCTGATATGGAAAGGTTTCTTATTCTATAAAAAAAAGACAATACTTTTTGTTTGTTTATTTGTTTGTTTGCTTTTGTTTTGTTATATTTCATTCTATTCTGTTCTGGTTTGGTTTGGTTTGGTTTTCCACAAAGGTTCATTTCCTTCATCGTGCTAAAACCTATATTTCTCAAAAGTTTCCAGGTGGACAGATCTATGTAATTAGGTAAATCTCATGAAAAGCAGCTGATCCAGCTATAAATTAGGTACTTCAAGAATTAGTTCTTAATTAATACATATATTTCCAAAAGAGGAATAAGAGATTCGTGTATAAGAATGTCCATAAAGTCTGGGGTATAACTAGGATATAAGGAAATATATGTACAGGCTCCAAATATCCATGAAAATAGAAATCTGAATTTATGTCTCCCACATCCTTAGTAAAGGCTGGGATGTTCCTGCTAAACCTTTTCTATCAGCTCTATTTGATATAGTAAAAGTTCAAGAGTATTGTATACAAAGCATCAGCTTAGCCCATATGTAGTATGACCTCAAGTTAAATCCCAGGAGAGAACAGAAAAGTACCTACCAAGCCCAACAGCTTGCAGAAAATAGATTGCTTGTTGCATACTGTTTTTCTTCACAAACTTCACAAAAGAAAGAAAATAATAATAATAAAAAAACACAACCCAAGCAAATCAAACTAAAACAACAACAACAAAACACAAAGGAAAGTGCTAAAAGCTGCTGTACAGGTTTTAAGCTTGGCTGCTTTAAGTCTCTGTAGCTAACTGAAATTTACTGATCAGTACTGACAGTGCTGTCTGCTAGAGAAAGGAAGAAAAAAAAATGATTCACATACTACCATAGAATCATTATATGGCTTATGGCTTGCAAAACTTGTGCATTAGAACCATGAAGGGGCTTTTTAATAATGGCTATCAGTATAAATTCCTCTAATCCCCAAGACAGAGGTGGGGACCAGACAACTTGCAAGAAGGGAGTATGGGGAATGGAGCTTTCTGATTCCTGTTTTTTCTTATTGGTCCCTTCTCTGAAGAGCTATCAAACAACCAGGATTCACAAGGCTCCTCAGGCTGCATATTCCATATCCAGAAGATTCTCTGGTATGACTCAGAGTAAAGAAGATCCTGTTATTTGATTTATTTCTGGGATGCCACTTCTGAAAGAGTTAGGAATAAGGGATACCCAGGCTGATTGACCTCACCATGCATGTTTCTATGCACACATGGGAGAAGAAAGAAGAGGGAAACTGGGGAACACAGAAGAATATAGAGGACAGGACTGTGCTAGGGAGTTGAGAATGAGTAGTGAGATGGCAGGACAATTTAGGCTAATGCAGCTGTTTCAGGAAAAATGTGGAAGAGAATCTGGGCTTTGGTTTAATTTGGTCATTAATTTTATTCATCTCCTGTTATCCCATGGTTCCACAAGGAAAAACAAAACAAAACAAAACAAAACAAAACAACAACAACAACAACAACAAAAAGAACTCCTTCCAGGTAGCATATTTGTTCAAGGTCATGTTTATTGTAGGACTGTTTCTTTAAAATTATCCTTCTTTGCTTATTCTGGTTCTGGCCCACTGATATTGTTAATGCTGAAGGTCAGTGGTCCACTGATGTTATCAGCGCTGGAAGTCAATGATGGAAACCCTAGCTCAGGTATCTTGTTAGTTGCTGGCATAATTTTAAGTTCATTGGACCTGACTCTGACAGTCTGATAAGTGTTAAACTTTGTGCTCTTTGTGGGACTAATATTCATATTGGCCAGATATACTTATAGAATACCTAATGAACAGTATAATATACCCAAACTGGGTGGTCACTGTATTGCTGTAATTGTGCATCCCTTCTGTCATGGAGCATGCTCCGATCATTCTATGCTTTCAAATGTCTCCCTTTAGGAAAAAGAAGCTTCCAGTTGGCAATAGCTGTATGGCTGTGATCTGGACTGTGCATTTAAAACCTTTTCAGTACTATAATAATCAAATATACATAATGCATGCTAAAAATAGAGTAATTCAACCATTTTTCCTTTTGCGGTGTTGTTTTACAACAGCTCCAATTAAGTAGCCAGACAACAGTCAGGAGGTCAGATTTCATATTGCTACTGTGGTCCAGTCACAAGATGACAAATATTAAGATGTATGCTTTCCACATAAGTATTAAGTTGTATGATTTTCATACAAGTGAAAAAGAGAAAATGAATACAAATTATAAATATTTCATGTAAGCAAAATCAAAGCTTTGAATTTTGCTGCACTCTTTAATCTCTTCCAAATACATTGTCTTTGCTGCAGATAAAATCAGATTGTGCTCTTTGGTTTTACTTGTGCAACTGAGGACAAATGATAAAGTTTAGGTATATTAAAGTCTGACATTTTTTTCCTTAGTATCTTCTTAGATGCTGTGGTTTACAGTTGTTTACTGAAGAAGAGGTCCTGACACTGCTACCACAAAGTAGATTCAAACCCTTGATCAACATGGTACTGCAGCTGGCTACAAATGCTTGTCCTAGTATAATATTTTGTTTCTGTAACTTTTCCTTTATTCTAACTTTCTGGAGTAAATTGCTTTTCTTGTAGTCTCTTTGCACTATGTTCTGTAGCAACCTTCTCTGGCTGAATTTTCTCAGAAGGCTGGCAAGCTGTTTTTGCACTGTGAACTGCATATTCAAATGGGGGCATTAGGCATCTTTTAATTAGGCTTTTTGTCTGTGAAAGGACCTAGAAGGAGAGTCTGGATTGAGTTGTTCACTGTCAGCCACTCAACTTTTAAGATAGTTTGCCTACACAGGCAGGAGGTAAAATAATCTTTCAAATATGAAGGATGGCAGTCTGGTTTGCCAAGGCTCCACAGGGCATCACAATAGCTTCTTCCCTATTGACACAGTGAAAGTCAGGCTGAGACAGAGATCCCAATTTTGATTCCAACTGTTTCCTAAAGTTATTTAATTACAGACTACCTCTGCCTTAAGCTTGAAGAGTCTTGAAAATAATCAAGAATTAATGCAAAAAAAATCCGGGAATTAAAATAAGAAAAAGTGTTAGGAAATTCTTGTGAGTTTTAATGTGTGTTTTCACCCAGAGAGACCACCATGAACCATACATAAACAAGCTTATGTATATTGTGTGCCATTTAGCACATTAACCTGCAGAAAGGGTATGGTATTTAGGTTGCAGTCCCTAGGCTTCAAGTGTTTGGTTGGTGCAAGTTAACGATAAATTTATACTCAATATAAACTATTTTACAGTCATTGTATAATGCTATGCAGAACTTGTAACCACAACTAAAACATATTTTACAAGTATGTAAGCAATAGCTGAATCATAATTTGATTTCAGATTTTTAATAATTTTTATATCATTTGAAAATGTATGCTACTAGCACTCAGCATAGATTCTGGGCCATTTTCCGTTTTGCATCCTCTGGCTCCAGTTTCCATTGCTATTATCTGCTTCTGTTAGGAAGACTTTTAAGTGTAATTAAATCATTTGTTTATTTAATGCAAGAGAGGTTCTACAAGGTGTTGCCATTCCCTTAATGTTAAGAAATTCTAGTATTATAACATAATATTACAATAAATATAATGTATTCTGCATTAATTTTACTTTGAATATTAAGACACTACACAATAATATGTTAATGATACTTGAATGTACTTGTTACGGGCATGCAGCTTCTAGCAGTAAGCACACAAATGTAGGTTCATAGGAAAATACAGGAGGTCTTCTGTCCATCTCCTGCTCAAAGCAGGGTTAGGCATGAGGTCAAATGAGATTGCCCTGGGCTTTGTCCAATCTGGTCCTGAAAATCTTGAAAGACAGAGACGATACTTAACTTTATTCACTTAGAGATAAGCAATTATGTTTATGTTAGACCCAAGAGTAATTACAGAAATAGGTTTATTTTTTGGATTATTCATAACCCCATCTTGAAACACATTTGAATCTGAAGGGGATAATTGGAAATGGAGAAAGCAAGCATTCTCGTGTTGAAAATATGCCACTGTAATGTCTTATGATAGGAGTGAACAGTGCTATACAGAAACCTTTGTTCAATTCTGGCACTATAAATTATTAAGTATCAAAATACTATGCATGGTAGAGACAATCATCAGTCCTCTGTGCACCTGAATAGCTTCCATCTATGATACAGAATAAAGTTACCTAATTATCTTTCAGGGGTGTTGGGACTCCTACTTCATTAACATCTTCAACACATTTAGTCACATTCGGAAGGAAAGCATGGATATTGGCAACCACAGCAGCACTATTGAAATATACAGTGAGGTAGCACTACAAGAGAGAATTAATGACCTAGTTTTACTTTTGAAAATGATAGTAAATATACCTTAATGAGAGTTTCAATGCACCACGGGTAACAATGATTCCAAAGGCCGGTTTAGAACACAAAATATTTAAGTGCAGAAATCATTTTAAAAGTTAAAAGAAAAAGTTGAAACTCAAGACAGTGATCTCACTTCTACAACCTACTGAAATCAGAATATAGAGTGTCATATGGAGTGGCATAGCCATTGAGTGATTCCTCTGGCACTGAATGATTTCTGTCACTCCTAATTTATAACTGCACAAACTCAGTCAAAATTACAGGGTTCTTAAAAAATTGCATTTCCATACATGCATCAGTCACTTAGATTTCACCTGCTAAATTCTCAAAAGAATTTCTATATAATGGCATGGTGCAAGGCAGAGTTCTTTATTTTTTATTTTTTATTTTTTATTTTTTCTAAAACTGAAGTTCAGGGTTTCCCTGCATAGCTCAGGTTGACTGTAGAGTTTTTGTCTGTCTAATATTCTCAAATGTGTTGTAATGTGTTTGTTAAGGTTTTTCCCTTCACATAAGATAATAATCATTAAAATAACAAGCACATCAAATTTCACAGAACCCACACACCAAAAAGGATAAGTTATGAGAATGAAAGGTCCCATGGGAGAAAGTAATGCTGGGTTATGATCCACGTTGCAGGCATTGCTTATTCTTTTCTATTAAAAATCATAGGGAAAAAGGCTATCTTTGTACTTGCTCACAGTGACATTAAGTCACACTTCTAGAGAGTTCACTTCATGTTCCCATTTGTCTTATATTTCATGAAATACAAGGACTCAACTTCAAGAAGAACATAATCCAGACCTGGGAAATATGAAATTAAATCTCTTAAGTATAAGCTGATAGCAGAATTTAGGTTTCCTACTTTTGGCACACTTTATAAATGGTAGATTTACCAAACACCTACTCTGATATAACACCTACCTTGAAAAAAAAAAAAAAAAAAAGGAAAAAGGAAAAACAAATTCCTTCAAACAATGGTCCAGTGATTTGTCCAATGGTCCAATAATTTTTTTTTTTCTGAAAATAATTCCTAATCTTCCATAAAAACCTTGAGACAAATACAATTGTGTTTTACTAAACTGAGGGCAGCTAATTTTTGTTCTCAATCTGCCACACTTTAATAACAGAACATGAGTTTCAAATAAATAGCAAAATCAAACTTTACACTTCTTACACTATTACCTGCCAGCCAATTTCAGTCTTTTGTTGAAGCTTTCTTTTAATTAATGGCAATATTATTTCTAAATAGGCAGTAAAATTATTCACAATGATTCAGGAAAAAAAAAAAAAAAAAGATATCACAGACCTTGAGATTCTTATACAGCATTTGTTATTAATGTATTTGTTTTACCCCAATATTCAAACCTTGTCAGTCCTTTGGGGTTTGCAGAATATGCACAATACATGAGCCTGGCATCACCAGCTTGGCATAACCAACTATCTCAATTCTCCCCTGTCCTGTTTTGAAATTAATCATAGAGCTGACATTCAATGACCCTGTTTTCAATGCCTTCTCACAAAGTTACTTATAAGGGATGATTTTTCCATAAGAAAGAAAGAGAGCCTGGATGTCAGTTGCTGTAGGTTTTTTTGTTTGTTTGTTTTGTTTGTTTGTTTGTTTGTTTTTTTCTAATCCCCCCAAAAAAGATCACATGGAACAGAAATATGCCCAATCCTTGCTGTTGCTTCCTTCTACACACCAAGTTGAGCAAAAAGTGGAAGCAATTGTAAGAAGTAAAAGAAGACTATAACAAGTAAGAGAAGGGAGCTCAGCCAAAAGTATCTTTACAGAAGGTTTCACTTGCTACAGCAAACACCTCCTTCAAACCCTACCTCCACATTCTACTGCTTCAGCCAGGAAAGTGACTTAACGCACACAGTTAACATCACAGACTTGAAATGTGACCAAATCAGTGAGCTCTAAAACAGACGTAAGTGAGAAATGTATAGGAACATTTCAAAGATGGAAAAAAATAAAAAGAATTTAAAAAGCAACAAACATAAGTCAATCTTCCTACAGAAATGAGAAAAATAAATGAGGTCAATAGAAACATTCAGTTTAGAAGAAATTTGTTGAAATGTTGTATCAGTTTTCACCTACATGAAAATTCATGTTGTGTCTCTTTAAATTTTCACCTACATGAAAATTTCACCTTCATGAAAATTTTTAGCCTAAATCTATTAGAATTTCAAAATCAAGAGTTATGTTAAAAATCCCAATACTTTCCAAAGAAAAAATGGCACAACAGTGAAACAACTATGCAGATATTCTAAAGTTGTACTTGAGATATAGTGTTTGTCATTAAATTGCTGACAAGTTAATATTATATATAATTACATTGAATTGTTTCCATTATATAGCCAATTGCTATTCTCCCCATTGCAAACAGGAAATGACTTCATGGAATCTATCGGTGGCTGCTGACATCTTAATGGAGATTACTATAGTGCAATTCTGCCTCTACACAGCACAAATGTTCCCTGAAGTATATTTTCTATTGATATTTTGTAAAAATGCTTTCCATCCAGTATATTTCAGCATCTGCGAAGTCTGCTTTTGTACCCTGACAGCTTCATGACAAAGTTGTATTGTGCCTTACATAGTATTTCTTAATGTTTAGGAGGACATACACACAAAGAAATGAAACACAATCTTTTAATAAATGTCTTATGCTAGCATGCCAATACTTTCAACAGTAGTACCTGAGTTACATCAGTTACTCAGTACCTGAGTTTCTTGTTACATCATTCATTACAGGCCCTTCATAATCTCAATACTTTTTATGTAATCTGCTTCCAAGTGAATGCATATTTGGCAAAAGGATATAAATAAAGACACAACCAATAAAAAGCCTGACTCTACAGAGAATTACTTTACCTATGCAACAGTGCTAAGTAGCAACACCAGTTGAACAGGGAATCCCATTTATTGGAATCCCAATATTTATAGGCAATTATTTGCTGAAGTCAGAATAGAAAGATTATAAAAATACTGTGGTCAAAAAAAAAAAAAAAAAAAAAAAAAAAAAAAAAAAAAAAAAAGTATAGTTGGTAGGTTTAAAAAGAATACAGAGATACATGTAAAATATTTTTGATTGTACTGGCAGAATATACTGGCTCGGGAGCCATATAGCAATGGACAAAAGTACTTCAAGGCTATAATTTAAAAGGAAACAAACCCAGAAACACCTAAGGATGTATTCTGAGGATATCATAAGCCAATCATGTACTTAAATGTTGCTTCTGTCCATGACTAATACTTTCATTAACCAGGAATAATACAATGAAAAGGCCAAGGATCAAGTTTCCAAGTGGTTCATGATAAATTCCACATTGTTGTATTCTAGTTCTGTCACAGAAAACTTACAACATATTTCAGTGCTGCTTTGCTAAAAATAATAATAATAAAAAGATCCCTGGTATTTAATTCAAAAATGAAAGCTAATGTACTGTGAAAAAGAACTTCAGCACAGTATTATATTAAAGGACATTTGCCTTTTCAATCTTCATTTTACAGGCCATTTAATATTTTGTTAAATGAAAACTGACCCTGGGAAAATAAAAAAATAATATAAAAAAACATGTCCTGAGCTAAATTAAGATGGATGTAACATAGCATGCAACCCTATTCCTGTTCTCTGAAGTTACCATGGAAATAATACATAAAATACAAATTACTCCCATGGGAAATTGCTAAAGATCTTTTGAGCACTTCTAAAAGCATTTAAAGAGACTGAAAATAACCCCCCTTCCTTCCTTCCTTCTTTCTTTCTTTCTTTCTTTCTTTCTTTCTTTCTTTCTTTCTTTCTTTCTTTCTTTCTTTCTTTCTTTCTTTCTTTCTTTCTTTCTTTCTTTCTTTCTTTCTTTCTTTCTTTCTTTCTTTCTTTCTTTCTTTCTTTCTTTTTTCTCCCCCTAAAATAAGCCATAAGTGAAACAAAGAATGATGAGGTGATAACTACTTAATTGATTGAATGGCTTATCTATTTATCAAGACTTCCTGCAAGCCATCACAAAAATTGCTGTATAGAAGAGAACAGTAACAGTATCAAATTTAAAAGATGAAGAAAATGACTTCACACTCTGAACTTCTACCTATCAGCTCTGATTCAGCAAAATATAAGGATAAAGATTTATCCTTAAGGTTCTATCCCTTTCAAATGATAGCTTCTAATTTGGAACATATTTTGCCTCCAGCCTATATGTAATCCCATAGAGTTATATAATGCCCAAATACTTAACTTCATCCCTGGCTTAAGTGCCTTGTAGAACTGGAGCTATGTCAAAGAACAAAAAGAAGCTGGTCAGGGCATTGTGATCAGGTCTCATGAAAGGAAGATGAGATAATTGCAATCAGAAAGGATATCAATATATATATGTATATTTTAGTTAAGTGGCAATATATTCCTAGTTGGTGATGAAAGACACCATGGGAACAATTCTTAGACAGCACTTGACCATCTGTGGAAAGCTATGGTTTTCTTTAGTTAATTTTATGCCTGTTATGTATAGTGATAGATGACAATATCTGATATTCTGTTATTTATAGATGAAATTAAAGAACAATAAGAGATAAATGAGGTAGCTGTGACCTAAATGACAACCATAAGGATAATAAGATTTAGTACACAACAAAAAAAAAGTTCAGTGTGGTGAAATCTAATTTGATGTAAATTAACAAGGTATATTTTTGGTACTGTCTAATTTCCAAAGCAAGATAAAGAAGCTTAAATGAAATTTATTCACAGTGTGGGATGATCTCCAACCACTAAGCTCTGTGGGGTATATGTGGGGCTAAATTATATTCTAATTACTTTTTTATTCTCTCTCTCTCTCTCTTTTATTTATTTATTTACTTATTTATTTTGCTATAACTTTCTACTCATGGTTTTTAAGTGACTTAATGAGGTTTTGTAAATGACATAGAGAATATATTTCTTGGCTTGAGGGCATGACATGTATTTTTTATTTGATTGTGACCTGATTTCTGAACTGTTTACCTGAAATGAGATCAACTACTTAAGGAGCCATGAAGTTTAACTGTGTTAAATATGTAACTGATCTAATTAATCTAATTAAATTTGTCTTTTTTTTTTTTTAATGAAGAATTTCCAGCAGTTGGAAATATATATATATTTTTAAACTTACAGACTTATTTTCTTAGAGAAAATAATTTATATTAGGATTCAATTTCATTTTGTTCACCATGATGTGATTGAGAGCTCAAACCTGGAAAAACAATCCCTCACAGTTGAGTGGAAAAGGCGTAGAATGACTACTTGTAGATCTTCAAAACAGCAGTCTGTAGTCAGTTGTTTTATTCTTTCATTTATCAGTATCACATTGCTGTTAAAAATATATTAAATTAAACTTTCATATTACTTTTTCATGTAATCGCTGGCTTTGATTTTTATATGGTTCTCATTCAGTCACAGACACAATAAAATGACTAGAGATGTGTAGGCCATATTATTCGTAATCAAAGCTTATTTATGTATAAAAATGTTTTAAAATTACATTTTTATAAATTGAAGTATTGAGTGTAACTTTCACAATCTACTTATGGTTCACTAGCTGTTGTTTTCCTCCAGTGCTATTCACAGAATCACATAATTGAGGGGGTTGGAAGGGACCTCGAAAGATCATCGGGTCCAACTCCCCTGCCAAAGCAGGTTCCTTAGAGCAGACTGCCCAGGTAGGCATCCAGATGGGCCTTGAATATCTTCAGAGAAGGAGACTCCACAACCTCCCTGGGCAGCCTGTTCCAGTGCTCCATCACCCTCACCGTGAAGAAGTTCTTTCACATGTCAGTGCGGAGCTTCCTGTGCTCTGTATTGTGGCCACTACTCGTTGTCCTGTCCCTGCAAACCACTGAAAAGAGGTTGGCCAAATCCCTCTGTCTCCCACACCTCAGGTATTTATACACACTGATGAGATCCCCTCTCAGTCTTCTCTTCTCCAGGCTGAACAGACCCAGGTCTCTCAGCCTTTCTTCATAGGGAAGATACTCCAGGCCCCGTATCATCTTTGTGGCCCTCCGCTGGACTCTTTCCAGGAGATCCCTGTTTTTTTTTTGTACCAGGGAGCCCAGAACTGGATGCAGTACTCCAGGTGAGGCCTGACCAGGGCAGAGTAGAGGGGAAGGATCACCTCCCTAGACCTGCTGGCCACGTTCCTTTTAATGCACGCCAGGATCCCATTGGCCCTCTTGGCCACAAGGGCACACTGCTGGCTCATGGTCAACCTGTCATCCACCAGGACCCCCAGGTCCTTCTCCTCAGAGCTCCTCTCCAGCAGGTTTTCCCCCACCCAGCCTGTACTGATACATGTGGTTGTTCCTTCCCAGGTACAGTACTCTACGCTTTTTCTTATTAAACCTCATTTGGTTTCTTTCTGCCCATCTCTCCAGCCTGTTCAGGTCTCGCTGAATGGCAGCACAGCCTTCTGGCATGTCAGCCACTCCTCCCAGCTTTGTGTCATCAGCATACTTGCTGAGGGTAGACACTATTTCCTCATAAAGGTCATCAATGAAGATGTTGAACAAGACTGGACCCAGCGCTGACCCCTGGGGAACACCGCTAGTCACAGGTCTCCAGCTAGACTCTGCGCTGCTGATCACCAGCTTCCAGCTGGTAGAAAGGATGGAAGAAGGCAGGAAAAAAGAAAGTATATTCTCTTGCTTCATTGGTTAATTCTACAGCTGGTAGATGTCATCTTCATGTGATTCAAGTCATTAAGTCTAGAACTTAATTTTACTTTTAAGTGTGTACACTTAATAATAAACTCAACACTCACGAAAATTTAGGGTTTTTATTACCTTTTATTATTTTTTGCTTATTATTTATTATTATTTGCAGCTTTGAAATATACATTTTGAAATACATTGAGTAGTACTATATCAGTACTCACTTTTGCACACAAAGGCTATTTAAAGGTAAGAATAAAGGTATATTCAAAGACTTTTCTTAGTCAGAACAAAATGATGCATTTGGACTTTCCCCTTTAAAGACCAATGTCAAAAACAGACAAGCAAACAAACAAAATCAAAGCTGGGGCAAACTTTGAATTAGATTTATATAAAAGGTTTGCTCTAGTAGTGCTAAATTTTGATTGAATTATAGAATAAGGATGAGCTAGAATTCTTTTTCAAAGGCATCAGTAAGACAGATGAGATTTCTATTTGGAAATACTTCAGTAAGAAAATGCAGTGGCAATTCCCTCAAAGTTATCAAAAATGTTAAAACAACAAAGGAAGAAATCCAGTGAGTACAGGGAGAACACATAGTGATTCAGTATATTTTAATTTCCTCTTTACAAGTGCATTCCAAGCATACAAGCTAAATACTCGGATATTTGATTTATAGTTGCGTTTGTTTTCACTTTAGTAGACTTGTTCTATGAAGCATGCAACCTGAACATACATGGCAATTTCTTTTCTATGAATCCAAATAAATCCAAATAAATCCAAATAAATCTAAATAAAGTTTTGTTTCACTCACACTTCTTGGGTTTCTGAAACTCAGAATGAACTTGGGAATCCTTGGGACTGGGTCCTGTTTTGCACTACATTGCAGTGGGATGCAAAACTTTGATGCCTTTCCGTAAAAAAATCCTTGATGATTAACATATTCTAGTGGCTGACAAGGAAGGGACAGTCAGAGGGTAACAATCTATGACTCTTTTGTCATAGTGCCACTCATGCATCTTATCTGTTAAGGAAAAATAATGCATAATTCTTGTTTAGGTGATGTAGGAAAAGTCTGCTGAAATTTTAGGTACATTTCAGTTCCACCACTGCTTACTGAAAGATAAGCAATATGGATTTTTACTATCTATACACTCCAGTGAAAACTTTGATTTGTTATTGCTTGGAGAAAACTATTTTCTAATTGTGAAGATACAATATTTATTCTATTTCTCATTAGATTGTGTATGCCATATGGTGTAAATAGGATTAAGGAACTGGAAAGATCACCTTGCCATTCTGATGTCATGATTAATGTTATTGGACCCATGGGGAAAAACACTTATCTGAATAATATTAAGTAGTTTAAAGATGATTATTTGCTTGGATACAAACGGGAATAAAGCACTGCAGAGTAATTTAACTGCAAAAATAACTGTAAATAAAAAATGTATTAACAATATTTTTTTTATCAGAAAAGTAAACAGGTTTGTTTTCTCGGAGCAGAGATGTCTTAACAAACACATGTCCTGAATTTTATCCTCATAATTCCAGTCACATAAAGACCATCTGTTCATTCTTTCAAATTCAAATTAATGCTATTGACTGATTTGTTTCATTAATCTCTTCTACAAGTGTTTCTTCTAAGCTTTGACTGTATGAGTGTTCTTCTTTGATAGAATAAACCTGGAGGAAACATGGCTGCTACTCCGAAGCAGCTAACAGTTCTTTCCCATTCAGGTGTCCTTTTCAGCAATCCAAGGCATACAGTATTTAGCTACTAAACCTACGCACTCCTGCAAACATTTTGTAGTTATCCTTAAGCATTCTTAAAAGGTGCATCAGTAAAATGGATGGTTTGCTACAATGCACAGCTAAACAACATAAATAAATAAAGAGATTGGTCTTTAAAGGGGAAACCGTACTTTTAGTACCTACCTCCATGCTTCACCATACCCTTTTAATGGGACTGAATTAAATTAACAAAAGCTCACAGGAAAAGATTGTATTATCAGGGAAAGATTGTTATACATATTGTGAGTAATGTGTCAAAGAAAGAGGAAGGGAAAATTATCTGTAGAATCATGATCTTTCTTTTAAAGAACTTGTTCACAACCATTCAGCTTCATCCATGGTTTAGGAAAACTCTTAGACTACTCATAAGTAAGAAGATTTAATAAATGAATGAAGAATGACATTTGCATTGATTAGAATAATTTATTCTATTCTTGGTGGATGATGATCTGACATCGTCTGATTATTCTGAAATCAACTCTTCACTGTACTGCAGCAATACAAATTATCTGGACAGTATGTCTCCATCATTAAAAGGAAAATCCATCAAGAATAAAAAAGTGTGAGGTCATCTTTCCAGTATAACCTGTTAACCAAGATAAACAAAACAGATCTCTCATATTTTCCTATTTTCTTCTGTGAAATAAAGCTTCTCTTCCTGACTTTAGACCAAATGGTCTGAGCAATTGTAATTAAATCACGTCAAAAACTTTTAGACAAAGTCTGTAGTTGAACTTTGAGTCCTCTAGTCAGAGACAAGCATAAGGATAATCTAGGTAGTTAAAAAGGCTTTCTCAAGATTAGTTAGACTCTGAAGTGAAATTCCAGAGAATCTAAGGATTATCACATAACCCCTAGAGTAAATAACTTAAAGTTATCAATGATAATTAGATAAATTTGCAGCTTAAAAGCACAAATAAGACACAAATTGTAATGAGAATAAACATGCGTACAGTTATATTAGTTATCATCCTCTTTTTCTTTTGCATATCAGGGTTATATGTGTATATTTTTTCCTTTAAAAAAGAATTTTCATTAAAGAAAAATTTAGATGTTAGGAGTATTTTGAATTCTTGAAAAGAGAGTCTATAGGGCAATAAAAGGAAATTATTCAGATCTTAGCAAAAAAGCTTTTTTGTTCCTCTCTTCCCTAATTTTTTCAATGTTTTTCTTAATGGAAATTCTAAGTCCTGAGTATTCCTATATTTCCTAGTGACCATTAAATGGAAATGTGTATATATTGTTATAGAATAATATTTATTAGTTTTCTTATGACAAATCCCAATTAATGCAGTTGACTTCATTAGGAAAGCATCAAAAAAACAGACTTTCTAATCAGATAAATTTCACCATTTTTAAACTTAAGGCAAGGACTCAGTGTATTTTGCCTTCATATGTAAATTATACAACATTGCCTATTCTATTTGATAAATTTCCTACCTATTCACAGTGGCATGTTAAAAAAAAAAAAAAAAAAGAAACTACTTGTACAGACAATCCTTGTTCTTACACATAAATGCAGAAATACACATACATCCACACAAAAGCTTTGACCTTTCTCAATTGTTGAAAAAGAAAAACAAACAAACAAACAAAAAAACCTTTGTGCTCAGATGATGATTGTTTGCAAATAAAGTGTTGTTATTACTGTGGGAGGAAAAATAAATTACCTTGATGGATTTATGAAGAAACTTTTGATAAGCAAAGTATAAATCTGTACTGGAATTATTCTCACTTTATTTACTTTGTGTTAATTAGTTGTGTTAAACATCACTTGTAGAGAAGCTGCTTCAATATATCTTTTAATTTACTTAGTTACATTCATAAAGCACTCAAGTGCTTTGGAAACACATACATGCTATAAATTTCACACTAACGATCAGAACAGTAAAAATTTTCTATTACCAAATATTTTCTTATTTCTACAATTACAGTGTCACACCTTTCACAGAATGAAGGAGACAGTGAGATTATCTACAGAAATAACACAAATATGTTGACCTGTATGAAATATCCACTCTTATACAATACCAATACATAAGCTGAGAGAACATAAGATTTAAGAGGACAGAACATCAGGATTTACAATAAGTAAATCCTGAAAAAAAAAAAAAAGTTATCTGTCCAATTTTCTTTTGTAGTTTTGTCTTTTTTTGTGTGAAATTATAACCTTAATGAATTCACTTTTATAGTGTTTGTAGCTGTATTGCTGTGACAGTTCCAAAGCCATGACATTTTGCAAAGCTTAAGGTAGATACTTGCTCCTGTAGTAGTGATGTCAGTGTCACGGGTTAGGAAATGGCTGCTGTAGTTCATTTACTTGCATCCTCCATCTAATATAATCATCAGAACAAATGAATTAATGTTTCTGCTTAAAAGCTTCATCCTTTAGGTCAAACTATACTTTGCAAGAATTTAAGGTTGATCATGAATTAAAATAAAACAACATAATCTCCTGTTTAGGCTTGTGTTGTTATTGACTTCAATGTTGTTACTTTGATTTACGTCAAGAAAGAACTAGCTTCACTGTGTTTTACAGGATTGAACACTGAAATTTTAAGACAGCTTCTAGGGAAACAAATCTTAAACAGAGTTTTGAATTTTCAAATGAACTTTGTATAAGTGAATTTATCTCGTTTTCTGGATACTTGAGATTCTCCTTCTGCATAAAAAATGCATTTTTCACGAATGAAAAAAAGGCATGTTACCTCATTACATATTTTCCCCTGTGATCTGACAACCAAAGCTAGTATTATTCATCCCTTCAATATTTCCAATAGGACAGAATCTTCAAGTTAAATGATGCTTAATAAAGATGAGCAACACCTGTCTTCAACATATGACCCTCTCTACATTTGTGCAATTTCTTGGTTGTCTCTTGGTAAGGGGTGTATGGAAGGAAGAAAATTCACCTTGATGACCAGAGTCCTCAGTTTTCTCTGACAGTTTTTATGTGCAAAAAGACCAATTTGTATAGAACATCACAGTAAGACATGGCAACTGTTGAAACCCTCCATGTTGGGATTTTTTTTGGAAGCTACTTTTCAGTCCATAGACAGTCTTTACACAAATGAAGATTTCATTACTTTTTAGGGATTTATACTGTCATTTACTCAGCCGAGAAATATCACAGAATCATAGAATATCCCAAGTTGGAAGGAACTCACAAGGATCAAGTCCAACTCCTAGCTCCACACCAGTCTACCCAAAAATTCAGATTATATGACTAAGCACAAAGTGCAAATGCTTCTTAAACTCTGATAGGCTTGGAACCATGACTACGTCCCTGTTCCAGCGTGTGAACACCCTCTTGGTGAAGAACCTTTTCCTGATATCCAGCCTGAACCTCCACTGTTGCAGTTTGACTCCATTCCCTCGGGTCCTATCACTGGTCATCAGAGAAGAGATCAGCATCTGCCCATCTGCTCCCCTCATAAGGAAGCTGTAGACCACGATGAGGTCTCCCCTCATACTCCTCTTTTCCAGGCTGAAGAGACAAGTGACCTCAGCTGCTCCTCATATGCCTTCCACTTTAGGCCCTTCACCATCTTGGTAGGCTTCATTAGATACTCAAAAATTGCTATATCATTCTCTTTAGCCGAGAATATTATTAAAAGGTATCACAGAATCACAGAATCACAGAATTTCTAGGTTGGAAGAGACCTCAAGATCATCGAGTCCAACCTCTGACCTAACACTAACAGTCCCCACTAAACCATATCACTAAGCTCTACATCTAAACTTCTTTTAAAGACTTCCAGGGATGGTGACTCCACCACTTCCCTGGGCAGCCTGTTCCAATGTCTAACAACCCTTTTGGTAAAGAAGTTCTTCCTAAGATCCAACCTAAAACTCCCCTGGCGCAACTTTAGCCCATTCCCCTTCATCCTGTCACCAGGCACGTGGGAGAATAGACCAACCCCCACCTCTCTACAGCCTCCTTTAAGGTATCTGTAGAGAGCAATAAGGTCGCCCCTGAGCCTCCTTTTCTCCAGGCTGAACAAGCCCAGCTCCCTCAGCCGCTCCTCATAGGACTTGTTCTCCAGGCCCCTCACCAGCTTCGTCGCCCTTCTCTGGACTCGCTCAAGCACCTCAATGTCCTTTTTGTAGTGAGGGGCCCAAAATTGAACACAGTACTTGAGGTGCGGCCTCACCAGAGCTGAGTAAAATACTTACTTGTAAATACTCACTGAGTATTTACTACTCAGTAACATTCAATTCTGAATATTGCATGTTATCTACTTAGATATTCAATTCTGAATATATTTTACTACCCAATGTCTGCTGGAAAAGCTATAGAGCAGGTTGTAAGCAATCCAGGAGACTCATGCAAGTGCATCAAGGATAACTTCCTGTTCTAGGTGTCAGACAAACCAATCAGAAGTGTTCCTGGACCTGGTGCTCACCAGTGTGTATGAACTCATTAAAGAGGTTAAGATTTGAGGCATACTGGGCTTCAGTGACTATGTACTGGTTATGGATTATTATGGATTTAAAAGGTGGACCAGTTGGTGGACAAAGAATTAATTGTATAGAATCACAGAGTCATTAAGGTTAGAAGACCTTCAAGATCATCTGGTCCAATTATCACACCACTAAATCATGTCCCCAAGCACCTGATCAAACCTTTCCTTAAACACCCCCAGGTGACTCCTCTGGTAACCCGTTCCAGTGCCTGACTGCTCTTCCTGAGAAGAAATGTCTCCTAATTTCCATCCTGAACCTCCTCTGGTGCATCCTGAGGCCATTCCCTCTAGTCCTATTACTAGTTATCTGTGAGAAGAAGCCAACCCCCAGCTTCAGACTAAACAACCCCAGCTCCCTCAGCCTCTCCTCATAGGACTTAAACACCCCCAGGGACGGTGATTCCACCACTTCCCTGGGCAACCCATTTCAATGCCTTTCTGAGAAGAAATGTCTTCTAATTTCCAAACTAAACCTCCCTCAGCACAACTCGAGGCCATTCCCTTTAGTCCTAACTCTAGTCATCTTTGAGATGAGGCAGACCCCCAGCTCCCCACAACTTCCTTTCAGGTAATTGTAGAGAGCAAGAAGGTCTCCCCTGAGCCTCCTCTTCTCCAGACTAAACAATCCTAGTTCCCTCAGTCACTCCTCATAAATAAGACTTGTGTTCCAGACCCTTCATCAGCTTTGTAGCCTTTCTCTGAACATGCTCCAGGGCCTCAATATCTTTCTTGTAGTGAGCGGCCCAAAACTGAACACAGTGCTTAAGGTGCAGCCTCATCAGAGCAGAGTACAGGGGGCTGATCACCTCGCTGGTCGTGCTGGCTACACTACTCCTGATACAAGCCAGGATGCCATTGGCCTTCTTGGCCACCTGGGCACACTGTCGGCTCATGCTCAGGTGAGCATTGACCAACACACCCTTGTCTAGGTATGGTCACACACAGAGAGTTATGATCAATGGCTCTATGTCTAGGGGGATGCCAGTGGCAAGTGGTGTCCCTCAGAGGTCTGCCTTGGGAACGGTACTGTTTAATATCTTTATCAACGACAGAGAGAGTGAGATCAAGTGCACCCTCAGAACAGTTACGGATAATACTGGTCTGAATGGTGCAGTTGTTAGAATAGAAGGAAAGTATGCCATCCAAAGGGACCTGGACAAGCTCGCAAAGTGGTCCCACATGAACCACATGAGGTTCAACAAGTCCAAGTGGAAGGTGCTGCACCTGGGTTGGGGTACAATCTTAGGCGTGAGGACAGACTGGGAAAAAAACTTATTGAGAGCAGTCCTGCAGAGGACTTGGGGGGATTCTGGTGGACAAAAAACTTGTCATGAGACAGCAGTATGCTCTTACAGCCCCAAAAGCCAATTGCATTCTGGGCTACACCAAAACAAGATTGGCCAGCAGGTCAAAGGAGATTACCCCCCTCTATTCTGCCCTTGTGAGCACTTGGAGTGCTGCATCCAGATCTGGGGCCTCCAGCATGTGGGGCTGTTAGAGCAAGTCTTGAGGACAACCACAAAGGCGATCAGAGGGCTGGAGTACCTCTCCTACCAAGAAAGGCTAAGAGAGATGGGCCAGTTTAGCCTTTAGAAGAGAAGACCGCGAGGGGATCTTATCAATGTATATAAATATCTTAAGGGAGGTTTTCAAGAGATTGGAGCCAGACTCTTTTCAGTGGTGCCCAGAGACAGTATGAGAGGCAATGAGCACAAATTAAAACATAGGAGATTCCATCTGAATGTGAGGAAGCACTTCTTTACCATGATAGTGACAAAGCACTGACAGGCCGTGAATGTGATCCTGTGTAACGTGCTCTACAAGACTATGCTTGAGCAAGAGGTTGGACTAGATGGTAATCAGAGGTCCCTTCCAACCTCAGCCACTCTGTGATTCTGTATTCTGTGATACCACCACTGACGCAGCAGAATTACTAGGAAACTTTTTACTTTTTACAGTACATTCACTATTTAAGTCTTTTCAATTTTAAATGAATGCATTATTTAAACTACATTAAGTGTTAACTCAATTCATATCTTGAATTTATGCCAGAGTTTAACTGCATTACATTTTCCATACTAGAGGAAAAGTTACTTTTTCTGTGGTTGGAAATGTAGTCCTTGCACAGGACCACTTCTCTCTTTTTTTTTTTTTTTTTTTCAGTATTTATTTGAACTAAGAAAAAAATATAGGATATTTTAATTACTGAAGAAAATGCAGATGATTTTTAATGATTTGCTTAAAGGCTATTTAATACATAAACATTTCTATAAAATAATTTCTCAAAAGATGCTATTACTTAGCAATGTTAGTTCCAATAGTTAAACATCCCCATGTGAACAATTCCAACCCAGTGTCCCTTCAGACTACAAACCTGTTCAAATTATGATTTTTAAAAATAAAGTGGATATTAGCATATCTCTCAGGAACACTGTTTAACCTTAATAACTAAGCTGTTTATTGAACCTGAGATCCCACTGTAGGGGCTTATCTGTACATTTGTTCCAATAAGATAAGATTCAACACCTGTGACAGTGTAACTTTATTATTATTATTATTATTATTATTATTATTATTATTATTACAAATTATTGTTAATTTACATTAATATTTATATTTAAATTATTATATTTATTTATATAAATTATTATCAAAAGTAATAATAAATTTATTTATATGAATATATAATATATAATAATGATAATGATAATAATTTCCCTTTCTCAAGCAAGGACAAATTCTCTTGCAGACCTTATTGAAACAACCATTATCAGAGAACTCTCAGAATATAATGTACTTTCTGTAGGAACACTCACGTAGCAGCAGAATTCTCCCAATAGGGGAGAAGATCTGGGTATCCACTGAACAAAACTACCTGTAAACCCTACTAAAAATCCCATGTTCTCTGGCCTTCAGAACACATGACACAGCTTGGCATATTGCATAGCATACGACCTGTCCTTGAACACTGCCAGGGATGGGTCATCCACAATTTCTTTGGGCAACTATTTCAAATGATTCACCACCCTCCTCATGAATAATTTCTTCCTTATATCTAATCTAAATATAGACTCTTTCAGCTTAAAACCATTACCGCCTTGTCCTATCACTACATCCTTTTGTAAAAATGTCCCTCTACAGCTTTTTTATAAACACTATTAGGTACTGAAAGGTCACGATAAAGTCTCCCCAGAGATTTCTTTTCTCAAGGCTCTTTCACAGAACCACGGCTCTTTCAGCCTTTCTTCTCCAGTCCTGTTATCATTTTTGCGGCCCCACTCTAGCAGGTTCAAGTCTTTCTTGTAATGGAGGCCCCAGAGCTCCATGGTTTTATTTGTTTGTTTTTATTCAGACTGTCTGATACAACAGCACTGAATTGCAATCCACTAGAGTGACATTTTTATAGCACGGAACTGAAAGTTTTTGTGTAAGTGCCAGAAGGCAGAATGAGGGCAAATGGAGTGCTACTGGCATTCCCGTAACGTGCAGGAACTGTGTAGACTACAGAGATACAAGCCTGGTGCAGTCCTTTCCATATGCCATCCTAGGAATGGTTCCTCAGAAGTACTCCATAAACAATTCTTGGGTATTGTCTTGCAAAGAAAGCATTAGGTGATATGGACCAAATCCATGCCAGGAAATGTGTAGCAGAAGATGACCATGAGTACAGTTCTCAAGTCCAGTCTATGTCTGCTCTTTACTAGGCAGTATAGACGTAGTCAGTGACTAGGTACAAGGTATGAGTAAGCCTGATGGCTCGATGAAAAAAAAAAAAGGGGATGGGGTGGGGGGGGAACTTAGAAAAATGTAGAACGTCTCTCAGAAAAAAATGTGTATAGGATATGTGAAAACAAAGAGTGAAATGAAAAGGCAGAGGTATTTAGGAAAACAGATGCAAAGCCAATAAATCAACCCACTACATTAATCAGACTCTCAAAATTTATTTCTCTCTTCTACGAGAATCTTACATATTGAATACAGAATAAAGATGGGTACAACCAGGACATTTACTTGAAAATAAAACAGGGCCTAGATGTGCTCCACACTAGATTTTGTAATGTTTTGAAATGGAGATAACGGTTTGGATGAGATGTTATTATTTCTTATACATACCTTGGCTGTCCTAGCCTTGGCCTTTATTGCTGGAAGAGGCTGCTTAAGAAAGTGTCTGATGCCCATATTCTTCCTGATCCTCACCCTCAAAAATTTGGAAATAGGCAGGAGATCATAGGCTGCTATCCCTTGTTGGTTAAATAAAAATATTAGTAGATAGAACTTCCTTTAAAAAAAAACATGTTTTGGCTTGTTTTGACTTTTTTCTCATTCACACAGTAATGAGAATCTCGCAGGTAGAATAAGATGACTGCATATTTTCAAATTTTTATTTTCAGCTTCAAGCATTGCTGATTTGCTTCTTAGCAGTCCTCTATTATCATCAGTCATAGACCTGTGCACAGCAGGCTTACAGTCCCCTTTGCATGTAAATCACAATAAAAATCATAAAGTGCAAATTGTCAGGACAAGAACAGCTTTAAAACTTGTGTTTTAACACAAAATACTGAGGTTTCCGTGGTCTCTATGCAATTCATTTTTCCATGGTCTCTATGCAATTCATTTTTTTCCAAATATACTGACACAAAGAGAGTATATAAGATTCGTGAACAAACTGCCACAGTGAAATACACAAATGGACATCTAACCAACCATTCATGGGTTGGTATGTATACACATGTGTATATCTCTCTCTCTCTACATATCTGTCAGTCATCTATCCACTCCAGATTCTCTAAACAGATTATCTGCTCAACTTTCTCAAATTATAACTTAAATTTTATTTTTATTTAATAAATTTATTGTGCTGATATTATGCTGGGTAAATGAAATTTTGTAAGACTTTCCAGTGACGCTTCAGAGGTATTAAATGCTCTTAAAATAAATATTTGCAATTGCCTTTTACAATGTCCTTAAACTTGAAGACCTGATCTTTAGTTTCAAAACAATGCACAATTACATTCAAATCAAGGTTGAAATGACAAACTAGATATGGATCTAGAAGTCCCCCAAATGCCACTTCTTAATGACTCAGCAGAAAAGGAGTAACCCATCTGAGGGCAACAACTGAAGACTGGGCATGGTATCAGATACAGAAAATGTCACAGTCTAAACATATTATTTTGATTAGCATACTTTTCGTCTTTCCTGTATTTATTTATTTATTAACATGTGGGAATGTTTTACTTTAATAGGATATTTATAAATATAGTGCTTCAAGCTCATATCTGAGACAGCTGTTTGTTAATGCAAGCTTTCAAAATCTTAAATTTTTTCCTTTCCAAAAAGTTATTGCAGATAGTTAATAAACATTTTTACAAGTTAAACTGAGTGTAAAAGGTGAGTTTATTACTTTCCCATCTATTTCATTAATCCTCAGTTATTCAAAGTTTTCCCAGTATCAGTGAGAGAAACATTTATAGCTCTGGAAAATAATGATTTCTGTCCTTTCAAGTACACTTACCATATTCAGGAGGTTACAAAATTGCATTAAAGAAACTGTGCTTGAGAATGAATAATTTTCCTGGATTACATTCTCATTACAGAACATTCAGAAACTTTCACCTTAAGCCTAGCTGCAAAGCATTGCATGCCTTTGAATATATTTTCACATAGAAAAATACCTTATCCTCAGCTATTAGAATATTAACAGCATAAGATTAACATTTTTGAATATAAATTTTAATAATCCCAATAAATACATTTTTCTAAACTTTTCCTATTTCAATTAAATAGTTCAAGAAAACACTATTATCTACAACTTTAAAAAAGTATGTAATGAATATCAAAAGAACCTTAATTGTGCTGTACTGCACACTGAAACACAGGAGGTGGACCCAGTAAATAGGCATTTGCCTATCTAACAAACAAACTACTTAAACATGTACTTTTTTTTTTTTTTAACTTTTGACAAGATAAAAATTTTGTACTGTTAATCAAATAAGTCTTTGTCATGTATAAAGCCTGGAAAATATTGTAAAAAGAAATATATTTTAGTGTTAATAAGATTATTAGATGCTGACCCACTCAGAATATTTCAATGGAATGGTAAAAATAGGTATGTTTTCCTAGGCATAAGCAACTTGTCTATTTTGAAAAATAAATCCTCTCATGTTCTGAAGACAAACTTAATAGATAACAATAAAGCTCTTTGTCACACATTTGTTGAATCACCTTAACTATACTTAGCTTTTATTATATTTAAAGAGGAAGGAAGACTGAGAAACTTTTTTTTTGTGGGCTCACGGGAGAAACTAATCTGTAAAGATTTGCCTTCAAATGTTTCACATAAAAAAAAAAAAAAGACCAAAAAACAACAACAGAAAGAAAGAGTTACTGTCAGTTAAAGCTTTCAAAGCTTTCATGAGGTTGGTTCAGAAAAGCCCATAGTATTAACAAAAGTAATTTTGACAGGGTAACTATCAATTCTCAACTATATTTTTCCATCTACAGAAATATTACAAATGTTTTATCTAAAAATGTTATTCTCTCTTCATTTTTGTCCCTTGTGTGGACCTAGCCCTTGACACCTGTAAATTTTTGTTTTTTTTGTGGTTATTTTTCTCTCACTTTCTGCTCATTTTTTCTCCACTTTGTCTTACAGTGAAGAGCAAATGTAAGGCCTGTAGAGTGTGCATGAGTATATTTGCTGAATATAAAGCAATGAGACCCTAAGTATTCTGTTATTTTGACAAAATGAATGTAAAGAACAAGATATATAAGTCTTCAGATATCAAATCACTTTTCATTCCTTCTATCTATAAAGACTGATATCAAACAAATCCAGCCTTAAAAAATTAAGCACATCTTCCATTATAATTAATGCAATGTAAGTGCTCTTCAGACTTTTCTAAAAAAGGTCAGTCCAAATCCAGTTTTATAGATCCTAAACTTCAATGAAAGTCTAGCTGGAAATAGCTATTTCTTTATGTAAAATGTATTTCTTTTGTACATCCCTACATAGTACTACAGTATTAATCAAATATTTCCAGCACAGTGCGGGACACCCTACACATACATGGAGAAAGTATAAACTAAATCTCAATTACATGTATAGTAAACATCACAATATCACTGGTATTATCACATATTGCGCTACAATTGCTGGAGTATGCTGTATTTTAGGGGCTGTGAAAAAGGAATAGGAATGGTTTCTTTCCAGCAAACCCTTGTGTTTACAGTTGCATATAATGCATACTTGTAGACAAAACAAGTTTCTTCATGTTTCAGGTGGAAATCAAGGCTGAGGCCCTCTAAAACTCAACAACAGGGTGGATGCCAGGTCCTGTGGCAGCCTGTACATACACTCTGTACTTGTGTATGGTACATGGATAGGAATAGCAAAGGGTGCAAAAGCCACTTCAGGTGATGATGTGATGTAGTCCTGGAGGGCTACAAGAGCAAATATAATCCCAGGCCTCCCCTTCAGGGTCCAGACTGGTTAATGGAAAAGTAAATCTATATTTCCAAATAGATAATAATAATACAGAGAATACATTCTCATTGTCCATCTTGATTCATGGGGAAGACAATAGAAAGAGTCAGTGCATCATAGCAAGAGTTTTCATAATTATGTGTAAAAGAAAAAGGAACAAATATTTATAACTTGATCAAAATATTTATAATTATAAATACTGTCATATTTACAGGCAAAAAAATTTACTTTTAATCCTTATTTAAGGTTTTCAAAATAAAAGCTTAAAAATCTTATTTTCAAAATAAGATTTTTTTTCTTTTACAAATCACATGGATTGACAACATCATCCTAAAACAGATACAATTTGGGCTTGATGGAAGCATGTGTGTGGGCAGCAAAGCCAGGGATTCAGCTATCTATCCATATTATTATTATTGTTATTGTTGTTTTATTATTATTATTACTTCTACTATGATGATTATTATTATTACGGTCCCTGTGGAAATTTTAAAAGAAATCAATGAGAATAAAATGACAAATTTATGCAAATGCCTTTCATAAGATTTTAGATATTTATACAAATACTTGTGCTTTTGCATATACTTTAAGTTTTTCTTTTAAATGATAGCCAAAAGCCAGGAATTATTCAAAGAACTAACAACCTTCATTTGGTGTTTTCTTTTGAAGAGTTATTAAAGTAATGAGGGAAAAGATTGACACATTATACATTTGCTGAGGGTGTGCACAAGCTTTTGGTCCATAAGGAAAGAAAGAAACAGAAGGTGAAAATAATACAGTAAATGAACAGACATAAAACCCATCATTTTATCAATTTTCCACTCACATAAAAACAGATTTTCAGTTCATGCATAATTTCAATTAATACGTAGTAGGAAGGTTATTTAATGTTAAAACATTCTTCTCATTTAAAATGACTAAGTGATTTAATATATGTAACTTTTCTTTCATTATGCATTTATATGAAAACATATGTGTGTGTGTGTGTATATTAAGCTGACGTTATATGTATCATGTTCTTGGACATTTATGGAAATAATATATCTCTGCCTACAAGGTTATGAACTTTTCCCTGTGGAATGAAACAAATATCTACCTGTTTGGTCACAAACACCACAGGATATTCCTAGCTTGATATGGCTAGAAAAAGAGACAGAGAGAAGAATTTTGACCAGCAAAGTTGTGGATGCACCCTCCCTTTAAGTGTTGGATGCGGCTTTGAGCAACCTGGTCTAGTGAGATGTGTCTCTGCAGGTTGGAATCAAATGATCTTTAAGGTCCCTTTCCAACCCAGACCATTCTGTGATTCTATGAGACTTAGGTAATCCATTTCTAATGTGACAAATTCTGAAAGCATTTGCACACATATTTTGAAGTTGTAAATTGAATTTCCTTGGGAAAACTTGAAGGAAAATGTGATTATATAGCTCATAGATTGATACAATCTTTACTTTTTCAAATTGATATCTTTCCTTTTTCTTGTACTAAATGTTACTGTACATAGGGAAATACTTCAACTTCTAAAGTATGGAACAGATTATACCTTGTTCACAGTCCTAGTCAGCTTCCTGTAGTCTACCTGTCTATGACTTCTCCCCTTCTCTTTGCAAAGTTTTAATCCTTTCATTTGTGTTTTTCAAGAAAGAAGCTAAAATAATTTTTTAATAATTTCTTTCTAGCTTTATCAGGTCTTGTCTATTCCATTATTCTCTCTGAAGTTATTATTCTATCTGAATCTCTACAGTTTGAGCTAGTTAAACACCTCATGTATTCTTGGGGTGAAATTTCTTGGCTGAAATTTATCTGAAACCATAATCCCATTTTCTTAATCTGTCTAGTTTTCTATGAGGTTCTATCAGTGGTTTTTTGTTTGTTTGTTTGTTTTGTTTTGTTTTGTTTTTCTTGAATAATCTGAATAATTTTGTATCACCCTCAAATAGGGAAATTTTCTCCTAAATTAGTTGTTACTAATTAGTTACTAAATTACTAATTACCACATTTCTGAACCTTGTCCTTGACACCCAACTACAAACTGCCACTTACAAAGGAGTTCATCGGACTCTCTTTCACAGTGAAAATAGATAATGCCATCAAGTTTCTCTTCATCCACTACGTTAGTGGTCTTTAAACATGAAAAGAGAGTATTCAGTTTTGTTTTTCTCCAGACAATGTGCTGATAGCAGTGTTGTATAATGATTATCTTTTTTTATAATTTCAGTTTTCAATAGCATTTAATCTCTTTGACTAGTGTTTAATTAATATTTATGAATGTGTTCTGAGAAAAACAAGAGGTCCAGATATTTTAAATAATGTAAAATTTTATGAAGGAAATATATATACTCTCTCAATATACATATTTAAAATTAAAACAAACAAGCAAACAAACAAACAAAAAAACACTGTTACAGTTAGATCAAGAAGATGTTTATTTCGTGAGGTTTGCCAAGTGAAATTTAAAGAATGAAAGCAAATAAGTCATTTCAATAAGGAAATAAGGGCAGTTAGTTAGGCACATGTATATATGTAGTTCCATATGGATAAAAAAGAAAAGAGTGACAGCTGAAAATAATATTGCTTCAGTAATCAGATAAGCACCCCTTCATAAGGGTTCCTCTGAGGCACCCTTTAAAGAAACAGTCAATGCATCAGACTTTCCTTGCTTTCCTTCTGATTTATATTTTTTGTTGTTGTTGTTTTTCCATATAACGTTTTTTAATAGTAGTAAATGTTAAAAGAGTTTGAGCTATTCAGATGTGTTACATAGAGTTGATATTTAGCACTGTGTTTTAAGAAAATAAATTTGTAGTCTGTTAGGATTCATTGAAGCTATAGTGCTAGTTTCAAATAGTTTTAAAAAATCATGATTTTTTTATATGAATTTGGAGGCTTTGAAAGTTTGTTTGGAAACAAACAAATAACTTAATAAAACACTACAAAAACATAATACAAAAACCCTCACAATTCTGAATCCAATGATGAGTCCAATGTTCTCATTCTCAAACAGATTACTTTGTCCCTAGATATCTGAAGGCTGGTTCTCATCCAATATACACAGGTAAAATAAATACGTCATCACAAATGAAGTTAATGAATTTAGAATAATTTCCACTGCTAGTTTTGATATGTAAATGAACAGTACTAACAATATAATCACAAGTAAAAAGAAAAATATCTAAAATTTCCCTAAGAAAGTACTTTGCATTTATATTATTAACACTTTTATAGATGTCTATAAAACTGACACCTCACTTGTACTGAAAGCAAAAAAACTTCAAGCTTGCAACTAGACCACACTTTTAGATTTTCAAACCCAAACTTTTCTTCCCATGTCCCTGTACATATACATATATCTACATGTATTTAAACATCCGTGTTACATGGTCCTTGTGATAGGGGAATGACTCTTCCCCTAACTAAATGACTTATGAATGAATTAAGCCCATCAATCTCTTTCCAAATTAGTCTGGAAACATATTCAGGCTATTTATAATTTTGACATATAGGTACTCCACAAGCCTCTTCAACATACTCATCACACCATGGCATTCTCTCACCATGTGATACCAGCTCTCATCAAGGTCCAAACAGAGGCCACTTTTTTTTTTAGGGTGTGAGCCACTGTAGCAACATATTTATAATTCTTTAAAGAATAATATTTCTGTATGAAATGGATAAGCTAAACAGCTTCCTTGGTTCCTGTTACATTTTTGCTTCTATGGGAGGAAGCCAAAAGCTTTTGACGAACAACATGCCAGCCTTCCACCTGTTGAAGCAATCCTTGGACCACTCTCACAGGGCTCCTCTCGACTCTTACCTGCAGGCAGACACAGTTCAATCCCCTTCAAAAGGGATTTCAGGAGTGACTTTGCATGCAAGAAGTGTGAACAATTAGGGAAAACAGGTTTCTGGACTGAAAAAGGGAATGACTCAAACTGACAGCATAGGTGCAATTTTGGTCAGAGCAGCATAAATCGACAGCACTGGCATAAGAGACTCCTTTCAGACTCATCACTATCACCTGAACTTTGAAAAAAGACTATATAGCATGATTCCAATCAAAATCATAAGGGTGTAAAATTCTCAAGACCTCATTATAAATATTATTTGGCTGTCATAGTCTGAATGTTTTCAATAATTACATTACTTTCTCATGTGGAATCTATAGAGACAGGCACTGTATCTGAAGATCAGATAGTCCTCTTTCAAATATATGATGTCATAAATATAGTTGTAATATTGACATTTATCTAATTAACACATGAGTGATAATATTGCATTTCTAGCAAAGTCTTATTCTTTCAGTTATGGTTATTCATTATATGTCAATGTCCAAAGTAGTCAGTATGTTACACATACAAGCTAAATGCTTTCCTCTCAGAAACCGGGTAATGAAGAACTTGAACTATAAAGTAACTGTGAAAAAAGAGGAATCAAGGCATCTGCTGTAGAAATACACATCAGTCTGAGAGGCTGAGTGGTGCATGTTAAGTAAAACATGGGTAACTAAAATTAAAGATTTTCAACATTTTTGAAAGTTGAAGTGTTTTCACTGCCTGTATCAAATCTATTGATACTGCACAGTGAAATGTATCCATGAAACAAAATGTAGGCTTGTCCAGACAACCCCTTCAGCTTAGAAATAGATACTGAATTAGAAAGAAATATTTACATCTCCCATTTTATCTTGGTGTCCAACAACTTTATAAACACCTTAGAATGTCTATGAACATCAAAATAAAGATAGCATTTAAAAAACACCATTAAAAAAAAAAAAGCAAAAAAAAAAAAAAAAAGCAAAAAAAAACAACACAAAGCCTTATTCAGACAAAGAACTGGAAATACGTTCTTCTCATCTCATTTAAGACAAAATTATTGTGTCAAAGTCACTGAAATGTACAAAAATTACCAGTGTTTAGGAAAGTTAAATGCTCTAAAATATGAAAAGTAAGGTTATCATGAAACTCTTTAGACTACAAGAATATAGTTAATAACTAAACTTTGAAAACCAAGAAGAAAATATCTTATTGCTTTAATTCAGCTGAGACATAGCTTGTTTTGCTTCTAAGTTCATCTCATGAATCAGAACTGACAGAATTATTCAGAACATTTAAGGACAAATTCTAAATGAACAAAGAGAAATTATATCCTGCCAAAGGAGAAGGCCTGAAATGTTTATTTTCCATTCAGTTAAAACCTGAAGAATGTCCTTTCTAAAACCACATCTTAGGAATGAAAGCTATCATTCAGAACAATTTAAAAATTGTTCAAAAGATTTTTTAAAATGTCTTCCTGTTATTATAGTTTAACTTTCTGATGAGTTAGCAATAGGAATACTGGGACCTTTTCCCATAAATCTGGCAAATTTTATTCTTCCAAACTCTTAATGTCATTACTTTGTACATCAGTTGAACAAGGTTCTTCCAATATGTTTTTTTTTTTTGTTTTGTTTTTTTGTTTGTTTGTTTTTTCACAAAGAACACAGATATGTATCCTTACCCAAATATTTTCAACACTTAACAAAATCTTGACATTATAATGGTGCTACACCCTTGGGACAAGGAGACAGAATAGCTGACA
The DNA here is from genome assembly GCF_965140915.1 of Aythya marila. NCBI lineage: Eukaryota > Metazoa > Chordata > Aves > Anseriformes > Anatidae > Aythya > Aythya marila. The sequence continues at coordinate 53,074,733 of NC_139042.1, read as the reverse complement.
GATTCTGAAAGTTGTTTAACTTTACTAGGGGGAATCCAAAATAATACATGTGGTGGGGTCAGAAAAGTGAAATCAGATCATTTTTCCTTCTCTATGCAGCAGAAGGCAATGCTGTCATTTTGACAGAGGACCTGAATGGCCTCAGATCATTTGCATCTTCACACAAGTATCATGTCTTGAAGAATTTGTCTCCTACATCTTTACTGTTCCTTACCCGAGTGAAAGAAGGTCTGTGTAACATGGATTGTTCTCCCCCAGGCAGAACCATTAGGTAGTTCTTGAGCCTGCCATCAAAGCATGGATTAAAGATTGTTTGAGTAGATATTCATAACATCTTTCCTCAGAATATTAGATAGGCAAGCCAGAGGAGGTAGACTCTATTCCAGCACTCTCTGTGTGTGTGTGCATGTACAGGAAAAACATTTTTTGAGTTAAGGACCAGATTTTGTCAAAATTAGAAACTATATTTATTTCAGCTCCACAGAATGCAAGAGTCAAGAAATATTAATTCTACAAGAACATATTGTCCAATGTACTTAATGGAAACGATTTTCTATCTCTCCTTGAGTGCTGGTTGTGATTTCACTTACATATATTTGTGAGTTTTATTGCTTTAACCTGTTCCCAAGTTCACAGTAATTGTATGGACACCACAGCTATTTTTTAAATGTAATGTCTCTCAGTGGATGTGAAGGCAAAAATAACACAGATCAGTAATACTCAGGAATCCCTGTAGATCCTATCATATAGAATCATGGAATCATAGAATCATAGAATATCCCGAGTTGGAAGGGACCCATAAGGATCATCAAGTCCAACTCCTGGCACCTCACAGGACTCAAAAGTTTAGACCATGTGACTAAGTGCACAGTCCAATTACTTCTTAAATTCAGACAGGCTTGGTGCAGTGACTACTTCACTGGGGAGCTTGTTCAAGTGTTCCACCCTCTCAATGAAGAAACTTTTCCTGATGTCCAGCCTAAACTTCCCCTGTCTCAGCTTAATACCATTCCCATCGGTCCTATCACTGGTGATTTCAGAGAATAGGTCAACTATTCTCCACTCCCTCTTGCAAGGAAGTTGTAGACTGCAATGAGGTCTCCCCTCAGCCTCCTCTTCTCCAGGCTGAACAGGCCCAGTGCCCTCAGCCGCTCCTCATATGTCTTCCCCTCTAGGCCCTTCACCATCTTTGTCACCCTCCTCTGGATACTCTCCAACAGTTTAACGTCCTTTTTGTAAAAACTCATATGGTAATATCAATTTATGATTTTTATTTTTCAATCAGTTCGAACAATCCTTCGTTGCCCTCAGGTTCTCTGGAACGAAGACTGAGTGACTTGCATTCCTAAAGTATGACAAAACCAGGATGTAGGGACAGTCTGAACTGTTACAGGTAAAGGTCACTGATTGGTGCTAGGTGGTTATACAAGTAAATTGGTTTCTCTTTTTGGCTAGGAAGATACTCTGACTTCTGAGCACACAAAGTTCCAAAGTATATCAAAGTATATGCCTCTACATTTTTTTTTTCTTTTTCCTCATTTTTTTTTCATATCTGCTTCTACTAACAGCCTGAGATCCCAGTTCCAGGCATATCAGAGATTCTTGGCTCCTAAACTTAACCTCTTTAAGATGAGCCTGCTCTCACCTGACCTATAGCACTTTGTACATGTAATAGATATGAAAAAATCTGAGTGGTAAAAAAAGTGATATTATTTCAAGAGATATGTTCCAGTTAGTGTTTTGACAAAGAGCCACTGATAAAATATAATTTGAGAGTTGTGTTGATGGACAACTTTTTCTTCCAAATTTGTAACACAACAAAATAGTTGGTCATGTCTGTCACTCTTTCATATTTTACATGTAAACCTATGAGCTGTAGTTACAGTAAGTTAAATGGTTAACATGATTATCTCAGGAAAGAAATACTATATTGCATAGATTTGTCTGACACATAGCAGATTAGCATTATTCCATTTTCATTTTGATATATGATATTAAAATAATGTAGTCTGATAAAAGAATCTGAAATTCTCTCTCTCTGTACATAATGGTAATCAGGAAAAATCATGGCGTCTTTCTGAATGTGCTCCAGCAGCTGCCTATTCAGCAGGAAGAAGTTTCCACGTTCCAGTAACTGGTAATCACTGATGCACAGCCGTTGCCTATTGCACCTCCACAGCATTTCAAAGAAATGCAGGAATGGCTGCAGATGACATTCAAATGGGTGCTATCTCTATCTTTGGGTGTGTATTGCATGTTCAACTGGGGACATAACATTTGCTGAAATGTAGGAGCTTTAAAGATAACACGGTTTGCCTTTATAATTCTACTTGATGTTTTACAAGTGTGTCATACACCTTTATAGGTCTTTTTAATATAAATGTATTTTTTCACTCCTCTAAACCCTATAATAGGTTTTCATTTAAAAAAATGTGATATTTAATATATATATATAGTAGCAGCCACCTTCTTAGGTAAAAAGGCACCTTTTACAATGAGGAGTAGTACACCAGGCATATGTAAAAGTCCATACTGCACTTTCTTTTCTAACTGATCCAACATGAAGCAATCAAAAGTTATTTAGCAATTGACATTGACATAACTTTGCCACAAGCAACCAAAGCAATTACAAGACCTGATTTGGGTGCAGCTGAAACACCTTGATAAGAAAGCAATGAAAAATGACACATCACACAAACAGAATGGTTTCATCAGTGCAACACTAAATCAACATGTATGTTTCTGACACTCCCCATTCTTTTGATAATAGAATAATCAAACTGAGAGAAGGAGTGATATCCTCAATTTTTCCTGACAGAATGGAAATGAACCAAAATAAAGCATGGCTATCCACTGTCACTTGATTGTATTTTAACCAAGATGGTTTCAATTTAGTGCTTCATAAACCACTTCAGTCTAGCTTTCTAGCTGTATGGTTGGTATAAGCAGATCAGTTTTTTGGATTTCTCCTTCATAAAGGAGGAGATTTCTCCCTATAAAAAACACAGGATTTACTATGCCCATTGAAAACAGGCATATCACAACAACAAACACACACAAAAAAAGTTTGGAAAATAGATTATCTGATGTTCTGTGCCTTATGCAGGTATTATGTCTGAACAGTGGTAAGAGTGGTAAGAGAGGAATGCAATATTCTGACCACTTAGGCAGAAAAGGCATCTCAGTACCATAGAATTATTTGTTTCCCCCTTCATGCAGAAAGAATGAGATATATCCACAAGAAAGTACTTATTTATAGGACATTTCAGTTTACAGAGTAATTTGGTATTAGTTAATTTCTTTTTTTTTTTTTTTTTTTTTTTTTTTTAGAGTTAACCACAAGCATCCTTAGATGAGTAAGCTGATTGTATATTTCTCAGAAGAAGTTTAGCAGTTCTAGTATTTCACTATAATTTTCCTTTCTTTTTCACTTAAAAATATCAGAAAAGTCTCTTTGATGATATATGTGGACAAAAAAAAGTCCTCATACCACTTAAATGTTACCATGTGACAATTCCAGGATTATTTATTTTTTTCTGAAACAATAAGGTTTTTTTATTCCAACACAAAAGGCAAGCCTTACTTCTTTCATTACACAAGAGACAAGCCTTACTTCTTTTAATAATTCCATATATTTCCATGCAAAAATATCTTCCTACTTTTCTATTACTCTATCATTATGCAGTGATATTAACTACAATAAATAATGAAAACCCTATATTAGAGAAGTAGAGTTCCAAAAATGTGAGTGGTAGAAGCAGTGCACCATGACACTTTGAAGAGTTAACTCTATAAGCTGCAAAGATAGTCTGACAAATCAAGAAAAATCTAAATAAATATATAGAATCTATAAACTGAAGACAAGTATTTAAAGAGAAGTGGCAAGAGTGGGGAGAGATATATTAAGTCATTTTAGTAAGAAAAGTGAAACTTTTACAATGTCTTAATAACTCAATTATGCAAATCTTCATGAAAGAATCCAAAAAATATAACACAACATTCTGACACTTCAATTTTCTTTATAATGATATTTTTACATTTTTTGCCTTTTGAAATCACGTGTGCAAGTCTTATAAGTATTTCAGTATGAAAGTGCATAATAAACACAGTGCATATTTTGCTAACTATCTCTAACAAGGTATTTTGCTGCTTATGCTGCCTATGCTGCTATATAAAATGAGAAAATCTCCAACCTTCTTAAAAGGAGAATAATACTTCAAATTCAAGAACATAAGGCTTAGAAAGTGGTATAACTAAGTTTCCATAAAACTTTTAAAAGACTAATATCTGCCTTTAGAAGAAAGCAAATGTTTGATATCTCTCAGCTACTCAACCTACTGAAAATACTGATTGCAATGGGAAGCTTTAGCATCAGTGTCACCTGTCTGCAATAAAAGCAGACAGGAACTATATTAATTCTAGTACTTAGTTTATTGATATGCTTCCTCTTTATATTTACCTCTATATAGAGAAGCAGATATTGATTTCTGCTAAAGATTCACTGACCTGAGATGGCCATTGCTTGGGCACTAAGCAATATAAATAGGAAATTACTTCTTGATAGGTGGCTTTAGAATCTTTCTTTGCTAACAGAGAAGCCATTGTTTGTTCCCATCACTTAGAAGAGAAATAGAAAAAATGCAGAGTCCATTACCACACATTTGTATAACAGGTCTTCTCATTTTGTTATTTGTTATTACTTTTTGTATATATATACATCATTAATAATAACATTGTAGGCACTCAGTCAACTGAACTGACCCACTGGAGTTGTTTGAAAGCAGAACCTTTGATATAACATGGTACAGCCATTTTTCTTTGAGACTACTTAGAATTTGAAGAAAACATACAATATACTTTAATAAAAAGTTAAAAATATGTATCATTTTTATAAGCACTTTATAGTGATAACATCACTAATGTTTATTAGTCAGAGTTAGTTAGGTATTTTAATTCCTAGACTAATTATTCCTCTTGATGATATTTCAAGAGAAACTTTATATGACATGTTAAGATTTATTATTATTATTATTATTATTATTATTATTATTATTATTATTTGGCATAGGATTTCTTACCTAAGAACTCTATGATGCAGTTTATATCTGTGCCTGTCACTATAGTTTCCTTCTACGGTTGATAGGGAGAAACTGACACGGGAATCCTATCATTAAATTTAGATGTTTATTTTAGGGTGCACTGAATCACATTGTAGAAGTCCTGTTGTTCTCCACAGATTATCACTGGAAGCAAGCATGATTAAGTTGGATGAAGATATCTATATGTTAGATATCTATACTCAGTTACATAAATTCACCAACAAATTGTCCACATACTCTATTATTCCAGAGGATTGCATAAAGCAGACAAAAACATCTCCTGTCTTATTTAGTGAACACAGGATACCCTTGCTACTTTTCTTAAAGCAAAATTTCATTATGCATTGGTATTTTAATGTATGAAAAACATTTGTAAGCACCCAGTTCACACAGCTTTCTTTAGCATATCTATATTCTTTAGTAGAGCATGGTGTGGAAACATTCAAAATATCCTTAAGGGAAACAAAAGTACATAAAGCTGGTACAGCACCAAGCCAAAAAGCAAAACGAATCAACCAACCAACCAAACAAAAACACCCATGTGAGGTTCCAAAAGGCATTTAGATTCATTAATATGGTCCTAAATAACTTTGCTGTCTAGAAGCAGTTTTGATGAATCTGTATTCAATTCCCTACCAGCCATACGGCTTCCAGTTCTGGAGCAAGAGTAGTCAGTCATACTTTGCGGTACCCTGCTCCATAATGACATAAGAATGACTTAATGACATAAGAAAAATAGGTGACAAGCAAGCATAGCAAGACCGTCCATTGCACTGAGACCAAGCAGCAGATGAATGTTTCAATTAATACAGTCTTACCTATTTCATATTCATACAGAAAATCACATTTTCTTACTAGGACACGTACTTGTGCTCATGTCCATCACAAGTCAAAAGTATGGTAAGAAAGATACAATAAGATTCTCCTCATTAAATGAAAAGCTAAACTTTGTAAATCTGTTCTACAAAATCACGGAAGTTTTCTCTATATTATACAATTCCTAATTTAACTTGAACTGAGCAATCTGTATAGCAGATTTACAGAGAGGTTTGTGCACTCAAAAATTACTGGAAAATCTATATATGAGAACAATTAGGAAGAATATTTTCTCAGAAAAAGTAACAAATAATTTTGACAAGGATAAATTAATTAAAATTCATAAATTCATGCTTTTATATTTCATTAAAAGGTTTTTCTTCTAAATATAATTACATTCAAAAACAAACAACAACAACAACAAAGAAAAACAAACAAACAACAACAACAACAACAAAAAACAACACACAAAGTAAAACAAAACAAGAAAAAAAAATGTAGTAGATATTTAGATATTTGACCTGGAAATCCTCACAGAAATATTGTATTGTATACATTGTATATAAATATTGAATATATATATTGAAATATTGTAAGCCCGCAAGAACTTCATTATAAGTCTGCCTAAAGGCTTTAATTAATTCTAGTAATTTTCTAGTTTCTTTTGAAAAATGTATTAAATCTATTTAGATATTTGAAGGGTATATCTATTTTCCTGTATTTTAATTTATTGGATATGCAATCACTTTACATGCCCTGTGCCCACAGTAACTTTGAACGTCTCAGGAGAAAAAGCCAAGATTTCCATGAGGATCTGTCTTGGAAAAAATAGACAATGTCTAGTGTCTAAACTCCATGTTTTATCAAGTGAACCAATATCTGGGGAAAGGCCAAGGAAACCCTCCCCTCTGTTCTCTTATCTCAGAAAGCTGATTTGTCCATTTCTCTCTTTTATCGTGTTTGGTCTGTATTTTTAGTAGTTAAATGTCATTTGATCATTGATCCTACATTTACAGTCTCTTTAACTTTTATTTCCTATTTGAATTACATGATTTAAATATTTATTTAGCTACATCGGGATTACAAATGAAAACCACACAGAGCATATATAAACTGAAAATCTTTAGCATGAAAGCATTATTAACATTTTGTTTGTTTGTTTGTTTTAAATCAAAGTAATATGACAGTGATTAAAAAAAAATCCTCAATTGTACATAAATTTGAAGTGAATTCAAATTTTTCAAGATTTATAATATTCTTTATAAAGTTTTCATGCAAAACGAATAATTAGGTCAGTGGCATATCTACAGTTAAAAAAGTTTGAGTGAAAAAAAAAAAGGATAAAGATTATGTAGGCTTCACCTTCACTAATTAAGCTTTCCAGAATGTAGGTCCATGTGTTGGTTTGTCATGTTCGCTTACCCATCTCTTTCTACTCATCTAAGTATCTTCAGAGGATCATCAAGTAGCTGAGTCACTCCCTAGAGTGATAGGCAGCCATAGAGATATAGGCAGCCATATAGGTTTCCAGTGCTACATAAGAGGACCTTCAGTACCTAAAATAGTAAATATGATCCATAATCTATAGAAGCACCATGGTATGAGATACCTGGTATGAGAGTGGGTATTAGGGGACATACTATGGAGCATTGGTTCTTATGATCAGGCAACTGAATTAACCCTTGATTTTCATTAACTATGACATAACTTGAACACCTTATTCAAATATTTGTATTTAGACACCTCCATTCAGTCCAGGATAGTGACTTATAGCAAGGTTTATAAAAGCAGGCTGTATTGTCGTAGAGATGCATAAATAGCAGTATTCCACCAGTGCACCAGAGCTCTATCAGTATGTTTTGTCTCTAAAAAATAATTTTCTGGTTTGTGTTATGCATCAGTAGCATATTATTCAACTCACAGAACATACAACAAGTCTGACTAAACTTTGTCTCTTGCAATAGATTTTGGATGATCTCAAAATAAGAAGAAAAATGCCAAACAGTAGTGTTATCCAATATTCACTTTTATGCATTTTTAGGTACAGTGAAATCTGAGAGAAAACATACTTTGGATTTCCTTTATATTCACTTTCAATAAAACTCAAAGCTTTAATTTGCAGACAGAATTTAATTTACAAGGCATAGAATTTTTTTCAAGGTTTATGAACAATCTGGTATTGTGATATCAAAACTCTAATATATTGCTTCATTCAGGACTAGCATTTATGCTAAACAATATAACTCATATATGTTTAAATTTAGTCTTGCGGTAGGAAGGTGGGTTGTGACTCTAAGTGAATAACAAATAACATTCAAGTATCATGGTGAAGAGGATATTCACAAAATATGATTTGATCTGCATTAGCAAAGCACATAATAACAACATCCTACATGTTCTATAATTTTTCAATCTACAGTGTAACTGGATATAACAAGAAAGGTCAAATATGTAGTCATTTATTGTCCTTAACAAGAATGATATAGCAGCTGTAAGGTCTCATCAACCTAAATACCCATGACATTTCCATTTGAGTCTGGGCAGTATAAAGGCAAATGCTGATTAAATTAAAAGCCTACCATTATTTAGAGCACATGCTTTTAATCTGAATAAAGAGGTCATACAGAACTGTCCCAAACCATACTTATTAATCACATGTACAGCATTATCTCCTTATCATATTCAACATCTGTCTCTTGTTTTTCCTTCTTTGTAATCAGAAAATCACTACACCTTTCTTACTCCAAAATAAGAAGATACACCCTCCTGCAAAACTCTTTCAAAAAGAGCTGGTGTGCTACTTGCATATTATGTATACTATTTCAAACAGGTTCAGAAAGTACACAGTTCTGTGAAGATTTTTTTTTTTCTTTTTGCAGGCAGATTAGTTGACATTAGACTATACCTTATAATAAAAATGAATCCCAGAGTGCATATTTTAAATACTCATTTCCTAGTTTAGAAAGCATGTCATTAACTCAAAGTTTATTGAAAATATAGTATTAGGAAATACAATCTGACTTCCACATTTTATGTGGAAAAGTCAGAGCTGCTGAATGACAGTGTTTCACCTTTTGTTTAGCTTAATTAGCAAAAACATCTCAAATGAATGAAATTATAGCAAACAGGGAATGTCTTATTTCAGTTTAAAACATCGAAGAGCCTGAAATATTCAAATTAGAAATATTTTCCCTATTGTTATTAAAAGTTCTTTCCATTTTAGAATCTTTTTGCAAACAAATATTTAAACTTAGACTGTGTGCTAACTTCCTACAGTGGCTGAAAGCAAAAGAGCAATAAATACTTTAAGACTTTAATCATTTCCAGTCCTCTTAAAGTACCGATTAACATATTAATGCAATGGTTCATTGGTCTTATCCAAGAAGTTAAACTTCTAAATGACTTTATAAAAAGCTTTTATTATATGACTATGTGAAGACTGGTGTGACTTCTAAAAGAGCTGGGAGAGAAGAGGAAATATACAAATCCTACATTTGATGCATTTGTTCAGTCAAATCATTTCAAAGGTATAATATTTTTCTGTAATTAGTCGTGCAACTAAAACTTGATCTATATACTGAAAATTACATTTGACTTCAGAATTATATTTTAATATGTTAGTATCCCACTCCACTCAGAAGATTCATGTAATTAATTTATACATATATTCATAATTCTGTGTGCCTAACATTTTATATATATAGTATATATAATTTTATATATTAAATATATTCATATATATAATATATATATTTCTATATATTATATATAATTTCTCTCTCTATATATAATAATTTTATATTATATACATATATTACGAAAAAAGGCAAGCAAACAACAACTCTACTTGCCCAGATCTGTTGAACAAGGGGTTTTAGTGGTACATGAACTCAGCACTAGAAAATTAAAAGGATGGGGATAAGAGAGAACCACTGTCAATTTCCTGATTTTCTGACCAACAAAAAAAATGTCTGCAGTGCCTATAGAAAACTCTATGAGAGTTCCATAAACCTTTAAAATACAGAAATCCCCAGTAAATTAAAGTCTTTGAAACTTGGTTGTCTCTGGTCATACCCATAAATCTACATGTCACCATTACCCTCATGCAGGAAGACAGCTGGCCTGTTTTCTGTGCACAGCTGTGATAGGATAGGATAGGATAGGATAGGATAGGATAGGATAGGATAGGATAGGATAGGATAGGATAGGATAGGATAGGATAAAACAGAACAGAACAGAAATGTTGAATTGGAAATGATCTACAGAATCTCATCAAGTTCAACTGCCTGACCTCTTCAGGGTTAGCAGAGAGACAAAGCAAGTTACTGATGGCATTATCAAAATGCCTCTTGAACAGTGACAGGCATGGGGCATCAACCACCTCACCAGGAAGCCTGTTCCAGTGTTTGACCATCCTCACAGTAAAAAAACTTTTCCTAAAGTCCAGTCTGAACCTCACCTGGTGCAACTTTGTGCCATTCCCTCACATTCTATCATTGGTTACCAGAGAGAAGAGGATAGCAACCCCCTCTCCATTTCCCCTCCTCTGGAAGTTGTAGAGAGCAATGAGGTCACTTCTTAGGCTCCTTTTCTCCAGACTAGACAATCCAAGTGTAGGTTGTTCTCCTTGGACATGCCTTCCAGACCTTTTACCAGCTTTGTTGCCCTCCTCTGGATGCTTTCAATGACGTTAACATCCTTTTTATATTGTGGAGCCCAGAACTACATGTAATATTCAAGGTGAATCTGCTCCAATGCTAAATATAGTGGGAGAATTACCTCTTTTGACTGGCTGGCTATGCCATATTTATTGCATCCAAAAATGCAGTTTGCTCTCATGGCTGCCAAGGCACACTGCTGACTCATGTTGAGCCTGTTGTCAACTGGCACCCTCAGATCCCTTTCTGCTCCAGCCACTCATCTCCTAGTCTGTACCTGTGTCCAGCGTTACTCTGCCCCAGGTGCAGAGTAACATTTTCCTTTGTTGAGATTCACACCATTACTAATTGCCCAGTGCTCCAGTCTAACTAGATCTCTCTGCATGGCCTCTTTTCCCTCCAGAGAGTCAACAGCACTTCACAGTTTAGTGTCATCAGCAAATTGCTGAGGATGCACTCCACTCTGGCATTCAAATCATTGACAAATATTTAAAACAGAACAGGACCTAGATGGGCCACACACAAAAGTCCCCCAGAAAAGGCTTTTTTTGGCCAGATCTAAGGGCTTTTTGGTATAGTTCAGTGCTACAAAGCTATGCATAGATTCTGTAACCTCTGCAGGTTTTTCAGCTGCATCATAAGGTTTGTGTCCCAAGTTACAAAGGAGACATCAGGAACAGCAATGATATCTCTATGCAAGAAATTTCCCAGTGAACATGTTGTCCTGTAGATAGTACACAATGCTGTTTCAATCACAGTATGCTCATTTCTACGATGACTACATGTTAGCAATACAAAAGAGTAAAGATGTCTGTAGATGTTCCACACTCAAATCTTTAGCATTCATCTCATGCATTAAGGAAAGAGATGTACTAAAGACAGGGAATTTATCTTAACATCCATGTAGCTGCAGGTTAGAAAATAAAGGTAGTCTGATGCTGAAGCTGTAGAAGTTCCTTTTACAGTCAAACAAATATAACATGATTTCTCCCTTATGGAAACACATGATTCTGCCCTGAGTCTGTCTTCTTTAGCCTTTTTTTTTTTCTTTTGGCCATTCATGTTTGAGAAACTTGTGAGGCAAAACAGGGTGCTCATACAGTTCCTCATTCTCAACCAAGGAGAACACAGACTTGTAGTTGTAGGGAATAGAGAAGGTCTACAATATTTATCTTTTAATACACATATCATAGATACTGAAATAGTGTAGATCACAAATCATGCCTATGGAGGAAAATAACTATTACAATGAATGAAAACGTTAAGGTAGAGCATTATAGAACACACACAATTCTAAAAAAGTTTATTGTCACTAACTTTCCACTGATATAAAACCAATGATATCTTCAGTTTTTTTTTCAATTTATAATGTTTTCAAGTAGAAGTACACCATAAGCCTATGTATACTGCCAGTGTCAGACTTGCAGAAATTTCACTTTGCCTTTTACTATTTTGCTTTTTTTTTTTTTTTTTTTTTTTTTTCTCTTTCCTTTAAAAGAAACAAGCAGGTCTGCCTCATTTGTTTGTTCTTTTATTGAGTGGTCTTCTTATTTTCATTGAAAGATATCATCTTAGATAAATACAGCTTTGTAAAGTGAAAAAACTTTATTTTCAAATTGATAAAAAAAAAAAGGCTACAGTCTGCTCTAAGGAGTGTTATAACTCATATGAGTCTACTGAAAACAAAAAATATCTACCAGGACTTGTATGAGTTTGGAGATGGAGAAGGCTTTGTGGGTTACCAAATCGAGCTAGTTTTTCTAATCTGATTATGCCTCCACTAGGTTTTGTAAAGAACATTGTATCAAGAACATTGTATCTTAACATTGTATCAAGAACATTGTATCTTAACATTGTATCAAGAACATTGTATCTTAAGAACATAGTCCTTAAGATATTATAGCCAAAAAATGTGCACATATCATATAAATGTGTGTAAACACAGTTATGTATAGTAAGCATGTGATGCACATAAGTAGTATGGAGCTTTATAGTCTGAACTTGTGGTTGGAATTAAACCACAACAGAATCAAACCATTCTGTTAAGAACAATCAAACTTCATCTGCCGAAGGGCGTGCAAGTACTTGTAGTAGGGATGTACTTGATATGACTGGCAGAGGGACTAGCTGTGAGACAGAGGAAGTTGGCCAGCTGGGGCTGCTGAAGCAGCCATAAACAATCCTCTGAAGATAGGTTTAAGGACATAAATGAAGGGTCAAGCAAGTTTTATTTTCAGTCAGCAGATTTTTACTTTTATTTTTTATTTCTGTTTATTATGTTTTGTGTCACTCTTGAGTCAGTGAAGCAGGGTTATCTGCATACATGCTTGTACAGGACCTTACATTAGTTGGTTCTTTTATCATTAGACCGATAGTGCAGAGTTTCTGAAAATGCATCTATTTACTACTAAAAATGACAGTTATAAAGCATATAAAGATTATATAGATTATATAATCTATAGACTTATATAGACTATATAGATTTATATAGACTATAAAGATTAACAGGTAGTAGCACTATTCTTTCTTTCATGGCGTAAAAGTGCCTACATTTATTTTATTGGATCACACTTCTACCAAAGACTATGAAAATAAATGTGAAAAAAAATTGGATGCTGGATTGCATATGCTAGAGAGAGTGTAAGGGGCAGGATTGTTTAAATCACTTGACTTTTAAATTTCTGAGGTCACATTGCACACACAAAAACCCCTGTTGTTCCTTCTTGTCTGAGAAAGTCTCACTCAGAAGCTCTTTTTTTTTTTTACCAACCCATTGTCTTTAATTTTGCTGTTTCGGAGGGAAAAAAAGTACAGAAGTTTGTAATTTCCCATAAAGAACTATTTAACATGTTAAAGCTATCCTTCATTTCATGTTGTCTATGCACATTCAAGTCCCTTTTTACACTAGGTGACATATTTTCAAGGAAAACTGCATGATTCTATGTAAATTTACTACATCTGCATTGATCTGCTCTCAAGGTCATGTTGATTCTGTCAGACTCAGAGGACTATTGGTAAAAAAAGGCTGAGTGTAGGAAAAAAGAAAGGGATGCATTCAAACGGGAAGGTTAGAAGAAAAAATGGTACGAGGGTTTTCAAATTATCCAGTCACATCTACAATCAAGAATGAAAACAAAAATCTCTGTAGCTGTCAGAATATGTTATTTTAAGCTTTTGCACAATGTGTATTACTATGAACATTTGATTCTTAATCTTCAGTACAAATTTGATTGGACAAGGCCTTTCAATTCTGTCCTTTCTGTCTCACTGTTAATGTGCATATATGCACATACCTATAAAGAGACAGTGCAAAAGAAACTGAACACTAGCTGAGTACATAAACTTTTTTTTTCTCTCCCCCTCCCTTTTTTTTTGATAATGTGAAAAAAGGAAATCTATTTCCATCAATATTTAACATTCTTAAATGTCTTTGAATTAGGTAAAAAGTGAGAAGGCTGAAACTAAAGACTTCCTTGTGATGGGATTTAAAGAGACCAGGTGATGAAGCAAAACATAGTGCTATTTGGGGATGTGTGGTGTGGCACGTCTCAATATAGCTAAGACATAAAAACAATTAAGATGGAGTTACATTTTCCAAAGGAGAAAAAATTGGGGGGGTAGGGGTGGGGGTTGGAGGGGGGGGGTTGTGGATCAGTTCTGTTAATGCTTTTAAAGCATACCCTTATTAGCACAGCAGTATGTACTACAGATTAGTGGCAAGACGTGTTTTTAAGCAGCACTGAAGGATGCTGCTACTTCTCATTACTTTGTCATGGAAAGTAACAAACTTCAATCTAAACCAAACATCAATCTAAACAAAACATCTAAATTTGCTGATACTGATCACAGCTTGATCGTACTTGGCCTCATGCTTCACAGAGTGTGAGACTTTCAGAATATGGGATGCTGTTAGCTGTTGAAGATTGGATGTGATATAGGTGGAGAATTTATTTCATTAATAGGCAGAATAAACCAAAAAGTCTTCAGAAACACAGTACTTAACCCAGGCCTGCAGTCAGTCATCCTTACCTTCTCCTCTTAATTACTCTTTTCATTCTACAAAACAAGGAAGGAGAAACTAAGATACTACATGCCTTTCACTACAACTTTAGAGAAGCTTAACCTTGCCCTTTTGCAGCTTGATGAAAATCAGTTCTTGTTTTGTTGAGAGCACTTTAGACTACTATATTTTGTTTGACAGAGTTTTGTTATTTTTTTTTCATTAGTTAGCTTTTTTTTCATTAACTGAAGAAGGTAATGGTAGCTCCTTTTTACAAGAAACAAGATTATAATCATATAATCAGAGATATAGATTTCACTGTAAACTTCTTACATTTCCTCCACAGGTGAACATCTTTTTACTGATACTAATAGATAGTGCAGTAAAATTATATTTTCTCTCCCTCTTCCTCTTTGTCTAAGTACTCCTAAGAGGTGCTGGATTTCTCCTAGTAGGGAGGAAAAAAAGCCAGTATAATGAATGGACTAAATTTTCATCATCTGATTTTGTTTTGTTTTATATTTTATTATTTTATTTTATTTTATTTATTTTATTTTATTTTATTTATTTTATTTTATTTTTTCTTTTCTTGTAAAGATGCAGTTTTGGCAATGATTAAAAACAACAGGAAAGCATAGTTAGTGAGCATTGTTAAACGCAAAGTTGAGTATCATGAAAATGTAGATGTATTTTCTACATGTAAACATAGAACTACATCACATATTTTCCTTATGTTTATATATACCAGTGATGCTTTTTAAAGATACTATGTGGAATTGATTTATATGAACATAAAAAACACCAGTATGGCATAGGACTTGTCAGAGAACACACCCTGCCTCTTCTGGAGATAAACATACATTTCTAATGAAAGAAATCACACATTTAGTCTGTGGCCATTTATGTCACTGCATAAATGCTCTTGGCATCAAAAATCACAAATTAAGTAGAAAATAAGACAGTTAATTTCTACTTTTCACAGGTGAGATAGATATGCATTGGATAATGTTACAGCAAACTTACTATATCACTCTTATTTTTACTCTATGCATCTCCATTGACTGCACCATAAAATTGGTATTTCAGAAAGACATAAGAAGTAATATGGCAGTCAACTTAAAAATACTCATATGGTGACTCTCTAATTTTCTGTAATGCAAGTGGTAGCTTTTAAAATTGATAGGTGGGGTTATGTATCTGTAGAACTTCATATATCAACTAAACTCTTTCTACTTCCTTTTATGATAAATAGTACTATACAGACTACTGAAAACAGCACTTCACTGCCTATATTGTTCCATCCCAATTGTCAACATTCCAGAAACCATGTAAAAGTTGTGATTCCAAAGACATTCAGCAGACAACCTTGCATATTCTGAAACTAGCCAGCAAATACATTTGAGTGAACCAATAGCACCCATGGGAAAAGTATTGGGGTTACACCACCACTGACCTCATTCATCACTTCCTGACAGCGGCCTAGATAAAGTTTGCAGTTTTTCCTGTAAATTCTGGTTTGTGAAGTGTAAATGCCCCAGGTGCAGTGACTTAATTTCCGACTAATACATTCTTTCAAACCAACATTTAAAAGTACATGGCTCTCACTAATTGTATGTAAAGTCTATGAAAAATCATGTGAAAAATGATATGATTTACATGTGAAATTACTTGGTTTTAGACCCATAGCATATGATTATATGGTTTCATTACACATTTTATCTGTATTATGTCCTAGATTTTTGCCCCAAGAGCTTATTCTAACTATTTAACCAGTATGATCCTGGGTGCGTTGATTGATTGATTGATTTATTTACTTATTTATTTATTTTTATTTATTTTCAAGTGCTTACAGTATTTAATAACTTGGATGTCACCATCACCTGTACTATAATAACTGTATAAACTGTATAATTGCATATTTACAAATGGATGCTGAGAAAGAGAACAAAATATGTTTCCCAGCATCTTTGTGAAGTTTCCTGGAACAGCTATAATACAGACTGACAATAGCAAAGTTTTTGCTTTTTTCTTTTACCTCCTTATCACCCCAGAAATTACTAACGGGTTATTCCATAGTTCCTTATGTAGGTGGAATGAAATCCTGCCCCCACAGACACATTTAACAGCAATGATTATAATTATATTCTTATGCTAATGCACACCATGATGGCATCTGAGTACTTTCCAAAGATTCAACTTGACATATGACAAGAAGTATAGCTTCCACTTGCTGACTGAATATCTTCATTGTTGTAGAATTATTTTTAACTCTCTTTCTCTTCTTGTTGTTCCTTTTTATTTCTATTTTCTACATATTTATATTTAGAATGTATAAAGAAATAAAAATAGAAGAGAACTCTTTCCAATTTACAAGGATATCTTTGCACATAAATGTTTTCCATGCACAACTGAAAGCACTAAAAGCGTAAAAAAAAAATGTGACTGCAAAGGATGTAAAGGCACCTTGCCAAATAGAATGTATTTATCCAGAGGTGAGCTCATGCATGTGTTATAATTTTGGCATGTTTAACCACTAACTGCAGCTAAGGGTAGATAATCATATATATATATATTTTCATTCTTCTTATTATTACTTTTTTTTTTTTTACTTATTTATTTATTTTTTCCTGAAGAAATGTGAATGCAAAACTTTGAATATGAAATAAACTGAGACTTGCTCTCTGTTATTCCTTCTTGCCTCCTCTGTATTCATTCAGTACTGAATCATACTCAGCACAGATTATATGCATGTCTGCATCTATGCTATCTGCTACAACCTAGGTAGTAGGTCTAGAGTGAAAGATAATGTAAAATACTAGCTAAATTTTCTTCAGAATTCTGCCATAGAAGAAAATGAAGATGGAAAGTGTAGCCTGACTCCTGACTGCACAGTTTCTCCTTTCAAAAAATATGAAAAGTGTATTCCTCTTTCTCCATTTCTATGCAGTTTTGGCCACATCTCTTCCACCACACTGTGCAAATATTTCTGAAATCTGAACCATCACTATGCCAGAACTGCTGTTCTTGAAAAGCTATATCCTGAAAATCAGCACTAACTGAATATACATGAGCTGAAACTGGTGAAAGATAAGAACACTTCCTTAACACTTCCTTTGGGGACAGTCTTTTTTTTTTTTTTTTTTTCTCCCTCCTGATAATCTTCAGAATATATTTTAGTATATTCTAGTTTGAACTGAGTATTCCCAAAAAGCTTTAATATGATGTCGCTGGGTTTGTTCATCTTTGCTACATAGCAGGGTTACAGAATGATACCATAATTTTGTTTCCAAACTCTTTGGTCCTGGGGCATATTTTTTGTTGTTGTTGTTATTCTCTTTGTTTCTTTTCAAGTTAATTTGTGTTCAGTTTCATTTGAACATGGGGTAGTACCAGAAAACAAAACAAAACAAACAAACAAACAAAAAGATATTTTTACCTTATTTAATTTCATTTTGCAAAATATTTTTTCCCAAAAGTACATCTAGAAATGCATCACTTTTGCCTAAATAATCATGATTCATGTGACATTTCTCCTATGTAACTTCTATTTTTATTTTGGTTATTCAAAGCCCTGTTAATCAGACTTTTTTAGAAATTATCTAATTTCACAGCTGTCTGTCCTGACATCTTTTTCTGAACTGCTAAGATAGGAAGCTGCATAGCTCTTTGTACATTCATCTTATGTATATCCAATTGGAGCTAGCATTTTTTGTGTTCTTTAAACATTGAGGTGGTTTATATAGCTATTAAACTCATAATGAAATGATAAATGTTTTTTCTTGTTCTCATCTATTTTTTAGCAAGGCATAAGACTTTACAATGCTTGAACAGTAGTAGAAGGATACTTCTTCAGTATACTGCATGATACTGAGCTGTTACATCTAAAATATTAAGTTAATGAAAAAAGTGCCTCACACTATGATCACTATCATAAATGGAAGGTTATAAATCCTCTCCATAATTAAATTACCTTTGAAAACTGAACTGTAAATTTTAGTTTTCATAATGTTAACTAAAGATTTCTTATATGGATATGCTTATACTGAAATGAATCACCCCTTTGAAAACTTCATTTCTGTGTGAGGTTCAAATTTCAAGGAGACCTTGAACTTTGTTACACCTTGATTAACCACACCCACTTGGATTAACCTCTGTTAATTATACATGTTTATAACTGGTGGTAGACTAATTATGCAGGGTTCTCTTTCAGTTAGTACGGAAAGACTGGAACATCCTGAGTGATTTCATTATGAAACACATACATTACTATTTTTACACTAGATTATATCTGATTAGTAGATATAACAGTAAAAAAAAATGCAAATAGTCACTCTCCATGGCTCCATTCTAAGGCCAGATCTGTTCGAAATTTGTATCAATGGCCTGGATGCTGGAGTGAAGTTCATCCTCAGCAATTTGCTGATGACACTAAACTGGGAGATGTTGTTGATTACAAAAGCTAACAACTCTTAAAAGCATTGCATCAGACTCTAATTAACACAGCACATAATACACTGTTGCTCCCATGGCCTCTCCAGCCCCACTTTGGACAACAAAAAAGACTGTTGTGGTTTAACCCAGCTGGCAGCTAAGCACAACTCACCCTTCTCCCTCCCTCTCTGGGATGGGGGAGAGAAATGGGAAAATTAAGCCTGTGGGTTGAGATAACAACTGTTTATTAAGACAGGAAAATAATAACAATAATAATAATGATAATAGTACTACTACTAATAATGTGTATGAAACAAGTGATGCACAATGCAATTGCTCGCCACCCACTGACCTAACCCCAAGCAGTTGGACTCCTCATCCCAGCTAGCCACCCCTCTCTATTGTTTAGCATGACGTCAGATGGTATGGAATACCCCTTTGGCCAGTTTGGGTCAGCTGTCCTGGGTCTGTCCCCTCACAGCTCCTGCTGCACCCCTAGCCAGCCCACTGACAGGACAGGGCGAGAAGCTGAAAAGTCCTTGCCTTAGTGTAAGCACTGCTCTACAACAATTAAAACATCAGCATGGTATCAACGCTCTTCTCATACTAATCCAAAACATAGCACCCTACCATCTACTTGGAGGAAAATTAACTCTATCCTAGCTGAAACCAGGAAAAATACATTTACTGGTTTCTCTCACTGCTCTTGTGGTGATCGGCAGCGCAGAGTCTGGCTGGAGACTAGCGGTGTTCCCCAGGGGTCAGCGCTGGGTCCAGTCTTGTTCAACATCTTCATTGACGACCTTGATGAGGAAATAGTGTCTACCCTCAGCAAGTATGCTGATGACACAAAGCTGGGAGGAGTGGCTGACATGCCAGAAGGCTGTGCTACCATTCAGCAAGACCTGGACGTGCTGGAGAGATGAGCAGGAAGAAACCAAATGAGGTTTAATAAGAAAAAGCGTAGAGTACTGTACCTGGGAAGGAACAACCACATGTATCAGTACAGGCTGGGTGGGGGATGACCTGCTGGAGAGGAGCTCTGAGGAGAAGGACCTGGGGGTCCTGGTGGATGACAGGTTGACCATGAGCCAGCCGTGTGCCCTCGTGGCCAAGAGGGCCAATGGGATCCTGGCATGCATTAAAAGGAACGTGGCCAGCAGGTCAAGGGAGGTGATCCTCCCCCTCTACTCTGCCCTGGTCAGGCCTCACCTGGAGTACTGCGTCCAGTTCTGGGCTCCCTGGTACAAAAAAAAAGACAGGGATCTCCTGGAAAGAGTCCAGCGGAGGGCCACAAAGATGATATGGGGCCTGGAGCATCTTCCCTATGAAGAAAGGCTGAGAGACCTGGGTCTGTTCAGCCTGGAGAAGAGAAGACTGAGAGGGGATCTCATCAGTGTGTATAAATACCTGAGGTGTGGGAGACAGAGGGATTTGGCCAACCTCTTTTCAGTGGTTTGCAGGGACAGGATAAGGAGTAAAGGCCACAATACAGAGCACAGGAAGTTCTGCACCAACATGTGAAAGAACTTCTTCACGGTGAGGGTGATGGAGCACTGGAACAGGCTGCCCAGGGAGGTTGTGGAGTCTCCTTCTCTGAAGATATTCAAGGCCCATCTGGATGCCTACCTGGGCAGTCTGCTCTAAGGAACCTGCTTTGGCAGGGGAGTTGGACCTGATGATCTTTTGAGGTCCCTTCCAACCCCTTCAATTCTGTGATTCTGTGATTCTCTTAACATGTCCTAAAATGAGAGGAAATTAATGCTTATACTATTTGAAGACATACCTGTATTAGTATTACATGTTTTTGCTACTGCATAGCAAATATTTTTCAGCTAAATTGAAGACTTATTGTTCTTTAAACTATCGCTTAAGGTGTCAGGAGCATGAGGTTCACCAAAAAATGTGTTGGGGTTTGGGGTGGTGTGAGAGGAACCTCAGACAGTTATTAAATTCACTATGGATTGCACTTCTGGTGCATCTATGACTGCATACTGATATCTGATCCTCTGTTTAGAAAAACATTTCTAAATTCAATAGGACGATAGAAATGTGTGGTGGTTTTACCTTGCTAGGCAGCTGAACTCCACCACAACTGCTCTCTCACTCCCCCTCAGAAGACGAAGGGAAGAAGAAAAAGAAAGAAACAACTCACGGGTTGAGATAAGGATAATTTAATTAAAGGAAAAAATATATATTATTAAGGAAAAATATTGTTAATTAAGCAACTAATATGGTATGGACAATATGGTATGGAATATAACAATATATTATGGAATATCCTTTTGGTTGGTTTAGGTCAGCTGCCCTGGTGATATTCCTTCCTCACTTTTTGCCCACCCCCAGCCTGCTGGCTCTGGGAGGGGGTTAGAGAGAGTCCTGATGCTGTGGCAGTATTGCTCAGCAGTAGACACAACATTGGTGTGATACCTGTGCTGTTTTAGCTACTAATACAGAGCACAGCACTGCATGGGCTGCTGCAGGGAAAGTTAACATAGCAGACAGACACAGTACAAAATGGAGACATAGGGCTGAGATATTATTCTTTATAATAATAAAAGATAAAGATTTCTTGCATCTATCAGAGCTTAAAGTGTAATCTGCAGTAAGTGTAGGAAATATGGTTGTTAAAAATTCCTTCTATTCACAAACTTAGACACAGATTCCACAAGTTGAATTCTCACTTCTTGATTACTTTTCAACAGCTCAGATTTATGAGTGATACCCAAGTCATGTTGGGTAGCAACTTTGCATCTGAAGATGTAAAACATGCCAAGAGAAATAATATATACATTGAACCCTTTTCCTTGCAGCTAAACCCTCTTCTCACTACAATAGCTATGATTTACAATCCTTTCAATAATTTCTAACCCATGCTAATAACCAGATCCTTCAAAAGACATACATAACAGCAGTAACATAAAGGCATGTGAAGTACCAAATGATGATGATACTGCTGCCGGGTTACTTGAAATGTCAGTTCAAAAGTGTTGTACAACAACTTCAAAAAAAATAGAAGTGTGGACTTAAAAGCAAGAAAAAATGAAACAAATAAACAAAATACACCAACTTCTTTTTTTTTTTTTTTTTTTTTTTTTTTTCTTTTTTTTTCTTTTTTTCCTCTGCTTCCAGCTAGGGACGCTCATAAAACTATCATATGCCAAACCATTTAAGGTCTATCTTCAGATATGAGGAATGGCAATATTAAGAGTCTAGTGACATCATATTCCTCTCTTGGCATATGTAATATGACAATGTAGTTAATTCTTATTATTTCACTGAGACTAGGATTTTGATCTTATTTGAGTGATAAGAAAAAAATAATAAGAAATCATATTTGAACAAGTTGCAGCTACTGGCAGTGATATTGAAAAGAGTTTTGTAGAACTGAACTATAATTTTAGTAACAGGTTTCTTCTGAGTCACATAAACACTTGACTTTCACAGCCAGTAATTTGTATAATCTTCAAACTGCCAGTGATGTTTTTGCGTGGTTTTCTGGGTGTGAACCGTACAGTTCATTTACACTTTTTGTCTCAGGGAGGGCTTGTGACCAAGACAAAGTAATTGTAGAGAGAAGGAATGCAGCATTATTTATTTTTTGTTCATTGCTGATTTCAATCCCATTTCCATATTCTGTGTTAGCTTCCTTTCAAAATGGAGGTCATAGGCTTATTTTGAGAAATGTAAGAAGAATTTACAACTGTATTTTCAAAACTGCCTTCTGTGCCATTATGGTAAAAAAAAAAAATCTGTGATCTTTGAGATCAGTATAGTTCTAAATTTTTTCTTTACTTTTGGAGAACATCCTGGGTGATAAAAACAATATAACGTATAAGGTTCTGCTTACTCCATTAACTGCACTTGGTTTTGCTACTCCATTAACTAAAAGGGAGATTGTCTCTTTAAAGCTAGAAAAAAAATTTAGAATAAATTCAGTCTAATCAAGTTATCTTAACACCTTCAAAAGTCAATATCACACCTTCAGCTCACTGGGAAGAAACATTTCATTCTGCTATCAGCTCATCATCAACTGGCAATTCAGGGAAGGCAAGCAGTTCCTGGGGGTTGTTCTACCGCTTTTAATCTCTGGATATTGTGGCAGTTTTATCTGTGAATTTTCCTACATTTCCTATTTTCTTAAAACCTTTAACATGATTTTAGCATCGATTTTGATTGATATTTTAATTTCCTTTATTAAAATATGACATATAAAAGGAAAAGAATCTTTTAAGCTCCCAGCTGACAATGAAATGGTACTTACATTGTCATAGGGAACTAACATCCTATTATTACAATTGCATTTGACATTTCCATTAAAAAATCTTCCATTAATATTATCATATTATTACGTCTGTGACTGTGGATTCTTTAGCTACTGTCTGAATTTAAATTATCACTTAACCAAATTTTTTCAATGTACATAAGAGGTCTGCTTTGGAAAAACATTAATTTGTTTTTGTTCTAAAGGTGCAGCAAGAAGATATTTATTGAGCTCATTTGAACTTTGCACAATAAGTGCATGCAATACTCTTATTTTACAGAAATGTAAAGGAGATATTGTTTAAGGAAGAGATTAAATTAAGCTTCAGAAATAGTACAAAACACTATTAATTTCATGTCAGATGTAGACTTTTGGACAAAGTAAAGGAAACCTTCTCAGGAGGCACCATAAAACACAGAAAATGAGACACAAATGAAAAAAACAAAACGTGCAAGGAAAGGCACTTGACTGACTGGACAAAATCCTAGAAGCAACTAAGTTTGTCTTAAATTATAAATAATATGTTTTCTATCTTTTTCCCATAGCAAGACACATTTAAGGACACACAGAAGAACAGAAAACCCAACCTTTTTGCCTTCAAAGTCCTTAGATCTTTAAGCATGTTTGTATAACATAATATAAATGTGACTATACCAGCAGCATATGATTTCAAAAAGTACCTCATAATGAAATTCAGACAACAATTTAAAGAGTATTAACAGTAACATCACAAGGTCAGGTACATATTTCAAGAGCAAAAAAATAGTCTCCATTTATACACAAATTATTTATTCAGGTACATGATATATTATGTCTGGGAGCTTGACCTCTGCATTGCCATCTGCTGATTGTAAATTTTATGAAAAACATAGAGCCAACCTCAGATTTTTGCTTGTTCAGAAGATTATGCTTTCTACATTAACTACCTGTCATTTGACCTTGTCTTGAAAATCATTGTGTGTGTCTCATATCACTGCATTCACTGTTGACAGCTGGTGTTTATCATCAGAAGCTGTGGGGGAAAATTGCTCTGTGTACAGCCTAGCCCACTTACAAAAACAGTTTGAATAAAAATAAATAGAAATGAGGATTCCCTAAACACCAGCAGCTAGCACTTCAACAGATATGGGCAATGAACAATGCTTATATCAGAATTCATTATGCAGCTGCTGTCAGCATTCCTACTGCTCAAGAAAACAGCTGAAGTGATACCTGTGGTTTCTTGTACCAGAAAGTACTAGCTTTAAACTATGTCAAAATACAGCACATTGGTCTACTGTACTGCTATTTTCTGTAGTAGGCAAAAACCTAAACAAGGGAGCGGCTGACCACTGTTTGCCATGCTCTTATAATTATCTATTAGCTGCAAATGTCAAAGAAAAATTCTGAACTAGATGGACTTATGCGTTAATCTGGTACAGCTATACTTCTGCTTTGATAAAACTCCTGTCGCATAAAGCAACATCAGGATGGTGATCATATTTTAGGTGCGAAACAAAACCCAAATCCTGGCCAAGCTTGTTTGGTAAAACTATGCTGTAAGTTTTCATTTAAAGATATCAACTCTCATATCGTGGATAAATGTAAGAATTAACCCTTTCGCAACTGAAAATACATTCAGTTTCAGTTCTGTGTGCTAATCCATCTGAGTTCCTACGAATTCTTTCTGTACTAATGACATGAATAATCATGTTCCAGTAAAGATAAAAGAGATTATTATATTTAGTTTTCATATCTGTAAACTTAGTCCATTTTGAAAAATTATTAGTGTTGTGTAGATCCAGAAGTACTACACATACAAAGTAACAATCATAGAATCATTAGGATTGGAAAAGACTAAACCACTAAACTATAGCACCAGGTACAACCTTTCCTTGAACACCCCCAGGGAATCCACCTCTACCCAGGGAAACCCATTCCAATGCCTGACTACTCTTTTCTACAGAAAAACAAAAGACTAATTCTATTTCCAAATATAAAAACTGCTGAGATTAAGTAGGTTTTATGAAAAAATATTGGATTATAACACAAATACTTAAGCTTGGATAGACACACACTACCTTGAATATGCAAAGTTGCAAAACTTTAATACAATTTTTATTTCACAGTTTTCATGTAGCAGTATTCACAGAATCATAGAATGATTTGGGTTGGAAAGGACCATAAGGATCATCTAAGTCCAACCCTTCTGTCATGGGCAGGGACACCTTCCACTAGATCAGGTTGCTCCAAGTCCCATTCAGCCTGGCCTTGAACACTTCCAGGGATGGGTCATCCATGACTTCTCTCGGGAACGTCTTCCAGTACCTCACCACTCTCTGAGTAAAGAATTTATTCCTAACATCTAATCTAAATCTACCCTCTTTCAGTTTAAAGCTGTTACCCCTTGTTCTATCACTAAACTCTCTGACAAAGATTCCCTCCCCAGCTTTCCTGTAGATTCCCTTTAAGTACTGAAGTGCTGCTATAAAGCCTTACAAGAGCCTTCTCTTCTCCAGGCTGAACAACCCCAACTCTCAGTCTGTCTTCATAAGAGAGAGCCCTCTGATCATTCTCTGATCATCCAGCCTTCTGATTATCCTTGTGGCCCTCCTTTGGACCTGTTCTAATACTTCCATAACCTTCTTGTGCTGGGGCCCCAGACCTGAACACCTGAACCTGATCCAGGTGAAAGATCTGGGTGGGATCTCCCAACCTCAGAGAACAGGGGGAGAATCACCTCCCCTGACCTGCTGATCTCATTCTTTTTGAGATTCATTCTTTTTGGTGCAGCCCTGGATTCGATTGGCTTTCTGGGCTGCAAGTGCACGTTGCCTGCTCATGTCAAGCTATTAATTTTAGGCATTCACTCACTAAAACATCTAATTCTATGCAGAATAATACTCATGCAACATTCATCTGTACTCTGTGAGTAAAACTACAACAAAGAAGGGATAGAGAAATGACTGATGAGTATGCTTATGCATTGAAGGCTAGTGGGTTCACTCACATGTGACTCTTCATAGATTTTTCAGTCTTGTGGATTGTGGTCTTGTAGAAAGTGAATAAGTGGCACAGAATGTAATTCCTGTTGTAGGAAACAAATAATAGTTTTAATTGTTCTTTTAAAGTGTGGTCATCTAAACAGGATGGTCTTTAGGATGGTCCTGCATATTTGGTTCTGTTCTGTATGCTAAAAGTACTTCATAAAATAGAAAACAGCTATAAATAAACATGATTTTTAAAAGATAATTGAGAAAAATATCCCACTGTTTTTTCATTTGCTCACAACAAAGAAGTTTTGGAAATCTGCATCACTAGAAAAAAAAATTTGCATTTCTTACAATGCTTCAAATGTACTTTTAAAACAGGAAAAAACACTTATTAGTTTTCTTGAAATGAGTTTAAGTCTTTTCAAATAACATTTTGATTAATTACATGCAAATGAATTCTAAGAAGTCTATAAAAGGATTTCTTCAGTTGTCAAGGTGATTTTAATTAACTTAAAATGGGAGTCTCTTTCCTAGTTACCATCTGTACTTATGGTGCTACATGAGGGTCTATAGCTTAACTTTATAAGGTTTATATAATGCTTGAAATATTCTTGTAGTTCAGTTAAATATAAAAATTAGCAAAATAAATACTGCAAGGCTTGTCTGTTTTCACATAATAACTAGTACTATAATTAGCAATATCTAATTTCAGCTTAGATGGATTTTCAGCAACATAATTCTAAAATATCTAATTATTCTTGTTAGACAAACCATGCTTAGACATAGTAGCAAAAACATCTGAAAAGTGAAAGTTTAACCAGACAGCTACAGTTTTCTGATAAAACTTTCAAATATTCCACCTCATCTTCCCAAAAAATATTTGACAACAAATGATTTAGTTCAATCTAACAAAATATATCTAACATCTGATAATTTGGGTAATGGTATTTTCTTACAAATATGAAACCAACATTTTATGGTAAAAAAAATAGATCTCATATTCCACAATAAAGGCACATCTAGAAACTGATTTAATTAGATGACATTTTTACCTACTGCTATATTCTGACAGTCAGTCAGAATATAAATATCAGTCTTTGTAAATATTTTGAATGATGTAGGGACTATAATTTAAAAGCCTGAGATGTGGGATAAAATTAGTGAATACAGTGGAATGCTCATTTTTTCCATTGAGTGTATATTTAATTCATTTCATTTCATAGTGTTTAGATCCCAGTGTCAGCTTCATTTTCACTGAGCTTTTTTTCAGTAACTTTTCATTGAGGTTTAGATTTAAAGGCCAAGATAAACTCTTACAGTCATCTCGTCTTCTTTTCAAAACACAGACCATAAAGAACTCATGTAATAATTCATAAATTATGCCCTTAATTTATTTTAGAGTTATCATACACTCTTATCATACACAATTTATTTTAGAGTTATCATCTGAGAGAAATATTGTGGTTTGAATAGTGCATTTGAGGTGCGAGCAGGTGGACGACCTGGTCTGCCTGGTGGCAGAACTCAAGGAGGAGGTCGAGAGGTTGAGGGATATCAGAGAGTGTGAGCACAAGATAGACTTGTAGAGCGACTCCCTACGTGGCCTGAAGGACAGGCACTGGGGTGAGACACCCCAAATGAGGGTGGACCCCCTGCCCTGTTGCTGTCGGGCAGAGGCAGGGGACCTAGGAGTTGAGAAGGAATGGAAACAGGTCCCTGCTAGATGCCCTACCCCACCAGTCCCACCTTTCCAGGTGCCCTTACGCAACACGTTTGAGGCCCTGGAGCTTGAGAGACCGGTAGCTGAGGAAGAGGTAGAAAGTCTACCCAGGAGGATGTCTAGGGCGAGGAAGTCGACTCCATGCCTCAGGACTGCCTCCACCAGGACAGAAAGAAGGGTGATTGTTGTCGGTGACTCCCTTCTCAGGGGAACAGAGGGACCTATTTTTCGGCCTGACTCTACCCGTACGGAAGTCTGCTGCCTCCCTGGGGCCAGGGTCAGGGACATTGCCAGAAGACTTCACAACCTGGTTCACCCCTCTGACTATCATCCTCTTTTAATAGTACAGGCTTGCAGTGATGACATTGAAGAGAGAAGCCTGAAGACCATCAAACGGGACTTAAGGGGACTGGGACGGTTAGTGGATGGAACGGGAGTACAGGTGGTGTTTTCGTCTATCCCTATGGTGGCAGGGAGGGGTACAGAGAGGACACAGAAAGCCCACCTGATAAACACGTGGCTCAGAGGCTGGTGCCAACGCAGAAATTTTGTTTTTTTTTGACCATGGGGCACTTTACTCGGCACCCGGCCTGATGGCCACAGATGGGTCCCTATCTCTAAGGGGAAAACAGATCCTAGCCCAGGAGCTGGTGGGGCTCATTGAGAGGGCTTTAAACAAGGTGAGAAGGGGGACGGGACTTAAACAAGGTTTGTTAGAGCTGTGCCAGGGGTAACAATGGCAAGGCCGGGGGATAAGGCAATGGCTCAGCTGAAGTGCATCTACACCAATGCACGCAGCATGGGTAACAAACAGGAGGAGCTGGAAGCCATCATGCGGCAGGCAGGCTATGACTTGGTTGCCATCACGGAAACGTGGTGGGACCACTCTCATGACTGGAGTGCTGCACTGTCTGGCTATAGGCTCTTCAGAAGGGACAGGCAGCATGGAAGGGGTGGTGGTGTGGCTCTCTATATCAGAGAGAGTTTTGATGTCATGGAACTTGAGTTTGGGAATGACAAGGTTGAATCCCTATGGGTTAGGATCAGCGGGAAGGCCAGCAAGGCAAGCATCCTGTTGGGGGTCTGTGATAGACCGCCAAACCAGGATGAGGTGACAGATGAGGAGTTCTACAGGCAGCTGACAGAAGTTGCGAAATCTTCAGCGCTAGTTCTTGTGGGGGACTTCAACTTCCCAGATATATCCTGGAAGCACAACACAGCCCAGAGAAAGCAGTCTAGTTGGTTTCTGGAGAGTGTGGAAGATAGCTTCCTGACACAGATGGTTAGTGAGCCTACCAGGGGAGGTGTCCCGCTAGACCTTCTCTTCACAAACAGAGAAGGACTGATGGGAGATGTGGTGGTTGGAAACTGTCTTGGGCAGAGTGACCATGAAATGGTAGAGTTCTTCATTCTTGGAGAAGCCAGGAAGGGGACCAGTAAAACTGTTGTATTGGACTTCCAGAGAGCCGACTTTGAACTGTTCAGGACACTGGTCGGTAGAGTCCCTTGGGAGGCGGTTCTGAAGGGCAGAGGAGTCCAGGAAGGCTGGGCGCTCTTCAAGAAGGAAATCTTAATGGCACAGGAGCAGTCTGTCCCCACGTGCCTAAAGACGAGCTGGCGGGGAAGAAGACTGGCCTGGCTGAACAGAGAATTGTGGTTTGAGCTATAGGAGAAAAAAGACGGTTTACAATCTTTGGAAAAGAGGGTAGTCCAATTGGGAGGACTATAAGGATGTTGCGAGGCAGTGCAGGGACAAAATTAGAAGGCCAAAGCTCATCTGGAGCTCAATCTGGCTACTGCCGTTAAAGACAACAAAAAATGTTTTTACAAATACATCAGTGCTAAACGAAGGACTAAGGAGAATCTTCAGCCTTTCCTGGATGTGGGGGGGAACTTAGTTACAAAAGATGAGGAAAAGGTGGAGGTGCTTAATTCCTTCTTTGTCTCAGTCTTTAGTGGCAAAGCCAGTTGCTCTCTGGATAGCCAGTACCCTGAACTGGTGGAAGGGGATGGAGAGCAGATTGTGGCTGTCACTATCCATGAGGAAATGGTTGGTGACCTGCTACGGCACTTGGATGTATGCAAGTCAATGGGGCCGGACGGGATCCACCCGAGGTCACTGAGAGAACTAGTGGAGGAGCTGGCCAAACCGCTTACCATCATTTATCAGCAGTCCTGGCTATTGGGGGAGGTCCTAGTCGACTGGCGGCTAGCAAACATGATGCTTATCTACAAGAAGGGCCAGAAGGCAGACCCGGGAACCTAGAGGCCTGTTGGTTTGATCTCAGTGCCAGGGAAACTCATGGAGCAGATTATCTTGAGTGTTATCACGCGGCACTTGCAGGGCAACCAGGTGATCAGGCCCAGTCAGCATGGGTTTATGAAAGGCAGATCCTGCTTGACGAACCTGATCTCCTTCTGTGACAAAGTGACGCACTTGGTGGATGAGGGAAAGGCTGTGGATGTGGTCTACCTTGACTTCAGCAAGGCTTTTGACACCGTTTCCCACAGCATTATCCTCAAGAAACTGCTCGTGGCTTGGACTGGCATATGCTTTGTTGGGTTAAAAACTGGCAGTATAGCTGGGCACAAAGAATTGTGGTAAATGGAGTCAAATCCAGCTGGAGGCTGGTCACTAGCGGTGTTCCCCAGGGCTCTGTACTGGGGCTGGTCCTCTTTAATATCTTTATTGATGTTCTGGATGAGGAGATTGAGTTCACCCTCAGTAAATTCGCAGATGACACCAAGTTAGGTGCGTGTGTCGATCTGCTCGAGGGTAGGAAGGCTCTGCAGGAGGATCTGGTTAGGCTGCACCGATGGGCTGAGGTCAACTGCATGAAGTTCAACAAGGCCAAGTGCCGGGTCCTGCACCTGTGGCACAACAACCCCAAGCAGAGCTACAGGCTGGGAGAGGAGTGGTTGGAAAGCTGCCTGGCGGAGAAGGACCTGGGAGTATTGGTGGATAGTCAGCTGAATATGAGCCAGCAGTGAGCTCAGGTGGCCAATAAAGCCAACGGCATCCTGGCTTGCATAAGAAGCAATGTTGCTAGCAGGTCTAGGGAAGTGATCATCCCCCTGTATTTGGCTCTGGTGAGGCCGCACCTCGAGTACTGTGTTCAGTTTTGGGCCCCTTGCTACAAGAAGGATATCGAGTTGCTCACATAGTCCAGAGAAGGGCGATGAAGCTGGTGAGGGATCTGGAGAACAAATCTTACGAGGAGTGTCTGAGGGAGCTGGGTTTGTTCAGCCTGGAGAAAAGGAGGCTCAGGGGTTACCTTATTGCTCTCTGTAGGTACCTTAAAGGAGGCTGTAGAGAGATGGGGGTTGATCTATTGTCCCATGTGCCTGGTGACAGGACAAGGGGGAACAGGCTAAAGTTGCGCCAGGGCTGTTTAAGGTTGGATATTAAGAAGAACTTCTTTACTGAGAGGGTTGTGAGGAGTTGGAATGGGCTGCCCAGGGAAGTGGTGGAGTCACCATCCCTGGAGGTCTTTAAAGGACGTTTAGATGTTGAACTTAGCGATATGGTTTAGTGGAGGACTTGTTATTGTTCGGTCAGAGGTTGGACTCGATGATCTTGAGGTCTCTTCCAACCCAGACAATTCTGTGATTCTGTGATTCTGTGATTCTCTGATTTGAAGTCATAGAACATCTACCAGATCACTGAACACATTTTCCAAGTGACTAAATACAAAAGTAATATATAGTCTTTATATAGTCTCATCTCCTCTAGTTTCAGTTTAATAACACAAGTTATTTTTACATCTGATATATTATAGAGCTGTTTATTGTCAAAAACCATTTATTCATTTGGAGCCTTAGGATGAGCCAGCCTTAGCTTTCTACCTTGTAAACTAAAGATGTATTTTAAAGTCAGAACTTGAGAGATAAATAATAAATAAATAATTTAACCATTCTTTAATCTTCTGCTGTTGAACCATCACCACCAGAATGTCAGGAACAATATCACTGATGCTGAATAATAAATAATACCATTTCCTTAGTCCCAGTTATTGCCCTTGTTCTTGGAAGTCATTCCCACTAGCTACTGACTATCTGTATTCCTGCACTGGTAACTCATGCTCAGCCCTGACCACCAACACCCTCATCAGTGTTTTTACACTTTACAGTACAACATTTAGTGTTTATTTCATAACATACTCCCCAAATAAAACTGCAGTTTTAAGTCATCAAAGATAACTGACCATTCCACAGTATTTTCTACTTTTTTAAAAAACTATTATTTTGTAGATTTTTTTTTTCTTTTCCATTTTCTTTGGGTTTAATAGAAGGTATTGAATAATATGGAGTCACACATGCCTTGTTCTATGATAACAGAATGTTATTGCAACCTGTCAGTCATCCAAATTTTAACACCAATTTATTTATATATATATATATATATAATAAATTGCCTTTTTCAAAGGAGTGCTACAGTCCTGTTAATTGGCAGCAATTTGACAGGGCTCTCAATCTGTGCTTTTTCTTTGCCAAATCAATCTCCACCTTGAAAACCCTCCTACTACAGTAATACCTTCTCCTCCTATGGAGAAAACCACAAACCCCAACAATCTCAGTCTTCCCTGCTGAACAGATGCATGTGGGAATGGCAACAGCAGTCAGTGATTGAAGCATTCTTCTTGAAGCAATTTTCAGATTTCACATCTAAAACCCATAAAAGGAATACACATTAAAAATAAATAAATAAAAATCCCACCAACCTGTTCAGGGGAAGAGGATATTTTTCTTAACTGACAGTAACTTGAAAGACCAGATTAAATGACAATTAAATTTGAATTGAACATAAATAGTTAATTGCATTAATTTGTAACTAATCTTGCTGAAATACAAGTAATTTATTCTTATGAGATCTGTGCCTATGTTCCACAGACTGTCTGATTTTCTTTTTCTAAAAGAACTGGGAAACTATATGTCTATCGGGTTCTTTGTGTATCTTCCTTTATCATTTTGTAACTGCTATATTTGTTTTATTTTTCTAATGATCGTTTTCAATGTCATTAAGATCTGTTGTGTTGCATTCTGATCATTTTGTCTAATTTAAGAGCAACAGCTTTGATTTTTTATTTTTATATATTTTTTAAATATGTTGACAGCTTTTACAGTTGTGCCAAATGCCAAATCACTGTTCATACAAGTAAGGGGGTTCTACATAGCCATGAAAATCTAACTGCAGGAATATTGACCGATTCTACTGTTTCTTTCTTTATTTCTGATCTCTAGATTTTCAGGGACCCAGGGGTTACCTACACAAATAATAATAATAATAATAATAATAATAATAATAATAATAATAATAATAATAATAATAATAATAATAATAATAATAATAATAATAATAATAATAATAATAATTCTACAGCCTTTGGGCATAGCTTTCTAGACATGTGGTCAGATCTAGAAAATGTTAGTTATATAACAATGTTAAGATGAAAGTCTAACAAGATGTTTTGGTACCTATAAATTATCTGCTACTATGTCTTATTTCCAAAGGAGAATTGTAGGGATTTTAATTCCTTTGATTCTTAACTTGGAGCCAAGGAGACCCAAACCAACCATGCTGCCATTCAACCAGCCTAGCTTGACCTGTAGGTCATGCTTGAAAGAGTGCAATCCTTTCCTGTATGGGACTCAGATAGTATGATATAGACTTTTGGCAAAACTTTCTCACTTGCTTTCACCAACCTACAAAGATGTCTTTGGCAAACCTTTCAGAGTATTATTTTTTTCTTTTAAATGAGTCATTTATTTATTTATTAATATATATGTCTTCTCATGAGATTGTTTTATGCAAAGTACAAAAGTTAATCCCTGCAGGAGGGAGCAACAAAGATCCCTTCTTATATTTGCATTCTTTAATTGCTAGGTCACAGATTCATGTTTCTTTTTATAATATTTTTTTTGAAAAATTAAATTACATATGATGCCAAAGAAAAGAAAACAGCAGTGTAACAGATAGCAATATCTGCTGAAGTTTCAAAGCCAAAATTATGAATTTCAGAAATCGATCTTATGATGAAACCATAGCAAAATTAAATAGAGAAAAATAAATAATAATAAAAATAATGATAATAAAAGCCTGTATGCGAGTTCATATGTAGCCACATAAATTGCATTACATAAAGCAATAATAAAAGTAAATTAAAAAAAAAAAAAAGGTAATCCAGTTCAGTCAAACTTTTGGAAATCAAAATGGCTTTGTGCTAGTCTAGTTCTCCCAATTAAGTTGTGAAAGCATATGTTCAATGTGATTAAACCAATTAAAGATAAATGTATTATATATCACTCACCTTTTTGCTCTGAGTTCTCATGAGCAAAACCTGTCTTACTGAGCACAGTGATAAATTATCTTTAATTCGTTTTTAAATATAAAGACATTTAAGGTCATTGTTAATTGAGAAAGGTGTAAACTCTTCCTAATTTGAAGTTTTGGATGCATCTCTGCAGTTAAGTAAATTTACCTGTTTGGATTAATATAAACATCGGAAAACTAGACTAGTTTATCCCACTGGATTTCCATCATTTAACTGTCAAATTTCTGGGGAAGATACAAGATAAACTTTCAGGTAAATAATAGGCATTATTGTCAATAAAAACACGATACTAAATGAAAATAAAAGGGGAATCTGTTAATCTTTGCTATTTTCTCACAGAATTGCAGAGATATTGAAGGGTGTAAAATAAATGTGAAAGTAAGAATGTCAACAGTAGAATTATAAGGACAGAATTAAGGAGAAAGAAAATGTCAAAGGAGTGCTGCACCTTTTAAATTTCGTCGTGACTAGAAATTAAGCAATTCAGCAATAATCTTAACCTATTTGCTAGAAATCTGACCAAATGGCATTTTGTTCTTCACAACCTACACACCATGTATACTTTCAGCATGACTGTCAGAGAACAGTTCTGATTTAGCTTACAAAAAAAAAAATCTGATGTCACAAATAAGCAAATGTCACCTAGGCCTCACCATTCCACTCTTTAAAGACACACAATTTTATGGATTCTGTCTGACTGTCAATGAACTCCATTTAGATTTTCTTAACATATTTTGTATTTCCTCATTACTCAGTATCATGATTATCTTTGTAAATTTAAAACCCATTTAGGTTACTCATTACTATCCAAAAATAGAGAAGAGTTTGATTTTGTTGCCAGTACTACAGTAAATATAAACATATATCTTAGCAATTACTTTTTTTTCTGTGCAGCTTCATTTTCAATGCTGAGTGGCACAATTTACTTCATAATATAAATTGAAATTCAAGTATAATATGAATTTAGTGGTTCAGCTGATTCTAAAGAACTTCTTGTAAATAGATGGGTACCTAGTACATATCTCTGAGTTCATTTTCTGTTATTTCATGTCATTGATACCTGTTGAAAAAAAAAAAATCAACTAAAAGACATGGGCTTATGCATTGGAAAAGAAAAAATATATATAAGGACTAACAGTGCACCTCTAGCTGTTGTACCCAAAATGAAAGATCTAATTACTGCCTCAACCTCACACACTAAAGGCCTTAAGACAATATACAATTAAGAGCAAGAACTTGAAAATACAGGAAATACAAGAAATGACAACCAGAATCCTGCAATACAAAATTCTGAAGAAGAAAAATCAATATAATATTCTTATCCCAGAGATTTGTCATGGATGATGGACCTATATATTCTTCTCTCCACTAAACACCTTTATCATATGTTTGCATATTCTTTTGAAAATACAGCTGTATGGCTTCACTTGTTTTAATGAGGCATGCATGGAAAACGGAGTTCATCTGACATTAAAACTTGCATTAATTTATAGAGAAAAATGTTGCATAACTTTGCTTCTCCAAACCACTCCATTAATCAAACACTTCGGATCAACTACAACAGAAAACTATTGGGTGAATATCCTTCCACAGTATTATGCATAAATTAAAAGTAACTGCTCTGTGATGAAGACATCAAAAAAGAATATTGAAAAATTAGACCATAGATTTTATATCCTGAAATTTCAGAAAGATTCTTAAAATATTGTTTGCTATAGATACTACACCATGCAATTTAAAATGTTTCTGCAAAAGAAAGTATATGTTTCTTCTGTATGGTATATTTTTTACCTTTGTAGTCATATTACTGACTAAGTTGATTGGTACTGTCTGTAACTTGAATTAGTGAAGGGAAAGTGACTAGAGTAGTTATGAAAATGTTTACATTAATGGTAATTATTCCCAAAATGTAATACTCTATAAAGAAGACTAATTTCTGAAATGTTCCTCAGTGCTCCACAGTGTTTTGAGATGAACTGATTTCTTCACATACTAATAAAATGGTTATGCTTGAGTAACTAGATTTGTATGGTCTTTTCAAGTATACACTCAGCTACTCAGTAGCATTACTTGTCATATAGAATTAAAATGATACTTCTTTTCTTAACTGCATATACAATAAAATAAAATTGACAGTTCTCATTTAAATAAAAGCTACTTTGCAAGGAGACATACTAAGAATGAATCAACTTTAAAACAAAGTGCTTTCTTAAAACATCTTTTATGAACACCTAGAGACCAAGAAACCATAAACCACAGTTACCATGGTCAGTCTGAATTTGTTTTTATGAGGCATTGTTCAGTAAAAATAGAAATCTACAAGAATTTTCAAGTCCATTATATTTATCCCCACTCTGCAGTATGTTTTCCTTTCATAATTATTTTACCGAAAAAATATAAAATATTCTTTAATGAGGAATCTTTCTGAATCAAACATATTGGCTTTTCATCTATCAATAATTTTATTTTGATCCATTTGAACTGTTCAGACACCTTTTCAGGTTGCAAAATCATGAAAAAAAACTGTTTTTTGAATTTTACTAGTATTATCTTTTGTGAAAAACAGTTGACTTTTATCAGTTAGCAGATGTACTTGGACAGATACACACTATATTATGCTGAATGATGTTTAAACAAAATAAGAATTTTAACTTTATTAGGAATATGAATGAATGCTAAAACTTTAATGAGATTTGTCTTAAAACCTAGGAAATTTACTAATATTATCCTACAGTATTTCAGACAGTCAAGTTCTGCTTTCAGCTGCAACAACTAATCATATGTTTCATATCTAAAGACAAACCCAAACTTTGTTTTTGAGTTCTCATATCCTATAAGAATATGAAGTGTTTTATAAGCAATAGATTTCCCTCACTTACTTGCAACACTTAAAAGTAATATATAGTTATATATACATATATATATATAATATATATATATTTAAACCACAGCTTTACCTCTAGGATTTCAAAGTAATGTCATCAGCAGCACCACTGGGACAACAGTAGATTCTGCATTATGAATGTGTTGTGCAATGTGCACTGAAGCAATGCTAGCATTGCCAAAATTAATATTGAAAGCATATGGCTGCCCAGCCCCCTGGCATTGCCAGAATACACATAGGAAGAGGCACTGAATTAGTTCCAGACATTGCCCAAAGTCCAGATGAGCCAACATACACTAGCACATTTACACCTGGATTCAGAGACCATAGCAGTAAATGTCTGGGGTTTGGAAGCCTTCCTGAAACCACATTAGACTTGCACAGCTTTAGACTTCCAGAAGAAATGAAAAAGTGAAAAAAATCAGATAAGTAACTGAAACAGATTCAAACATTCAAACTACCCTAAAGTTTTCACATTGCTGGAGAATAATATAAACCAAATATGTGGTTTATAAAGGTAGTGAAGAGCTGTATTAAATCATATTTGTAAACTTATTTCTTTAATTCTTTCTCTACCACATAAAAGTTTTCTAGTTTGCTGAGTTACATTAGAATTTAGAATGGCTATACTCTCCCCCTCCCCCCCTTTTTTTAAAGAAAAAAACAAAAAACAAAAAACAAAAAACAGTTATCTCTCCTACAGTTCCAAACAAGACCAATTTCATCAGTAGAAAACAAAGGTACAGAAACATGGTTGCAGTCTGTCAGGTCAGGAACAGGTTTGCAGGTTCAATGCATTTATGCAAATTATTCCACAGTACAACATTCAGAACCATCTTGCCACCAGCTACTAAAAAAGGTTTGAAAGAATTTTCCCCTCCTTTATGTAAAGAATTTTGATTTTTTTTTTTCTCCTTTCATCCAAAAGAGGAGAATTGTTGTACTCAAATCTCGTACATCTCACCTAAACAATCTTACTTTGCTGCACTTCTTATTGCACAGTTTCCTGCCTGTGGCATTCTGCCCTGTGGCATGTCTTCCAAAGGTTCGAGTGGTTTTATCTAATTCCTTGAATAGGCATTATGCTGTAATATATGGCTTTAGATATGAATATATGCATTTCATCTGAGGTCAATGATCTACTCAAGTGCTCAGATATCATCAAGACAAAGATCTAACAGACTGATAGGGTATTTTAATTCATTGTCTAGACTTAAGCTCTGTGATACTTTAGTAGATAAACATACAGTGCTACTAGTAACAGTTACCATCTCTCTTTTTAATCAAATTTACATGTACATTCCTTCTCTCTGATAGAGACAAGTCTCCTGTTTCATGGTGTAGTGAATTTAGGGATTTGTGATATTTCTTTCCTAAATTGATGGAAATAGACTCATTGCATCAGTCAGTTAAGTGGCTCTTAAATAATATGTTGCCTTTTTAATGAAAGACATAACAATGGATTTAAAAGTGGATATGTAACATAATAGTTACACTTTATTATTATTATTATTTGATTCAGTATTTCCTCCGGGTATCTTATTCCTGTTGGTTATTTTTTTTCCTCATCATAATATTCCTTGAATTATGATTATATCTTTTCAGAAAATGGTCTTTGTCTCATTTATTAAAACACAATGAAATTCAGTCAGGAACTGATCCTTGGTCTTTTTTCTCAGGCTCTTTATAAAGAAGACATTAGAGCAAGACAGATCACCATTTCTGAAAATATAATTAAAGCAAAAATACAAAAAAAAAAAAAAAAAAGAATTTTTTTTTGCAAATATTTCATTGAAAAAAGCTCCAGTACCCCCTTAACTTTGAAAATTGATGATGACTTAATAACATTTTTTTTTTTTGTTTCTGATTTTTGACATTCTAGATTAGAATTCAGCTCCAGATTGTAGACATTTAAACTAACATGCTTAAAAATAGAAACTTAATTAAGGTTCTACCTTAAACACTGACAAATGCCTCAGTGTTCTGAAATGCCTCAGCATATTCTGCCTGACCTCTAGGTGATGTTCCAGAAGGACATATTCATCTCTATGTCATCCTATTTGTAGAAGTCTTGAGTAATCCAGGATGTCTCAAATGGCAGCAGATAGATAGATGTAGGTAAATGAACCATGCCCTTCAATGAACATAACTGGAACTTATACACCTAACCCACACAGAGACACTGTAATTTTGCACCTAAATTTAGATGGCACTGTTTTTGGTCTCTTCTACCATTACAGACCAGTTTTGTGTCCTTATCTTGGTTGCACACTGGAACAGGCTCCCCAGGGACATAGTCACTGCACCAAGCCTGTCTGAATTTAAAAAGCGATTGGACTGTGCACTTAGTCACATGGTCTAAACTTTTGGGCAGATCTGTGCAGTGCCAGGAGTTGGACTTCATGATCCTTATGGGTCCCTTCCAACTCAGGATATTCTATGATTCTATGATTCTATGATCTGCTGGTCCTGTTAATTGAGAGCTGGGGTGGCACTGAGTTTATTCAGGGAGGTTATGCTCTCATAACACTTCTGCTTGTCATAAATGATAGTAGAGGCAGTTGCCTGAATAGGAGAAGAGTGAGAAATAATGTTACAGAGAAAAAGGTATGCAGGTTTATGGCAAAAAGAGAACCAGATTAGTCAATGTAGTATAGGCAGAAATATCTCTAATAAGTAAGGTATATTTCCTTAAAGACATTGTAACTGAACTTCAGAAGTCTTTAGTATTTTTATGCTTTGGATTTCTTATGCCACATTATCCATAGCAGATGGTACACAGATGATCAATAGTCTACTGTTATTACTTGTTACTCTACTGCCTGAAGCTGCAGCAGTTTGTGAACTGATTGGAAACAAAACAAAACAACAACAACAAAAAAGTGCTAATGACCATAATTCATTATCAACAGTTATAGCAGATCACATTGCAGATTGTTTTCTAAGAAGTTAGGAATATGAAGAATTCTATTAATCTGAAGTACACACACCCCTTTGTGAACAAAACGGCATGGTTACATATTCAAGCACTCAGAAGTTTGTCAGAAATATTGCCTATGCATATGCAATTTTATAGCCTCTTTGACACATCCATCATAATATTTTAGTTACATGACTCATACTTCTTCCCCAAAGCTTCTAGCTGCATTTAATGTTATTCAAAGTTTGTTTGTTTTACTTATTCAGTGTTTGACCCCATACCTTATTTAACACATATTTAGCACTCAAAACTTTTATTAAAATTGAAATTATTTTCTTCATTACTGTTTCCATGGTATTTTTGCTATAGTGAATAAATATTTCGTAAATATAATTTCATGAGAATAAAGAAATTTTATTACAGCCATTGCTAATTTTAAAAATTAAGCACAGTTGTATTCTGATGCTCACTAATTTTGAATATGCAGTTCGGATCACATGAGACATAAACTAACTTGTTCATACACTAATTTTAACATTGTGCTAGTCTAGACTAGTCTAAACTGATTGTATTTACAACTCAAAACACAACAGTTCTGGAAATCTGATTATATTTTTTCATGATGCATCCAGAAAGAAATGTATTTACAAGGCCGTTTCATGCACTAGATGAAAGATGTATTTCTAAAAATTCGGGTGTAGGTTTCCCTTCCCTTCAAATCCTGGCATAATCCTACCATACAGCCTTTTCTCTCTTTTTCTCCTAGGAGATAACTAGTTTATTACTTCTCACTTTCTCCTCTCATTGCTTTCTGGTCTGTAAGCTACCTTTTTCTTCAGAAATGGTCTGATAGATTTCTAAGCAATTGTTCTCAACAGGGATATTCAATTTTCAATTTTGAAATCTGCTGTTTCAATTTAAGAATGGGAAAAGGACATAGGTTCCTGAAAGTTTGCTTCATTTTTTTTTTCTACTTTTAATATGGCTTTATTAATTATGGTATCATTCTATTTCACATTCATCTGTCCGGTCTCATTTTTTTTTACATCTTAAAACCAGAAATAAATTCAAGCATTTTGCACACTATTTTCTTGCAATGCTGCCTGACAGAATGTATCATTGGAGAAAAGTCTTCTGTTCAAATTTATGTGATCATAAAAGTGAAGATTATGATTCTGTGTATTCATGTTTGCAGACCACCTTAATTTTAGCATTGTCTCATATTTTGTTCTAATTCTAAGTAAAAATTCAGTAATATCCCCCTCTACAATTTCATGTAAAAGTGTTTGTATATTTACATGTAAAACATATGCATAGTAATATATACATGCCTAAACTCACATTTAGATATTTACATTGGCTATCTATGAGCATAAGCAAATCTGGAAGTATATTTTAAAATATATTTTGGTATTGCCATTCCCATTGGTTAATATGAAGTATATTGTCTTCTGAAGGAATATAAATATATAAATAGTGAATGGATGAAATTAGAAAGAAAGTCAAAATACACTGATTAGTATAAACAGGTAACTGCTTTGCTAAAGACAATAACCAACATCCCTACTTGTACCAAGTACTCATATTCCTACTAAATAAGAACTAACTAAACCAGATGACAGCCGACTGCCTGCTCTCATTTGGATTTATAAATTATTTTCTTCCCCTACATTCTCATGATTATGCTATATATATATATATATGGCTATTTGGACTTGGACTTCTGAAGGTACACAGGCTTGGTACATTCAAACTTCTGTATTTCTGATACATACATTACTCTTTGAATCCTTGCTTTTTCTCCATCACCATGAATCTACTTATCCCACTGGTGGCCCAGCCACTGATGGTGGGAAGGGTGAGCTGCTGCCCAAGGTAAGAGCATTCTACTCTCAGGTGCCACAGGAAATCTCTCCTGTTATGGCACAAGCTGCTAGTGTAATTGCTATATGTTAATGTAAAATACTGTTTGTTTGGTTTGTTTGTTTGTTTGTTTTGTTTTGCTATGTTTATTCTCTCCCCCTCTCCCCCGCCCTATCTTTTATTCAAACTCTAGTCTGTTTATTCTGTGTTGCAGGAAGCATGGCCGAAAGCATGACAGACACCAGTAGAGTCAGATCATGCTCCCTTTTATTGCCCGAATAGCCTAACTTTTATAGTGAACTTAACAGGGGAGGATACTGTGTCACACAAGATTATTGGTCAAAAGCACTCAGACAAACAACTACAAGAAAACAACCCCACCAGCAAGAAAATAACCCCCTTGTGATTAGCAGTCACATAGAACTTGTCCTTGAAGCCAGCTACTGGTAACAATATTTTTCTGAATTCCTCAATTGGGCGATGTGGGAACACTGTCATGGGAACTTCTCATAGTTGCCCTGGTAGCTTGGTTTGCTCAGCTACAGCAAGCCATGGGATTTTTGCTGTTTCAAAAAATCCCTCAACAATTCTGGTATTAAATAAGAATTATATTGGTTGATAAGCAAAGGCTGAAAAGGAGGGGATTTCATTCATTAAATATTTCATAGAATCATCTAGGTTGGGAAAGACGTCTAAGATCACTAAGCCAAACTATTAACCTAGCACTGCCAAATCTACCACTAAACAATGTCCCTAAGAACAACACCTACACATCTTTTAAACACCTCCAGAGATGGTGACTCCACCAATTCTCTGTGAACCCAGAACTCTGCTTCACAACCCTTCTAGTGAATACATTTTTCCTAATATCCAACCTAAACCTTTTGTGGTGCAGCTAGAGGCCAATTCCTCCTGTCCTTTGCTTGTTGCCTGGGGGAAGAGACTGATGCCCACCTCCCCACAACCTCCTTTTAGGTAGTTGTAGAGAGGGATAAGGTCTCCCCTGAGCCTCCTTTTCTTCAGGCTAAACAACCCCAATGCCCTCAGCCACTCCTCGTAAGACTTGTTCTCCAGACCCTTCATCAGTTTCATTGTACTTCTTTGGACGTGCTCCAGCACCTTGATGTCCTTCTTGTAGTGAGGGGCCCAAAACCGAACTCAGTATTTGAGATGCGGCCTCATCAGAACTGGGTATAGGGGGACAATCACTTACCTAGTCCTGCTGGCCACACTA
Source organism: Aythya marila (assembly GCF_965140915.1). Classification (NCBI taxonomy): domain Eukaryota; kingdom Metazoa; phylum Chordata; class Aves; order Anseriformes; family Anatidae; genus Aythya; species Aythya marila. The sequence goes on along the minus strand of NC_139042.1, from coordinate 53,031,540 downwards.
TTTTTGATACAATCCAGGGTGCTGTTGACCTTGGCAATCTGAGCACACTGCTTACTCATTTAACTGTCTATAAACCAATACTACCAGGTCCATTTCAATCAGGCAGCTTTCCAGCCACTCTTCCCTCAGCCTGTAGTGTTGCATGAGGTTATTGTGCCCCAAGTGCAGGGCCTGGTACTTAGCCTTGTTGAACCGCATACAGTAGGCCTCAGCATATCAATGCAGCCTATCCAGATCCCTCTGAGAGACCTCCTACCCTCAAGCAAATCAACACTCCTGCTTAACTTGGTGTTTGCAAACTTACTGAAAGTGCACTCAATCCCCTTGTTCAGAACATTGATAAAGATATTAAAGAGAAGTGGCCACAGCACTGAGCCTTGAGGGACACCACTTGTGACCAGCCTCCAACTAGATTTAATGCCATTCACAACAGCTTTTTGGGCCCAGTCACCTAGGTAGTTTTTTACCCAGTGAAGGGTATGCCCATCCAAGCTGTGAATGGTCAGCTTCTCCAGGAGAATGCTGTGGGAAATGGTGTCAAAAACAGTAGCTGCAATACAAAAAGTGTAATTTCCCTTCTGTGTCCTGCAATACTTACATAAATAACAACCACAGCATTCAGCTTTGGCAGAAATATGAACCCTGCTGGACCCTATGGTTCCAAATGTGTTTAGTTCCTGATATTGAATGTAATAGCAATGAGGGTGAAAGGGCCATTAAACCAAGGAAGACAGAGGAAGAAGAGGTTAAACAAGACCATGGAAATCCTAGTAATGTAAAGTAATACAATGCATTGATTACGGTATATATACATGCAATCATCACGTGTCCCTTAGTCATTCTGGTGGTGAGATTCTGGCTTGAGAAATTAGAAGTTTACTGAAAGTAATTTCATAGGGGAATGGCTTGCTGCCATACTTGTGGATCAGTATGAAAGCACAACAAATAATGAAGAAAATGACAATCTTCACGCATAGGAAGCCTGTTAATTATCAAGCTGAGGAATAGTTCTAGATGTATTGCAACTGTTGCATATTTTAAGTTGTCTTGTATTTTGAGATGTTGATAATAAATGACTTGACAACTTTTTGAATTTCCCTTATCTCAGGAACGAGGCAAAGTAAATGATTTATTGAAAATTAGCATATTTTATGAACCAACCCAAAATATGTCATGAAATTTCCTCCAATAGATGCTAGTTATTGCATCACAAATAAAATCTTACATGTTATCAGTACCAAAATCACAGACACCAAAGGTCTTCTTCACAGTGGACAAAGGGTATTTCACAGGCTAAAAACTCATTAAAACTCTCTGTTATACCTGTGTTCCTTAAATGTGGACTTGAAAGACAGAATAGCACCAGTTTGCAGAATTTGGATCATAGGATGACTGTACGATCAGGACTATAGCTGTTAAAGACTCAATTAAATTCTCCCAGCTGATAATGAGGACATTTCAAATAACAGTTTTATGCATTCAAGCCTATTTGGAGACCCAGTGACACCTGATAAAAGACTGTCAGAAAGCCACAGCATAATGGACCACTTTTGTGAAAGAATTTGTTAGTGAAAAAAACTACTTTGAAGTCTCTAAGAAATTTTATAGAAAGCTAGTAAAGATATATATATATAAAGATAATATATATATATATATATTTTTTTTTTTTGAACAGGTGTAATATAATGAGACAGACAGGAATCAGAAAGGATTTAAGCTGTTGCATTTGGTATTAACTGTCTCAACATGGCGATATTTTGAAGGTGTGAAAATGAAACTTAAACAGCGAGCACCAGATTTTCAAAAAATAGATTGGAAACCATACTGTTCAGAGAGTCTTTTTCACACCTAATAGCTGGAAATGGTATTTTGAGAGGATATTGAAAGGTATTGCCTGGGAGGGAACAAAATTACTGCATGTGAAATGAAAAAAATGCTGTTTGAAGCAGAGTGCCACATTTAAGACAATTACCTGATGTCTGGAAACAGGCAACAGGTAGGCAAGACTCTCAATTAGAATGAAACAGTATCTTATCAGCTATAGAATACTTCTGTGTATTCATCACTTAAAATCAGAAAAAGGGGCACTCTTGCACAGAAGACAGATTTTATCAGAGTTCAACATCAGAAATAGAAAAACAGAAGGCTGAGAGATCACCCATCTAATTTCTTGCAGAGGTGTATGTCACTATGGATCTTGGGATTCAGATTGGTACATTCTGACAAAAGCCTCTGCGATAGATAAACTAAAGCTGACCTCAAGATCAGGTCAGTTTCACATCAGTTTTAGCTGAAGTTGCTGGATTCAGCAACTAAGTGAAACGTGATATATAGAAATTCAGACTAACTAGTCTAATACATCTTCTGCCATAAATGATGGGACAGATTAGTTAGCTATAGTTTAGGCATCTCCAGATTAGGCATTTAAGTCACAGTTAGTCATTCCAGGCTTCTTTACAGTCCACAAAGGGAAATTAATGTCATGCTAAGAAAGGCATCTAAGAAGAGTATGATGAATTACTCTCTGCAACACTTATTTCTGCTGACTTTAAAAGGTGCCTAGGGAACTGGTTCAGATTTACACATCTATGCCTCAGATGTGTCAAGGTTGGGCAGATTAATTTCTCTTTTATAACTTTTTTTCCTGAGTTTGTGTTAAAAAATATAGGGAAGCGCTTCCATGTTTGCTTCTGAATCCTATATTTCCTTAAAAATATTAAAAGTAAATGAAAAGCCTATTCATGTTTCTCATTCTTTCTAAATACATAGCTTTGCTTTATCTTTCTTTCCATCATTACAATATATGTAAACGGAGAGAAAAGAGAGTACTGTCACACATAAATAAGTGAAATGCATAAACCATGACAATGAAAACTTAAGAACACAGTATCTGAAATGCAAAAAGATGTGTGGAGAGAATTTATCTGACAGATGTCTCTTGATTAATTTGGAATTCTTCTTAGGAATGTAGAATAATTTCTGTTTTGGAAGCTTCCTATGAGGAAAAACTGCACATAACTCTACAGAGTTTGAGATTTTCCTTCTTAGAATCAGAATCACAGAATATCCTGAGTTGGAAGGGGCCCACAAGGATCATTGAGTCCAACTCCTGGCTCCACACAAGTCTATCTAAAAATTCAGACCACATGACTAAGAGCACAGTCCAAATACTTCTTAAACTCTGGCAGGCTTGATGCCATGACCATGTCCCTGGGGAACCCATTTCAGTGTGCGAACACCATCTTGGTGAATAACCTTTTCCTGATATCCAACCTGAACTTCTCCTGTTGCAGCTTGACTCCATTCCCTTGGGTCCTATCACTGGTCACTAAAGAGAACAGATTGTCACCTGCCCCTCCACTCCCCCTTGTGAGGAAGCTGTAGACTGTGATGAGGTCTCCCCTCATACTCGTCTTTTCCAGGGCCAAGTGACCTCAGCTGCTCAGTGACCTCATACTCTCAGCTCCTCGTATGTCTTCCCTCTAGGCCCTTCACCATCTTTGTAGTCCTTTTCTGAACATTCTCCAATAGTTTCACATCCTTTTTTGTACTGTGGTGCCCAGAACTACACACAGTACTCAAGGTGATGCTGCACCAGCGCAGAGTAGAACAGGTCAATCACTACCCTTGACCAACTAGCAATGCTGTGCTTGATGCACCTTAGGATACGGTTGGTCCTCCTGGCTGCCAGGGCACACTGCTGGCTTATATTCAGCTTGCTACTAACCAAAACCCCCAGATCCCTCTCTGTGGGGTTGCTCTGCAGCATCTTGTCCCCTATTCTGTACGTATAGCCAGGGTTGCCCATTCCCACGTGCAGGACCTGGCACTTGCTCTTGTTAAACTTCATGTGGCTGGTGATTGCCCAACACTCCAGTCTGTCCAGATCTCTCTGCAAGGCTGTTCCACCCTCAACAGTCAACACCTTCTCCTTCTCCTTCTCCTCCTCCTCCTCCTGCTCTTTCTCCTTTCTTCTTCTGCTCCTTCTCCTTTCTTCTTCTTCTTCTTCTTCTTCTTCTTCTTCTTCTTCTTCTTCTTCTTCTTCTTCTTCTTCTTCTTCTTCTTCTTCTTCTTCTTCTTCTTCTTCTTCTTCTTCTTCTTCTTCTTCTTCTTCTTCTTCTTCTTCTTCTTCTTCTTCTTCTTCTTCTTCTTCTTCTTCTTCTTCTTCTTCTTCTTCTTCTTCTTCTTCTTCTCCTCCTCCTCCTACTCCTCCTTCTTGTAGTTGTTCTTAATTATCTGTTAATTATTCTTAATATATGCTTGATATTGTCATACCAGCTCATACAGAGATGGATTTATCTTGTCTTTCACCAAGAAAAACACCAAAAAACTGCAAGTGCATATACATTACACATTAGCAAATAATATGCCTCCGCCTACATTAGAGATTAAATAATTCCAAGGAACAAAGAAGATTTGTGATAAGCTCTCACATAGTTGAGTTTTCTGCACATCAGACAAAAAAGCAGACTCACAAAAGAAAAGTTTGACCAACAGTGGCTTCATGGCAAAAAACCTCTATGCTCACTGATGTTACTTGTCTTTAAGTCAACAGGCTCTGTTGGATAAGTTCAATATGTGTTTCACTTTGTGTTGGCTTCTGTGGTACATACTTCTGATATTACTAATGTTGGGAGGACTAACTACAAGTATTTTTTTTTCTTTTTGATACAGATGTGGAAGGTTTTAAAGCCTTCTTCCTGTTTCCATGACTATAAAAAAAAAATTCTTTTGTTTTTACAAGACATGATCATCGGCATGGACATACACTTAACACTGTTAGAATTAGTCTAAAGATTTCATTAGAGTAAGAGTAGTAATAAACATAGAATAATTGTAAATGAATGTATGAGAGAATGTACTACAGAATTACTGGATAAGTAAACCAAACTAAGTTTTAAACACAAGATCTCAGCATTCTTCCAGAAGTGTTATGGGTAATGAAAACAAAGAAGGGATCTACCCAAGAAAAAGGAAAAGAAAAAAAAAAAAAAAAAAAAAAGGGCACATGCCACTCTTTAAACTTAGCCAGACTGTAGACAATTTTTCCATGGTAACCAACTGACACCACATTAATAGTTCTAACAGATGGAGGACTATTAACTTGTCAAAAAAAAGGGACCCTAAAATAAAGTTAGGCTCACAATCAAAACTGTTTAAAAGAAAATTATTTTTAAATAAGTAAATCAAGTTGTCAAAACATAAAGTAAGAGAGCAGATACAAAAAGTGATACTTGTGAAGAAATGTTTCTTCAGACATTTTCCTATTTAATTGTCTGAGGTCTTCCAGAAACTGTGCAAGTAACATAGGTTTGGTGCGTTTGCATTGCTTTTCTGTTATTTGTTAGTTTGCAATAATTATTTTGAATCTTAGATAGTCCTTGCTATGTTAAGTTGTGCAAATAGAATCTAGCCTGAAAACCAAAAATCTGCATTTGTTCTTTAAATAGAGTCCTATCCATTACAGACCTCCCTGAACTTATGTTTTCTGCTTCTACAGCTCTAATCAAGTAAGGCTCCACCTCCCTTATTTACTGATTACAGGCAAACTAACTTATTACAGTGAGTTTCTTTAAGGATAAACACAGATCATTTCTTTTAATAACAGAAGGTAGAAAATATGTTGAAAAACAAATTTATAATTGGAACAAAATTACTAATGTATGGAAGAAATTCTGATGTTCTCATGCAACTTGCAATCATGTATTTGTTTGTTTTTCTATACTGATTTTTGCATATCAGTATATGCAAAAAAAATCTTGAATATATTTTGAAATGTTAAATAATAAGCCACAGGTTCAACCCATTTTTGTTACAATACATGAAAATACAACATACAAAATAAATACTAACAAAACACATCAAAAGCTTCTCCATTGTAGATGTCTTTTTATCCTGTATATTAGTAAATCGAGTAATATTTAACAACATTTTGGTTTAAATATATTATCAATTATTTTCATTATTGATAGTCCATACACTAAGTCCATACACTAAGCATGTTTCTTGTTGCAAATGTAAAACCTTCAAGAAAACTTGAAAAATGCTAAAGAGAATGCTGTATGCTTCTGACATTTGAGTTCTCCCCAGTCTAATGTAAAGATACCACCCTATGCCTTATTGTTGTCTGTTTAAATCTTTCATAAAAGACTAACTTGCAGTGTCAAGGCCACTGGCTAACATCCATTTCGACACTGATGAAATTACCTGTAGTGATGCAGAGTCTCCCGAGGCAGACTCTATCAGAAGTAATGAAATATGAAGGGACCAAAAAAAAACACCTGCTTCCACATGACAGAGCAGGTGAAAAAGGTAAAAAAGTAAAAAGAAATAAAAAGAAGAAGAAGAAGAAGAAGAAGAAGAAGAAGAAGAAGAAGAAGAAGAAGAAGAAGAAGAAGAAGAAGAAGAAGAAGAAGAAGAAGAAGAAGAAGAAGAAGAAGAAGAAAAGAAGAAGAAAGAAACACTTTGAAAAGTATAAGCGAACATATATTTTCCTCCAGAATGATTATTAAACTCCATAGAAGCAAGACAGATTTGCCAACAGTATGGCAGTATGGTCTGGAATGGTATGCAAACAGTGTTTTGAAATTATGGTCATGTAAAATATTATAAAAAGACAGATGATAGACAATAGATGACAAATGATTCTTTTAGAGTTAGAAAAGGCAAAGAATACTGCTTGAGATCATTTCCTCAATACGTGAATAAGTACATATGTCTTTCTCAAATCTATCAAATCTCTACTCTACTATAATGAAGCTGAGTATGCCACCAGTAATTGCAGTTGCAAAAATGATAGATAACATTGATCTGATTTCATTAGACACAGGCTTGTAATTACATAGAAATCAGACAGACATTGCGTTGTTGTTAATGGGATCCCAGCAGTTTTGGAAGACTTTGGATCCAGCCATATGAACTGGCATTCTCAGAAGTCCTGAATTCATTGTCCAGGGAGTGCCCTCAAATTGAGGGACTTACCTAGCAAGGAAAGTTGCATGCATATAAAACAAGACATAGGTATTGACTGGTACACTTACACCATCATAATATCAACACTATGGACAATTGTAACATATTAAAGGAATCTCTTTTTTGATACAGTTCATGAAGTGAAAATACAATGTTAAAACCACCCTTGTATCAGAAGGAGGAAGGGAGGCATTATGCTAATACCTTTAGCAAAGCTTTCCTGGGACAAGAATGACTAAAGTGGTCCCTTTGACTTTCAGTTCACGGGCATATGGAAGAAAGCAGTGAACAAACTCAAACACACAAGTTATTTTTTATGTAGTTCTGACTTTTCCCTAGCCATGTATCTATCTTACTTAAAGGATTATTATAATTTCAGAAGTCTGAATCAGGCCTTTACCACCACTGCAATCATTGACAGAAATCTAGAGGCTGAAGAATCCTGTTTGCTAGCTACTGAATGTGCACCTCACTGTAAACTAGCACCCTCCTTGCAGCTTCTTATTTGCTTACTTTAGAGTATTTCATTGCCTCCTTTACAATACTTTACCGATAGTAGATTTTTCATGTTGTAATATTAATTTGGGTCATTTCAGGGATAAAATGTGTGGTTATTTTTTAATTATTTTTAGTTTAGTTTAGTTTGTTAATAATTAAACTCCTATTCATTCTTTTGGTACTAATATATTTATTCTTTCCCTTAAATCCTTTAGAAGTTGTGGCCAATAAGGAACATGACAGCAAGTATGAAGCAGAGCAAATCTTTAGCTGCCCATGTAATTCAGAGACATACTACATACAATGAGAATACTGAAAAATCAGTTTCATTCTGTTCATTTTTAATCCTTCCAAGAAACAGGTTTATCACTTCAGAAGTAATCAACAATATTCAGAGGAACTAATGCAATACGCTTAAAAACAAAAATTTATCTAGAGTCCATGCTGGAAATATTATTCCCAATTTGAAGAATATGAATAAGGATGGAAAAAATGCAGACAAATTAAAGAAAGAAATCACAAAATATGTATTTTTGCCTAACAATTACATATTTTGGATACTCCCAATGCATCGTTATAGATTTCAAAATTTTTAAGTATCTTTAAGTACCTCTTGCCATCCTATTTTTTTTTTTTTCTTAGTACCACATATACAAATTCTATGTAGAAAAGTGAAGATAGTTTTTGGGGCCTCTATATCTATTGGGATTTATATAGGCATTATATTATTGATGACTCAAAAAGCTCTGCTTATTTCAGTGATTAATCAAAATACCCAGTGAATCACAGTACTGTTCAGAAAATATGATTTTGCCAAGAGCTGCCAGCATCATTGGTCAGATATATTTGTATGCTGGAATACATTTCCTACTTATTAAAAAACGTTAGTATTTCACACAAACACAGAAAACACCTAATTTTTCTATGCACATGATATTGATTTCTACTAAATGATAGAACGTAATAAAATTTAGAACATGAAAGAATAAATTCACAGTGTTACTATATATTTATTTCTAAAGAAACCTTGGTTAATTAATGATGAACAAAATATTTTTTTTTTCAGAGAGAAGCAATGATTTTAGATGCCTTCATTTTAAGGTGCTCCAAGTTAAGTACATTTCATGGGGTCTTTCATCATCATGAGTAGGAAGTCTGAAAGTTTTTTTAAATTGAATGTCCAGCTGAGTTCTAGTAAGCCTCTTTTGGAGAATTATTCATGTACAGAGTCAGCAACCACTCAGACAAATTAAAAATAATAATAATAAAAAAAAAATGGTGTACAATTATGTTCTGAGACATAAAAGTGTTTGATATAGGGAGGATGTTACCTTAATAACCAAAAGATGACCTCCACTCAGTACTCCTCTGGCAAAACAGGTCTGTATCTTAGAACAGATATGATTCATATGTATCACAGAATCACAGAATCACAGAATTTCTAGGTTGGAAGAGACCTCAAGATCATCGAGTCCAACCTCTGACCTAACGCTAGCAGTCCCCACTAAACCATATCCTTATGATACTACTGACTCCTGCCACAAAAAAGACCTTCCAGCCTTGCTTAACTGATCATGTGCAGTGCTACATATCTTTCAGACATTAGTGACATGAGACCATGGCCAAGTAACAAGTGTAATACTTTTTAATTTATTAATTTAATGTATTGACTAAGTTACCATAGTCAATTGCTGAGACAATGGAGTCATCAAAAACTACCTACAAACATTCATCCCAGGCTGTAAAACATTCCAGTCATTGCACAGAATGCCTCTATAAAAGCCAAATAGATGCTGTATCTCAAAATGAGCAGCCAATTGGCAGAGGATAGAAATATCCAGTTATTGGAGGAAACCATTTTTCACAGAACAGTCTTTCTAGCACTGCTCTCTCTGTCCTGGGCTTCAAGTGAGACCTATAAAATAACATCAACAGATGAGCCTGGAAACTAAATCCCCTTTTTATGCTGGACAGTAAAGTTATGGACTGAATAAAAATATTGCACATTCCATTTTTCCCTGTAACACCTTAGCAGCTTGAACATTTCCTTTCCTTTCCTTTTCTCCTGGACTAATTTAGTAACATAAGGTGTAATCTGTAGTTAGTTCTATTCAGTGTAACTAATAAATGGGACTTAAAGATATGACATGAAGTACAATGCAGGAAGCACAGAACTATCATATTTTCAGTGTTTTGATGTACTGAAAAGCATCTCCTTTGCAAAATATATAGGCATTATGCCTAAGTATGCTTATATTGATTAGCCTGGACTCAGGTGCAGATACTGAAATATTTGAAATAAAATGCTTCCATTTTATTTATTTATTTATTTATTATGATTGAATTGGACCTCAATTTGAAAGCACATACAGAAATCACTAGAAGTTGTGAATACTTGGTAACACTGAAAATCAAGACCTTTTTTATTTATTGCAGTTGGTGATCTTCTTTAGAACCACCTAACTATGTTTTGAAAGTGACATATCAGATGAGAAGAAATAAAATGCCTCAATCCCCATTATCAAAAAAAAAAAAAAAAAAAAAGACATAACACCAGCTGTCTCCAAAGAAAGTCAGACACAAAGCAATAAATTTCTCTCTGCAGCACCTGTATTCAATTTCTAAGGTACATCTGTCATTTTATTTTAACAAACTCTAACGAGATAAGTTCACAGCCATCTGTGTCTCTGTACCTTGCAAACAATTCAGATTACCTCACTTTAAAAACACCATTCAAAGCAAAGCAAAACAAGGCAAAGCAAAGTTGCAAAGTAATTGTGAAAGATTAGAGATGACATTCTGAAGTTTTTTACATCTTACAACAAATATCTCCATCTACTATAGTTGTAAGACCTGTGCATATAACTGTAGTTGAATGGCCAGGCTATGCAGAACTTGTAACAGGTTATCCATCACTCTTCAGTAGCAGCTCTATTCCACTATAAGATTAATAGAATCATATAATAATTTGGGTTAGAAGGGATCTTAAAGATCATCCAGTTTCAACCCCATTGCCGTGGGCAGGGACACCTCCCACCAGAACAGGTTGCCCAAAGTCCAGTCCAACCTGGCTTTGAACACTGCCATGGGCATCCACAACTTCTCTGGGCAACCTGTTCCAGTGCCTCACCACCCTCCTAGTAAAGAATGTATTCCTTATGTATAATATTAATCTACCCTTTTTAAGCTTAAAGCCATTACAGAATCACAGAATGGTTGAGGTTGAAAGGGTCCTCTGAAGATCATCTAGTCCAACCCCCCTGCCAGGCAGGATCACCTGGAGCACATTGCGCAGGATGGCATCCAGGTTTTGAATATCTCCAGAGAAGTAGAGTCCATACCCTCTCTGGCAACCTGTTCCAGCGCTTTATCACCCTCACAGTAAAGAAGTACCCCCTCATATTCAACCGGAACTTCCTGTGCTTCAGTTTGTGCCTGTTTCCTCTCCTGTCACTGGGCACAAATGAAAGGAGACTGCTTCCATCCTCTTGACACCCTCCCCTTAAGTATTTTTACACATTAGTGAGACCTCTCCTCAGTATTCTCTCGTTCATGTTAAACAGACCCAGTTCTCTCAGCCTGTCCTCTTACGACATGTTCCAATCCTCTAATCACCCTTGTCGTATTACTACGTTCCTTGATACACAGTCCCTCCCTATCTTTCCTGTATGTCTCCTTTATAGAATCATAGATCATATTATTCTGATATGATTTATGTTATGATATGATATATGTTCTGATATGATCTATAATATGATATATGTTATGATGTGTTTGATAAGATATATCATATTATAAAAACATATATATTCTGGTCACAGAGTAAAACTAGGAAATGATAAGAAGTTTTTGAAATTCCATGATGCTCACATACTCTTTTCTTTAGTTATTCTCTACTTATGAAAGATATCAAAAAGGTTAGGCATAATCTAAGTTTATATTTACTGAGAATCCATGCAAATGAAAGCAAGAGGACAGAAGAATCAGCAGTGTATCAGAACTCCCCAATCAATGAGACTACTGTCATTGATACCTTGCCTGTAGTTTGTTACTTATTAAGATGCATGAAAAGCACTTATAAAGTAGTATAAAAGCATGAAATGTTCATACTGCAAAGCTGTCTTATTTATTTATTTATTTATTTATTTATTCCTAAATTCCCACTTAAGAATAAAGTGTTTCAAGGAATGAATATAAAAATATTATTTTTAACTAAAACTAAATGGTTAAGACTCTAGATATGACTTGATATTCTCTACCAGCTTTGTATAAATAAAATTCTACTTTGATCCAAGGCCTTCACACATGGTGTCAAATCACATAACCCTTAACAAAAGTCATTTATGAATACAGAAATGTATGGCATTAGAAGCAGATTCTTTTATGCAGAAATTAGGACCAAGGGAGAGACAGCATATTAATTCAGTATTAGACAGAGCTAATTTAGGGGAAAGGAAGAAAAACAACAAAACAGATCAAAACAAAATGAAAATATTCAGATCAGAGCCAAACACTGGATTATTTTAGTCCCTTTGTAGGAAAATAAATCATTACTTTTTCCTCATTTGTTAAATCAAACTTTGCTATTAGTGAAGGAGAATATAAGTTGTAGTCTAATTATAAAAATCATACTTCTGTTAGAGATGAAAATACATTTTTTAAACCAGAAAATTTTCTGTTCCAGTCCATTACTGATTATGAATGTCAGTCACTTAGAGCCTGAAGTCACCTACAGCTAGGCAGGTATGTATAACTGCATCCTGTTTACTTAAGTTGCAGTTGAATAAGCTTTTCCACCAAGGTAAATGCTGAGTGTCAGAAACCTAAGGACAGACCAGAATAAGGAGAAAGAGTTCAGATTATTACTACAGAGTCAATATGGCATAATCAGAGATATGAAACCTAGGGCTTTAAACTAGGTATGAAGGGGGATAAGAGAAGAGGAGGCTCAGGGGTGACCTTATCGCTCTTTTTAGGTACCTCAAGGGAGGCTGTAGCGAGGTGGGGGTTGGTCTGTTCTCCCACGTGCCTGGTGACAGGACGAGGGGGAATGGGCTTAAGTTGAGCCAGGGAAGTTTTAGGTTAGATGTTAGGAAGAACTTCTTCACTGAAAGGGTTGTGAGGCATTGGAACAGGCTGCCCAGGGAAGTGGTGGAGTCACCATCCCTGGAAGTCTTCAAAAGACGCTTAGATGTAGAGCTTAGGGATATGGTTTAGTGGAGGGCTGTTAGCGTTAGGTTGGAGGTTGGACTTGATGACCTTGAGGTCTCTTCCAACCTAGAAAATTCTGTGATTCTGTGATTCTGTGGGATGGGGCTGAAGCTAGGATTGTTGGGGCTGTGCCAGGGGGAACAATGGCAAGGCCGGAGGATAAGGCAATGGCCCAGCTGAAGTGCATCTACACCAATGCACGCAGCATGGGTAACAAACAGGAGGAGCTGGAAGCCATCGTGCAGCAGGCAGGCTACGACTTGGTTGCCATCACGGAGATGTGGTGGGACCAGTCTCATGACTGGAGTGTAGCAATGTCTGGCTATAAGCTCTTTAGAAGGGACAGGCAGCACAGAAGGGGTGGTGGTGTGGCTCTCTATATTAGAGAGTCTTTCGAGGTTGTAGAACTCGAGGCTGGGAATGACAAGGTTGAGTCCCTTTGGGTTAGGATCGGCAGGGACAACAAGGCTAGTGTCCTGGTCGAGGTCTGTTATAGACCGCCGAACCAGGATGAGGAGACAGATGAGGAATTCTACAGGCAGCTGACAGAAGTTGCAAAATCGTCAGCTCTTGTAATCGTGGGGGACTTCAACTTCCCTGACATATCCTGGAAGCACAACACAGCCCTGAGAAAGCAGTCTAGGAGGTTTCTGGAGAGCATGGAAGATAGCTTCCTAACGCAGCTGGTTAGTGAACCTACCAGGGGTGGTGCTCCGCTAGACCTTCTCTTCACAAACAGAGAAGGACTGGTGGAGGATATGATTGTTGGGAGCTGTCTTGGGCAGAGTGACCACAAAATGGTGGAGTTCACTATTCTTGGCGAGGCCAGGAAGGGGACCAGTAAAACCGCTCTATTGGACTTTTGGAGGGCTGACTTTGAGCTGCTGAGGACACTAGTTGGTGGAGTCCCTTGAGAGGCGGTTCTGAAGGGCAGAGGAGTCCAGGAAGGCTGGGCGCTCTTCAAGAGGGAAATCTTAATGGCGCAGGAAAGGTCTGTCCCCACGTGCCCAAAGACGAGCTGGCGGGGAAGAAGACCAGCCTGGCTCAACAGAGAATTGTGGCTTGAGTGTAGGAGAAAAAAGAGAGTTTATAAGCATTGGAAAAGTGGGCAGGCCACTAGGGAGGACTTTAAGGATGTTACGATGCTGTGCAGGGACAAAATTAGGAAGGCCAAAGCTCATCTGGAGCTCAATCTGGCTACTGCCGTTAAAGATAACAAAAAACATTTCTATAAATACATCAACACAAAAAGGAGGACTAAGGAGAATCTCCATCCTTTACTGGATGTGGGGGAAAACTTTGTTACAAGAGATGAGGAAAAGGCAGAGGTGCTTAATGCCTTCTTTGCCTCAGTCTTTAGCGGCAATACCGGTTGCTCTCTGGATACTCAGTACCCTGAGCTGGTGGAAGGGGATGGGGAGCAGGATGTGGCCCTCACTATCCATGAAGAACTGTTTGGTGACCTGGTACGGCACTTGGATGTGCACAAGTCAATGGGGCCGGATGGGATCCACCCAAGGGTACTGAGAGAACTGGCAGAGGAGCTGGCCAAGCCACTGTCCATCATTTATCAGCAGTCCTGGCTATCGGGGGAGGTCCCAGTTGACTGGCGGCTAGCAAATGTGACACCCATCTACAAGAAGGGCCAGAGGGCAAACCCGGGAAACTACAGGCCTGTCAGTTTGACCTCAGTGCCAGGGAAGCTCATGGAGCAGATCCTCTTGAGAGTCATCACGCAGCACTTGCAGGGCAAGCAGGCGATCAGGCCCAGTCAGCATGGGTTTATGAAAGGCAGATCCTGCTTGACGAACCTGATCTCCTTCTATGACAAAGTGACGCGCTGGGTGGACGAGGGAAAGGCTGTGGATGTGGTCTACCTTTACTTCAGCAAGGCTTTTGACACCGTCTCCCACAGCATTCTCCTCAAGAAACTGGCTGCTCTAGGCTTGGATTGGCGCACGCTTCGTTGGGTTAGAAACTGGCTGGATAGCCGGACCCAAAGAGTCGTGGTGAATGGTGTCAAGTCCAGTTGGAGGCCAGTCACTAGTGGCGTTCCCCAGGGCTCGGTGCTGGGACCGGTCCTCTTTAATATCTTCATCGATGATCTGGACGAGGGCATCAAGTGCACCCTCAGTAAGTTCGCAGATGACACCAAGTTAGGTGTGTGTGTCGATCTGCTTGAGGGTAGGAAAGCTCTGCAGGAGGATCTGGATAGGCTGGATCGATGTGCTGAGGTCAACTGCATGAAGTTCAACAAGGTCAAGTGCCGGGTCCTGCACGTGGGGTGCAATAACCCCAAGCAGAGCTACAGGCTGGGAGAGGAATGGTTGGAGAGCTGCCAGGCAGAGAAGGACCTGGGAGTGATGGTTAATAGTCAGCTGAATATGAGCCAGCATTGTGCTCAGGTGGCCAAGAAGGCCAACGGCATCCTGGCTTGTATCAGGAACAGTGTGACCAGCAGGGCTAGGGAGGTGATCGTCCCCCTGTACTCGGCTCTGGTGAGGCCGCACCTCGAGTACTGTGTTCAGTTTTGGGCCCCTCGCTACAAGAAGGACATGGAGGTACTTGAGTGGGTCCAGAGAAGGGCGACGAAGCTGGTGAGGGGCCTGGAGAACAAGTCCTACGAGGAGCGGCTGAGGGAGCTGGGCTTGTTCAGCCTGGAAAAGAGGAGGCTCAGGGGCGACCTTATCGCTCTCTATAGGTACCTTAAAGGGAGGCTGTAGCGAGGTGGGGGTTGGCCTGTTCTCCCATGTGCCTGGTGACAGGACGAGGGGGAATGGGCTTAAGTTGAGCCAGGGGAGTTTTAGGTTAGATGTTAGGAAGAACTTCTTCACTGAAAGGGTTGTTAGGCATTGGAATAGGCTGCCCAGGGAAGTGGTGGTGTCACCATCCCTGGAAGTCTTCAAAAGACGTTTAGATGTAGAGCTTAGTGATATGGTTTAGTGGAGACTGCCAGCGTTAGGTCAGAGGTTGGACTCGATAATCTTGAGGTCTCTTCCAACCTAGAAATTCTGTGATTCTGTGTGATGAAGACAAGGGATTATGGAAAACACTTTGCAAATCAAAGCCAACAAATATGGCAATGGCAAGAGATTCAGTCAAGAATCTAAGACACTTATGGCCAGGTTAATTGTAGTGAAATAGGAAGAAATTTGAACTGATTAGTAATGGACAAGCTATAAAAGCATTCCAGCATTACAGAAGCTCTGTGCACAAGCATAATGAAACTGTACTCTTCCAAATAGCAGTGTGGATTAGTGATAGGACAGGATAATAGTCTGTGCTCAAGAACTTCATAAAGCATATAGGAAAAAAGTACCCAGACTTCTAAGTGGAAGAGAGTTGACAATATTGACTGAAAGTAAACCTCTGAACCATAATAGAGCAATGTCCTTATATAATAATGTGCTTTTCTGCATATTGTTTTTTGTTTGTTTGTTTTATAGGCTGTGGCTATACTTCAGCTTTTAAAGCCAAACGTACCTGCTTGCCAGTTTTTTAACTCCCTCTAACTAGCAGAAAGAGTATTATTCTTGGTTAGTTCACACCTTACCCCTGATTGTGTTACTGTAAAGGCCACATTATACCATAAGAAACATCAAAACCGAAATGTACACTAAAAAGTATGCACTGCTAAAAAAAGTTAATAAAAACACAAATTCATTCATTTTCTCCATAAAATGTAGTAGTATCCATGTTCTTTAGATTCCATACTTAGTAAGAAACTCATAGCTCACTCCTCATATGTTCCCAGAGGAGAATCAAGTTTTTGCTTAAGTAATTTGACTGAGAATACTACAGCAAATACAGCCAAGAATGAAGCTCACAGCATTCAACTCCTTAGTTGTCAGGAAAATAATTAGGTGTCCTTCCATTCCACTCCTTGAGGTAAGAAGTACCCTCTCAAAATATTCTAGATTATCACTCAACTTTTACAGTAGTATCATTTCTGTGATGAATACAAGTTTATTTCTGCTGTTACTCCAGAAGTAACATAAGTGCTGTCTCATATCTGCCAGCCTCACAAAAAAAAAAAAATCCAGAAAACCCACAGTGGCACAGGTAGCACTAAGTACAAATGTACAGGTAACCAAAAGGTGTCCTTGTCCAGAACAGTCAGGGCTTCCTTGAGAACTAATCCCTGATCATGGTTTGATTACCTAAACAGAGTGCCTTCTGAGATATCAAGCACAGACATTTGAACAGAGACCTAAAAAGTAGTTGTTAGACTTCACAGTCTGTACTGACTATACTTTCTTTGAGTGTAATATAAATTTAAATGCTTGTCTCACTTGTAAGCACCAGTATAATACAGACATAAATTTAAGCATCTGAGTTTGAAATTGAGTCCCATTCAAATAATACTGTTGCTTAAGCATATGTATCTAGTGACTTTCAAAATGCCCTACAATACTATGCACCACCTTGAATAACACTAACCACCTATGTTTAAGCAAGCAAATCCTTCTCCAAGAGTGTAAAATAACTTTGGTGTCAATTCAGGTGCCTAAACAAAAATATCAAATACCATTTGTGATGTTCTATGATACTCAAAATTTGGAACATTGTGGCATGGTATACATCACAGATTGTGCTTTTCTGAAGTGACCCCTCGAGGTCCAAAGCCGTATCGTATAATATTTCAAATGGTTGTCAATAGGTACTTTAATTAAGCCTTCTACAATTTCTTTTTCAGTATGATCATAAACATTTTAGTTTAGAAAAACACCCCAAATCATTCATGGCTAAATTCTGAAAAGCCAAAGATCCAAACCAAAGAGAGAAAGTCCATACAGAAGACTAATAAATAAATGAGTGTCTTTATTGTCTTGCACTTTCAAACAAAACTACTTTAGGAATGCACAATCAGCTAACTAAAATGCAAGAAACTCCATTTGTTATCAAGTTATTAATCTACAATCAGTGGTTATCTATTCTGGATAGAATGTTAGGACTTCACTGCAAATAGATATTAAGATTAAATCTACAGAACCTTCTCCATTTATAATCCCACCTATCTTCTACCTTATAGCACTTCACAGACTTTTTTTTTTTTTTTTTCAGATACTCTATAATTTCTTCTTTCAGAAAAATTTGGGTTAACTATTATTATTATTATTGTTATTATTATTTGCATAATCTGGCTTAGCTGCAGTGATATACTCAATGTGTAAGAAAGCAATTCAAAGTTCTGTGAAACAGTTCACAAGAACTTCTTTTGATCTTCCTTGAAGAACTAAAATAACACATCACTAATAGTGAACATTTTTGCTAATAATGCCAGTAGATTCATTTATTTATTTATTTATTTATTTATTTACTGGGGGAAGGAGGGGGACAGAGGGGAATGATCACCAGTCAAAACCAAATTGCAGTAAACTTTTTTTGATACACTCTTTTCACATCACCATAACTTTCCCTGATAGAATAAGTTTCTTCCTTGCCCATGCATTTTTCTGGTTTCCAACATTATAACCTTTAAAGTTAAAGGGTCTGCCTAATGGACACTTTTTGATTTCTTATCCAATTTTACCCCATTTTGAAGACAAATCACCCAACCGAGTGTCAAATGTAGCAGAAGCACTAGCTCCCTCCTTTCCCAGAGGCTTCAAGAACTCTCTCAATTTCATGCTTCCTTGCACAACTTTATTTACACTAAAACCATTCTGCTGTGTGCTTCAGAGCAAATACTTGGTCTTGATCTCCCAGAAAATCTTGGCTATATTATCTGAACACTCTGTGAAGCCTTGAGTCTTTAGTGTAGGCTGTGGCTGATATATCAGGTGAAATACAAGTGAACTGCCTAATGGAACTTAATGTCCCATCAAAATGGGGTCAACAGGATACAATCAAACATGTATATCATCAGCTGACAGTGTCCAAGTTTTTCTTCAAAATAGTATTTAGATTTGAAGCAGACGCTTTAACAAATTTGTTGTAGACTGGTGAGGCTCATCTACTCTGAAACACAAGCTGACATCTCAGATTTTCAACTTAATAATAATTTAATTCTAAAATCTACAGAATTTGGGTTTTCTCAGCAACATTTCCATGAATAAACAGAGCTACAAATATAACCCCAAAACATTACTGAACTTGTGTTTGACAAGCTTAATTACAAAGGTTTTCAAAAAAAAAAAATCAAAAATGAAATAACTTTCTAGTGTTTGATTATCTCTTCAAATTATCAGCTCAAGCATTTTTGAGATAGCACAGAGACTGTCTACATAAAAAACTTTCGTGCATGCATATGAAGAAATAGATTTTCTTCCTGAAAGATACGCTTTAACACTCAAAGCTTTAAAAAATTCAGTAAATACTGCTGAATACCTATCTTTTATTCAGAATATAAAGACTCTCTTCAAAGCTCTTATTTAAATATGTTAACTACTTAGACACTTTTCTAACACGAATTGGCACAAATTGAAAGACACTGAAAAGAGTTTTTGCGGCATGCCATTCAAAGTTAAATGTAACCATTTTGTACTTCTGTAGAAGTACATCTATTTCTTACTTCCATGGAACTTTTCTCACAAGAATTTAAATCACAAGATGAAAGAGAATACTTTCACAGTTACATTTTTCAGTGTGGTGGAAGGGACTTGGTTCAGTTTATAACTGTGCTTGTTCCAACCCAGTAAAAGCTATTTCACTCAAACTAAAGGGACAAAAATCATAGCTATATTAAACAAACACACAAACAAACAAACAAACAAAACAAGCAAAAAAACACTACAAAGTAGCGATTGGATTACAAAATAATGTTGAGATGTTTTTATTGCTAACCATACAACCAATTTTCCGTAAGATGCTTGACTAATTTGAAAATGATGATGAAATTCAAACTTGGCCTTTTAAGTATTGAAAGATCATTAGATGACTACACACTCCTATCTGTATAGATATATATTTTTCACAGTATGCAATTTAAGATCTCTTACAGCAACTTTTTTCTTACTTCCATAATCAGAGAACATTTTTGTATTGCAAAAAGGAACCCCCAAATTTTTGAAGGTAATGGTATTTTACATTCGAAGTTATCTTATGAAATATTTGTTTCTTGTTGGGATGTGGGATTTTTATTCTAAATCAGGTGTCTAATAGTTGGAAAAGACTTCTTAAAAAGCCTTCTGAAAACTCTTTGGAAATTTTACTGCTTTTTCTCAAATGACATACAGGCTTCTTCAGCGCTGTCAGACAAAAGCTTTCCAGGTAGATTTATTGTTCCATTAGAAAATAAATCACACAATTTAATTAATTTACATTATTTACAATAATATTCTCACAAGAACTTCACAAAGTACTTGAAATGAACCTACAAAGTCTAACCAAGTCAAGAAACAATAGCAGAGAGAGTACTAGTTAAAATCAACAGAAGTTTTGCTGATTGTTGTAAAGCCTTGATTGATAGTAACTACTGACTTACCAAAGACACAAAATTGGTCTTTGATTCTTACACATTCGTCAAATCACCAACATTAAAACACTTCCTTGAGCCTAATGATTTTTTCACAGAATCACAGGGATAGGGTCCTCTGCCGTCATCTGGTCTAAACCCTGCTCAAGCAGGACCATGCCCAGGCAATGTTACCTGCACAGTACAGAAGTGCTGCCTGATGTTTAGACAGACACTCCTGTGTTACTGTTTGTGCCCATTGCCTCTTGGTCTGTCTCTGAGCACCACTGGAAAGAGCCTGGCTCCGTCATCTTTGCATCCTTCCATCTGAGGCACACCCTTCAGCTGCTTTCCAGAGAGTTGGTTGCACATTAGAACAGGCTCCCTAGTGCACCAAGCCTGTCTGAATTTAAAAAGCAATTGGACTGTGCACTTAGTCACATGATCTAAACTTTTGGGTAGACCTGTGCAGTGCCAGGAGTTGGACTTGATGATCCTTATGGGTCCCTTCCAACTCAGGATATTCTATGATTCTATGATTCTAAGTTAGCCCCCAGAATATAATGGTGCATAAGGTTATTATTCCCCAGGAGTGGGAGTTTGTACTTCCGTTTGTTGAACTTCATGAGGCTTATGTTTTTCTTTGTTGTTCTTAAAACAAACTACACTGGGATAAAGCTCTGAGGAAGTACAACCAAAAGGTCAAAAACATTTGAAAACTTAAACTTCTGGGAGATTAAGGTACTATGACCCTTTGAAAGAGATTAAGGGATTTGTACTTTGTAAACTTGGCATATTTGGGAAATTTCTTTCTTCAGTATTAAATCCATGCCTTACTCCTACTGTTATCCAAAAGTGAGACTGTTTAAAAGTGAGCCTAGATAATGAAAAACTCGAGTTATATTATGGAAAAAGAAACAAAATCTAATATCTGAAATGGCACAGATCTTTACCTTTAATATTTTGTCTTAAGCTGAATTCATTTTTAGAAAACAAAACAAAACAGAACTTTTCTCTACAAGCCTGTGTGACATTTTTGAGTCCATCTGTACTTGTTTATATTTTGTTTTCCTTTCCTCAAAATGTACTCAGTTTTCTCTTTTACTTTCTGTATGAAACCACGAGAGCATAATGCTATCACTTCATATAGTGTCATATGACAACAAAAGAAGACCTTGTAACAGACTTTTGTCCAATCACAAGAAGGAGGGAGAAACCGTACTAAAAATCTTAAATATTTCTGTAGGATGAGTTGTGGGCGAAAATGTCATACTCTTTCAAATCTTCCTTTAAATAATCTGACTTCATGCTTTCACTTCACCACCTTGATTAACTCTGAAAAAGAACAGCTCTGAAAACAGCTCTCTCCATATCTCTGAAAGATTTTTTTTGCATTACTATCTGCTAATTTCATATTTGTTAGTGGCATTTTTTTCTTTAAATTTCTTCCTATATCTGTAATGACTCCTAAAATACAAAAATGGGAGAGGTTTATCCTCAGAGACAAAACTGGACAACAGCCTGCTGATTATTGATTATTGGAAAGTGGAGATTAGATTAGAGTCACAGAAAGGGTGAGGTTGAAGGGGACATCTGGTGGTCATATGGTCCAAACCCCATGCTCAAGCGGACAAACCATTCCCATGAGGCTTTTGGAGATAGCCAAAGTGGGAGAATCTATAGCCTCTCTGTGACAGTGCTCTGTCATCTGCACAGTAAATGAGTGCTGCATGATGTTTAGGTGCTGATGAAGGAAGAACAAGCAAGATGACTTGACAGCAAATTTACAAAAATAACCCTACACAGACTCAGAAGCAGTGAGGAAGCATCCGTAATGACCTTCTGCTGGCAAAGAGCTGGGATGTTGAGACCTCACTGCAGCACCCCTTCTACCACCTTCCTCTTGTGGATGGTGAGTGCTGATGGCTGTAGGAGCAAGAGAAGCACTGGAAGGGTAAAAGAGGTACAGTTACATATCTATACATACTGTTAGTATGAGTACAACAATTTTAATTATATTATTATTAGGTATTTTTTCTGCAGTTGTGTTCTTTTCTGTAATTAGGTCTTGATTAATAATTATTATTGTGTTAGACTTGTAAGAGTTGTACTAGGGATACAATACTTTCTTGACTTTGTATAAAAAGTGTGTTCCTTTTTTGACCCCCAAAATTTTTTGCATGAATCATTGCATGTGTTTAAAGGTAATAATTGCTCTGAATTGCCATTCTATGAAAGGCTTTAAAGCCAGTTTTAGAGAACAATGCGGTTCACATGGGGTCTGGGTGGAATAACAATTCCGTATATTTCTTTCAAACCACCAGTATGTTGTTGCCCTACCAAAATCAACTGAAAACAAATCCCTAACAATTATCTTAATTGAAATAAGTGATTAACTCCTGTTTTTTTATGATTAAAGTTATTCTTAATGTTATATTCAAAAGAAGAATTTGTACTAGGTTATTTCAATAATTTTAATATTAATTAATTAATTAATTAATATTAATCTCCATAAAGTTAGTTAAATAAATTTGGCAGTACCATTTTTACTCTTAGAATTATACTTCATTATTTTGTCTTTCTTTCCAGACAGGGTTTCTATTGTCTCATTTATCTGCAAATGAGAAATAGGTCAGAAGAAGTAGTCTAGAAAAATATTTTAATCAATTTCTTCCATCAGATTCTAAAATAGTATTCTAATTTTCTGTAAGAAACTTATTTAACATACATATTGATGATAATTTCATAGCCAGTGCATTACTATTGGGAAAAATTTTTATTTTTTAATATCTGAATATATTTATAGGCAGGCAATATACAGACAAATTTGTAAAAAAATGAACAGATAATACATTAGCTGCTGCTATCCTAGCAGGAATGTAATCCTACATTTGGTGGAACCTTCCCTGACTTCAGTAGACAGACCAGAGTCATCTCCTGTGTGAAAAAAAGTGTCAGTGCAGATATTTAATGGCTAGTTAGAGAGATGTGGGTTACATGAAACATAAATTATACGTTGACAATATTGAAAGCAGTGTTTCTAAGATATTTTTCCAGATATCTGTGCATTTGTATGCCTCAGAAATATTTCCATTTTATTCTTTGGCATTGTTTCGCACTGTGATATGGCTTGGTTTTCAGGAAAAATAAGCATTTTATTTATTTATTCTTGTAACCATTTTCACTGAACACTATGGAACTATTAATTTATCAATGTGTTGTAAAATTAATATTTCTAGATGCAATTTTACAAATTTACAGTTTGGGTTAGGAAGGACAAAATTGGAGAACGGAAGCCTGGACATCTCATCGTCAGTTCTGTAACCCTCAGTCCAGGCAGACTGCTGTCTGTGAGCCAAGCCCAATTTTGTACAGAGTACAGGATGCATGACATTGGCTCAGTCTTACAGAAAAAATTTTTGCAAAGGTGTGAGAAAACCCATTAGCTGCATTATGCTTTTTAAGGAAAATAAAACTGACACAGATGAGCAATTGCTTAAAATTGTTTAGCAGATCAAGGATTCAAGAAATAAAATACTGACACAGTAAGGTATGAAAAGCCAACGAAAAAAAGCAGATATGGAAACCAATCAATATTGAGTATCAGCCCCCTGGTTCTCATGGAGAACTTCAACAACCCTGACACCTGTTAGAGGGACAACACAGCAGGACACAGATAATCCAGGAGCTTTCTGGAATGCATTTATGATAATTTCCTTCCTCCAATTGATAAAGGAGACAACAAAGAGAGGACTTATGCTGGATCTCATTCTCACCAACAAGGTGGTGGGGAATGTGAAACTCAAGGGGGAAGCCTTGGCTGCAATGAACATGAAATGATAGAGTTCAGAAAGGAGGATGCACAGCAAGCCTACTACCTTTAACTTGAGGAGAGCAGATTTTGCCCTCTTCAGGGATCTGCTTGGTGGAGTACCATGGGATAAAGTCCTGAAGGGAAGAGGGACCCAAGAAAGCTAGTTAGTATTTCAGGGTCACCACCTTCAAGCTCAAGAAAAATGCATCCCAGCAAATAAATTAGGCAAAAACACCTGCATGGAGGCCTGCATGGATGAACAGAGAGCTCCTGGCCAAGTTTAATCATAAAAATGAAGTCTACTGAGGCTGGAAGAAAAGATGGGTAACCTGGAAGGAACAGACAAATTGTCCAAACAGCCAGGGATTGAGTTAGAAAAGTTAAACCCAGGTAGAATTGAATCTGGCCAAGGACATCAAGGGCAACAAGAAAAACTTCTATAGGAAAGCTGTTGATAAAAGGAAGACTAGAGAAGGAAATGGGGGACCTGTTTACCTGAGATATGAAGAAGGTTGATCTACTCAGATATTTTTTTGTCTCAGTCTTCACAAGATCTAGGTACACCACTTAAGTTACAGAAGGCAAAGGCAGGGACTGGGAGAATGAAGAACAACCCACTGTAGGAGAAGATCAGGTTTGAAACCATCTACAGAACCTGAAAGTGCACAAGATCATGGGACGTGGTGAGATGCATCCAAGCATCCTGACGGAACTGGCAGATGAAGTTGCTAGGTCACTGTCCATCATATTTTAGAAGTCATGTCAGTCTGGTGAAGTTCCCACTGACTGGAAAAGGGGAAACATAACCCCCATTTTTAAAAAGAGAGAAAAAGGAAAGCACAGAGAGCAAATCAGTCAGTCTCTCCTCTGTGTCTGGCAAGATCAGAGAGCCATGGTGCTCCTTGTTGATGAAACTATGCCAAGGCACATGGAAAACAGAAAGGTGATTGTTGACAGCAAGCAAGGCTTCACTAAGGGCAAATTATACCTGATAAATCTGGTGACCTTCTATGATGGGGTTACAAAGTTGGTGAATAAAGGAAGAACAACTGATGTCATCTTCCTGGACTTGTGCAAAGCATTTGACACTGTCCCGCATCCTTGTCTCTAAATTGGAGAGACATGCATTTGGCAGTTGGACAACTCAGTAGGTAAGGAATTGGCTGGATGGTCACACTGGTTCTGTTTATAGTATGATCTTCCTTTCTTTTTGTCTTGTTGTTGTTTGATTAGTTTTTATAAATATGTGTAGAATAAAAAAAAAAATAATAAAAATGAAAAAGGTAGATTTAGATTGGTTATAAGGGAGAAATTTTTTACAGTGAGGATGGTGAGACACTGGAACAGGTTGCCCAGAGAAGTTGTGGATGGCCCATCCCTGGAAGAGATCAAGACTAAGTTAGATGGGAGTTTCAGCAACTTGGTCTAGTGGAAAGTGTCCTTGTCCATGACAGGGTTGTTGGAACTAGAAAATCTTTAATGTCCCTGCCCAACCCAAACCAGTCTATGATTCTATAATTCTAAACATTCCAACCTATCCGAGACATACTCTAGGAATGGAAAAGCCTTCTGTTATATTGGCTGAGAAGCTGATGGGTTTCAATTTAATTGCTTAATACCATTTACTAAAAACTAATGCCATTGAAATAACCTAGGATGTGTCTTGGATCATACTGGAAATCTCACACAGAATTTGACACAGGGTACCACATAATTATCTAATCTCTGTATGTTTAGATGACTATGATCAAGAAATGAATGAGCTCAGTGAAACCGGAGAGCTACCCATTTTATCCTACTGGATAACTGAAGAAATGCCAGCTCCCACTGATGATTTTCATTAGACTGCAAAACACTCGGTTCAATTACTTAAATACAGGCATCTTCTGACATTTTAAATGCATTACTCTAATCTGGGGCCTCAGAATGTCACACCAGAATAATGTAGGTCTCCAAAATATTCTATGTCATATCTTTGCATTGTAATTGGTGCACATATTCCAGTGTTTGCAGCAAGCTTGGATCAGCGTTCTGAATAAGACCAACATAAAACTAAACTGATTCACAGAATCACAGAATCACAGAATTTCTAGGTTGGAAGAGACCTCAAGATCATCGAGTCCAACCTCTGACCTAACGCTAACAGTCTCCACTAAACCATATCACTAAGCTCTACATCTAAACGTCTTTTGAAGACTTCCAGGGATGGTGACACCACCACTTCCCTGGGCAGCCTATTCCAATGCCTCACAACACTTTCGGTAAAGAAGTTCTTCCTAAGATCCAACCTAAAACTCCCCTGGTGCAACTTAAACCCATTCCCCCTCGTCCTGTCACCAGGCACGTGGGAGAATAGACCAACCCCCACCTCGCTACAGCCTCCTTTAAGGTACCTATAGAGAGCGATAAGGTCGCCCCTGAGCCTCCTTTTCTCCAGGCTGAACAAGCCCAGCTCCCTCAGCTGCTCTTCCTAGGACTTGTTCTCCAAGCCCCTCACCAGCTTTGTCGCCCTTCTCTGGACTTGCTCAAGCACCTCGATGTCCTTCTTGTAGCGAGGGGCCCAAAACTGAACACAGTACTCGAGGTGCGGCCTCACCAGAGCCGAGTACAGGGGGACGATCACCTCCCTAGCCCTGCTGGCCACACTGCTTCTTATACAAGCCAGGATGCTGTTGGCCTTCTTGGCCACCTGAGCACAATGCTGGCTCATATTCAGCTGACTATCAACCATCACTCCCAGGTCCTTCTCTGCCTGGCAGCTCTCCAACCATTCCTCTCCCAGCCTGTAGCTCTGCTTGGGGTTATTGCACCCCAAGTGCAGGACCTGGCACTTGGCCTTGTTGAACTTCATGCAGTTGACATCAGCCCATCGGTGCAGCCTATCCAGATCCTTCTGCAGAGCTTTCCTACCCTCAAGCAGATCGACACACGCACCTAACTTGGTGTCATCTGCGAACTTACTGAGGGTACATTCAATGTCCTCGTCCAGATCATCGATGAAGATATTAAAGAGGACCGGTCCCAGCACCGAGCCCTGGGGAACACCGCTAGTGACAGGCCTCCAGCTGGATTTGACTCCATTTACCACGACTCTTTGGGCCTGGCTATCCAGCCAGTTTCTAACCCAATGAAGCGTGCGCCAATCCAAGCCATGAGCAGCCAGTTTCTTGAGGAGAATGCTGTGGGAAACGGTGTCAAAAGCCTTGCTGAAGTCAAGGTAGACCACATCCACAGCCTTTCCCTCATCCACCAAGCACGTCACTTTGTCATCGAAGGAGATCAGGTTCGTCAAGCAGGATCTGCCTTTCATAAACCCATGCTGACTGGGCCTGATCGCCTGCTTGCCCTGCAAGTGCTGCGTGATGACTCTCAAGAGGATCTGCTCCATGAGCTTCCCTGGCACTGAGGTCAAACTGACAGGCCTGTAGTTTCCCGGGTCAGTCCTCCGGCCCTTCCTGTAGATGGGTGTCACATTTGCTAGCCGCCAGTCAACTGGGACCTCCCCCGATAGCCAGGACTGTTGTAAATGATGGTAAGCGGTTTGGCCAGCTCCTCCACCAGTTCTCTCAGTATCCTTGGGTGGATCCCATCCGGCCCCATTGACTTGTGCACATCCAAGTGCCGTACCAGGTCACCAACCAGTTCTTCGTGGATAGTGAGGGCCATATCCTGCTCCCCATCCCCTTCCACCAGCTCAGGGTACTGAGTATCCAGAGAGCAACCGGTATTGCCGCTAAAGACTGAGGCAAAGAAGGAATTGAGCACCTCCACCTTTTCCTCATCTCTTGTAACTAAGTTTCCCCCCACATCCAGTAAAGGATGGAGATTCTCCTTAGTCCTCCTTTTTGTGTTGATGTATTTATAGAAACGTTTTTTGTTACCTTTAACGGCAGTAGCCAGATTGAGCTCCAGATGAGCTTTGGCCTTCCTAATTTTGTCCCTGCACAGCATCGTAACATCCTTAAAGTCCTCCCTAGTGGCCTGCCCACTTTTCCAAAGATTATAAACCCTCTTTTTTCTCCTACACTCAAGCCACAATTTTCTGTTCAGCCAGGCTGTTCTTCCCCGCCAGCTCGTCTTTGGGCACGTGGGGACAGACCTTTCCTGCGCCATTAAGATTTCCCTCTTGAAGAGTGCCCAGCCTTCCTGGACTCCTCTGCCCTTCAGAACCACCTCCCAAGGGACTCCACCAACCAGTGTCCTCAGCAGCACAAAGTCAGCCCTCCGAAAGTCCAATAGAGCGGTTTTACTGGTCCCCTTCCTGGCCTCGCCAAGAATAGTGAACTCCACCATTTTGTGGTCACTCTGCCCAAGACAGCTCCCGACAGTCACATCCTCCACCAGTCCTTCTCTGTTTGTGAAGAGAAGGTCTAGCGGGGCACCACCCCTGGTAGGTTCACTAACCAGCTGCGTTAGGAAGCTATCTTCCACGCTCTCCAGAAACCTCCTAGACTGCTTTCTCAGGGCTGTGTTGTGCTTCCAGGATATGTCAGGGAAGTTGAAGTCCCCCACGAGAACAAGTGCTGAAGATTTCGCAACTTCTGTCAGCTGCCTGTAGAACTCCTCATCTGTCTCCTCATCCTGGTTCGGCGGTCTATAACAGACCCCGACCAGGACGCTAGCATTGTTGTCCCTGCCGATCCTAACCCAAAGGGACTCAACCTTGTCATTCCCAGCCTCGAGTTCTACAACATCGAAAGATTCTCTAATATAGAGAGCCACAGCACACCACCTTCTGTGCTGCCTGTCCCTTCTGAAGAGCTTATAGCCAGACATTGCGACACTCCAGTCATGAGACTGGTCCCACCACGTCTCCGTGATGGCAACCAAGTTGTAGCCTGCCTGCTGCACGATGGCTTCCAGCTCCTCCTGTTTGTTACCCATGCTGCGTGCATTGGTGTAGATGCACTTCAGCTGGGCCATTGCCTTATCCTCCGGCCTTGCCATTGTTCCCCCTGGCACAGCCCCAACAATCCTAGCCTCAGCCCCATCCCCCTTCCTACCTAGTTTAAAGCCCTCTCAATGAGCCCCGCCAGCTCCTGGCCCAGGATCCTTTTTCCCCTAAAAGATAGGGACCCGTCTGCGGCCATCAGGCCGGGTGCCAAGTAAAGTGCCCCACGGTCGAAAAACCCAAGATTTCTTTGTTGACACCAGCCCCTGAGCCACGTGTTTAACAGGTGGGCTTTCCGTGTCTTCTCTGTACCCCTCCCTGCCACCATAGGGATGGACGAAAACACCACCTGCACTCCCGCTCCATCCACTAACCGTCCCAGTCCCCTAAAGTCTCGTTTGATCGCCTTCAGGCTTCTCTCTTCAATGTCATCACTACCTGCCTGGACTATCAAAAGAGGATAATAGTCAGAGTGGCAAACCAGGTTGGGAAGCTTCCTGGCAACGTCCCTGACCCTGGCCCCAGGGAGGCAGCAGACTTCCCTACGGGTAGGGTCAGGCCGACAAATAGAGCGCTCTGTTCCCCTGAGAATAGGGCCCTCTGTTCCCCTGAGAAATGTCAATGTTCGTCAATGTCTGTAGCAGATCTTGGTTCATATAAACTACTCTGGTAGACACATTTCATGCATTCTAGGTTTTCTCAAATGACAGGAGGCACTGATGCTTACATAACTGATTTGTGCTTCCTTTGGATTTAATGGAAGTTCAGACAGCTAGCACACCACCGTGATATTGTTGAATAAGAGGTTTTGTAAAAACTAACATAGTTTACTTAAACAACATGATAATAAAAGGCGTTTTCTAGGGAAAAAAGCACACACAACAACAAGAAAAAAGACTCTACTGTTTATCTTTGCTGGCCTTGTTGAACACCAACCTAATGTTTTACATTCCAAGATATGCTGTTTTTTTGCATGCTTTCCAGAAGAATGTTGGCACCACTTCTTTGCAAATCAATCTCTAAAAAAAATTATCCTACCATTGAGAGATGGAAAAAAGAAAAATTTTGAGAATAAGGAGGAGTTTTCTGTATTCCATCTTTGAGCTTCCAATTGCAGTATTAGCAATCAGAAATAGGAGATTTCCCCCTAAAGCATTCTAAAGCAAGACTTGTAAAGCTTGTTTATGAAATTGGGCAGATTTTTTTTTACATGAATATTTCTGCTTTGTCTCCCCAACTTCCCATAGCCTTGTAGACATTTCTACTGTATCTCTGCAGTAGAAACTACCTGCATAAAATTAATCTGATGACATCATGTGGAGCTAGTTAGTCAGAACACTTAAGGAGGATAAAGCACTTTAGCCTTAAGGACTCTTAAAATGAGAATCATTTATTTTCAGTTGTTTTCTGTGGAATGGATTCTTGCTGTTACTAATGTAAAAACCTGCTGCTAAATGTTTTGACTATACATATTAGCCAGCTGGGGGTTCAATTCTTACTATTGAGTGCCCAGAACTGAAATACGTAATTTAGCTAAGAGAAGTATATTGTGTTGTACCTTTTGGATTTTTGACTGTAATCTGTAATCACTAGGGATTTTATTTGCAGTAATACTGGCATTGGTAAGTTATAACAGTAGGACGGGAGCTCACTATGTGGAGTTTGCAAAGCTTGAAGTTTTTCAAGAAGTTTTTATATAAGCTGTGTTATCCTAATAACTTGAAAGCAAAACCTGTACATTTGAAAGGACCTTTTCTAAGCATGTCTCCTTAATATTGTGTCTTCATACCAGACTTTCAAGACATAAATCAAAGCTCACTGCAGTCCGAGGAGGGATTCTTATTGACTGTAAAATTATTAGACTGGAGTTCTCAACAAAAAAGATTACTTAAACCCAAAGAGATCCATTTATTTATTTATGGTAACTTCTACTCAGTCCCTGTGCTATAATAAGATAATATATAATATGCAAGACTACCCAATTCTTGAAAATTGTATTCAGGCAAGTACAGATATTCATTCGTTATTTGGTCCAAATACTGGTTTAGATTTTCAAAAGAAAGGGAGAAACAAACAAAACATATTACTGCACTTCTCCAAAAGTTTGCTAGAAAAATAAGGAAATTTTTATACATAAAAATATATATTCATCATAAAAATATATGATTCACATATAAATATAAATATATAATTCACATAAAAATATATGTTCATCATCACATCAATCACTGTGTTTAACTTTTTGTTTTGTTTTGTTTTGTAAACCCTCCCTCTATAGTCCAGTGAGATTTTTTTTAATTATTATTTTTTTCTTTCTTGCACAGGGACTCTAGAGAATGAGCCTTCTCAGATGCCTAACATGTGGCGTGATGACCACGTGGACACCAGGGTTCTTTTAACATCAGTAACTACTACTGCTTATTGATGACGTAACTTCAGTTCTCTCTTACTGAGGGCCTAACTTATCTCTCATATTGAGGACATAACTTCATTATTATCCCTTATCGAGAACATGTTCCCTTCTTATACCATTTGTCCCACAGCAGTACTTTTCCACTAACTATTCATTGGTCAACAACTTTTACTGACAACAGCAAACACCCAGCAACTTCCATGCCTTAACGGGTGAAAAACAAGCAACCCCAGACAACAAGGCATCTCCTGAACTACCCTTCTTTGTTCCCTCTAAACTCTTTATATCCCTGATGGTCTTATCGTTAGGAGTCTGACGTTATCACCAACCATGAGGCTTGTCAGCCTCCATGGCCACACTCCCAGACTAAGAGAGCCAGATGCTGATTCTCCTAAAAGAGTAAGGAAGAACCTGTGGATGCTCACAGACTCTAAAGCTCTCAAAACTATCATTTGAATGTTTGAATGTTCTGTTTCCTAAATTAAAGATGTCTGTGCTTGCAGGGATAGGAGGTTAATGTGGTGATGTATTGATTTTATATTAAAAGGATTTGCATTTTTCATATTGGATATATGATGGATTACAGTATTGCAGATAAACGAAGAGTTAAAGAGAGTGAACCATCACAGGTCACTGCAAAATAGACAAAGTGAGAAAGCTGTAATGGCATCAACACTAATCCCTCTGAAAGCAGATGCTTTTTGTTACTGTTATTTTACAACAGTGTTGATTTTTTATGATTTTGTACTCCTACTGTCTTTTATAGACACCTTTCCTTTTTTTAAAAAAAAAAAAAAATTCATTACTAGTCTGTTCATCTGCAATTATTCACAGATGTTTATTACTGTTTACAAATGAAACACATCAGATATTAGCAACTTTGTTCTCAGTAGTGACCAAATCCTGTGTTTTTTGAATTTCTCAAACCAGCAAGAAGGTATCAGCAATACTTAGTACTCTCTTTTAACCAAATCTGTAGGAGCTTAGTAAAGTTAACAAATACTAATCACTTTTAAAATGGCAAATGGAAACTGCCAAATGTGACTGTGAAAGTCACAGTGAATGTGTAGCAAAACTGAGAAGAGAGCATTCTAAAAACAGTACCTTATTTTAATTTCATTAAGCCAGAAACTGTTATTGAACCAGTTTTTTTGTTTGTCTGTTTGTTTTTTGTTTTGTTTTTCATGGCAAAAGGAAAGAGGAACAGGGCACTACCATTTTATTAGCCTTTGATGCATCCTTTTCTGGATTCACCAAGCCTAAGCAGTCCTTCATTTAAGTGAAAACATTAAAAAAAAAAAAAAAAAAGTTTGGCTAGCTCAATATATTGTCTCCAATAGCATGTATGCAATAGTAGATGACTAGAACAGACAAAGCATTTAGTAATTATCAGCTGGAGGGAACTTGGGATTAAGAGTTCTTGCGCCATACTGGCAGCCATACTAATACTCATATCCTTGATAAATATCTTATGTAAGAACACTGAAAGTTCTTGCTTTTCTTTCTCAAACACAAACCAGAAGCAAACCTTAGTAGCAGAGGTACATCCTATCAGCCACAAATTACTTTTCATCTATAAAGGTGTCCTGAATGGCATTACTTTTGGAGTTATTAAAATTTTATATTAAAAAATATACAGACAGAACCTGAATTATAGTTTGTTTAGGTGTTTATTCATTTTACCCAATACCAGCATTGTGATGCTGAGTGAACTTAGAGATACCATTGCATTCATTTTTCAAAATTTACATTTAAATAAAATATTCTGTTTTACATTTCATTCAGCATTAAGAAGTGTATATAATAATATTATCTTTGCTCAAAAAAATGAAATTGTCTTATGATGGTGTTGAAGGTTTTCCATTTATATGCAGATTCTGGCTTTTACCTCAGTGAAAATGCATTCTTTGAAGTAAGAGTAGGAAAATAAACATTACTTCAAAAAAACTCTCAGGAAGAAAAAACGTCAGCCCTAATCAAGCATGAATTACCTTCCTACTGATGAGCAACACCATTTTCCTAAGAGGATTTATTTTTTTCACTATTTTTTTATTGACAAGCAAAAAAGCCTCAAAACATCCAAATTATTTTCTCCTTATTGCTTTCCCTCTGCCTTTTTATTATTGTCTATTACTCTAAGCAATATATCCTCCTGACCTCTAAGGCTTGTGACTTGATCATAGTTTACTCTCTCTGTGTTTAAAAGTGGTGTGTAACTTTCTCCTTACCATCCTCCATAATATAGCAGGAGACACAATCTCCCTGGCTGCTCTAGCTCTTGACTGTACCCTAGACAACTTTCGGTGTAACATCTTCACTGTGTGGTTCCTTGTGTTCGCATAATTATTCCACAGACATCATCTTAAACTACAACACCTTTCACACTCACAATATCAAAACATAAATGTCAATCAACTTCTGCATCACTGTCTGCCACACATTTGTAAAGTGACCCAACAAACCTGACTGCTGCACAGGCAACTTATAAACTCTTTCTACTGTTTTTTAAGCTTCTGTGTCTTTTCCTTTGACATTTAATCACAGAAATACTGTTTTCTCCAAAACCAGCTTTCCTAGACTGCCAGTCCATATTGTCTTGCCTTGGACTTATTCTACATTTGAAAAAGTTGATGATTCACTTCAGCAGTCCATGTCAGGGTTTGGTGCCATTTTAAGTACGCATTTAGGATACACGAGATGTCCTCACAGAGCTCACAAGGCTGGCACAGGACCTCTGCACACTTTTTGAGGGGCAACAGAGACCCTGGCAGGACAACTGAGATATTTCGTTGGGCACTAAGTATATTTGGTAGAAAATGTTGCTTTTAAGCAGACATTCAGCATGTGAATCTCATACTGAAAATAAAAGGGCTTTGTGTTATTTTGAGTACTTGAAGATGGGTCATTCTTTCTTCCAGCTTCTCCTCCAGGTGATATGATACAGATATTGTATGTCTGCTGGTCCTCTACATGTGTCTTGGGTACACTGAAGTATCTCAAATGGCAAACATGTCTAAGTTTAGGTGATTAAATCTCATCCTTGTAATTTGCTATGTACTATCTAAAGGTAAAATAACACACTGAGAGTCTGAAAGAATAAAAGCAAACCATATCTTCTCAAAAAATTCTCTCATTATATTTGATCAATATTCATAATCATTGAAAATAACCAAACCCAGCAGATAACAAGACATTGTAAATACAACATATGGTTCCTAAATCCATATTTTCATACTAAATAAAATTTTTGGTTTAAGGTCTAATAACTTATATTTCCTATGAATTCATAATAACTTTTAGATATAAAGGAAGGATTCTGAAGCTCAACTGAGTTAAAATAACATACTGTTGTGTTCAAATTTAGTATGGCATAAACATTAGATTAGCTATGGGGAAGGGAATAAAAGTAATCAAGAAACTCCTCTAACCCTCTAATCGTAAAAGAATAAATGGTGGTTATAATCACAGGTCCACCTATTATCTTTGCCCTTAAGTAAATTTTGCTTTCTTCTAAATTTAATTCATTCTTCATCAGCATATCATTCTTGAAGGAGAACAATCACATGCCATAATGAGCCATGTACAGCAGTCTAAGTCCGACCATCGTGAGATGTTGGTATATGTTCAGAAAAAAAGTCTAATCCATCCATGTAAAAGCATACATTTGACATATAAGTACATATTTTTGAAGAGACCAAACTACTTTTCATCCACGGTGATTATGAGCAAACACATCTTGCGTGTGGCATGCAAAGCTGTGCTAAGGAAGCCAATAGGTGCAATGGCCTGTTGGTTGCTATGGAACAACAGATATCCTCAACTACTGAAATGCATTTGAGCAAATGGTTTTGGCCATAAATATGAGATCATTTGTCCCAGGGAAGAAAGATTTTTCCACACAGGGAAAACCAACAATGATAAAAATGTAGATATTTATTGAACATTCAAAAAAAAAAAAAAAAAAGTATTAAACTAAATGACTTCATCTTTGTTCCTGAGAAAGAAACAAATCAAATATTTCCAGTATGGCTCATGTAGAATTATACTAAAGCAGCATTATAACATTATATTCCTTCTACTGTCACACTCAAATAGCCAAATTTTTTGGTCAAGTAACTAAATGCACAATAAGGAGGTTTGTGGCACTATGAGGACCATCATCAGACCCTTTAGGTCTCAGTGAGGGACATTGAGAAAGGTGTTGAGTCATATGTAAAGTTATATTACTAAAATAAATGGTTTTATTTTACCATTTACTAAAAAAGATGATGAATTTTCCATTCTAGGGGATAGTTTTATATTTCCTCTGACTTGCAATTGTCTCTGATTGTGTCACTCACAGAAAATTCATCTAAGATAGAAAAAAAAATGCTTTTACTAGACTGTTTTGTAAAATGGACTAGAAAAAGTGCTAAACGTTGTTCTTATTTAACTTCATTTACACCGAAAGTGACTGTGATTTCAGTGATATAAAACAATGCAACTCCTTGCAGGCCAAGAATTGATCCAATTTTAGTGTTTATATACTACAGAAATGAAAGACAAGTGTGTCTGTATTTGTACAATAATACTTAAAAATATACATATGTTTATACTCATGAAAATTACTTGGGCTGTATTTCATGGTACAAGGATGATTACCAAAGGACAAAAACATACCTCTAATAAGACAGGAGAAAAAAAAAATGGTCACAGAATTAATTAGAAAAACCTGCATTTTAGGTCAACCTTTCCTCTTTTAAGTTACAGTTTTAATGACATCTGGAAGAGCAGGAAGTCTGATACCTGATGATCTTACATCTGTAAAACAGATGGCTTCATTATCATATGTGATTGGGAAAGTTCATCTTGTATGAGTCACCAGAGATTCCAGGAATGTACAGAAACCATGTATAGATGTGTTCTGCTGTATCTATAAAATTAACTTAATATTGATTTTCTTGTGCATTAAAATATTAAGTGAGGCAAGTTTAAATTCAGGGAGACTGCAAATATTGCTGCAGCATTGGCTACTTGTAAATCAAAATATTCTAATTATATTTCTCATGTATTTGGATTCCTCAATGTCCTCTGTCACATATAAGGCGAATGCAAGTGTTTGAGGTCTCGATGTGTTTATCACTATAGTCCAGCTGTGATAAAGAACCATTAAAATCTCATTGGCTCTATATTGCTATACTTAAAACACAGCAGAAGCATTTTGTTCCAGCCAGAAACAGTATAATATTAATAAAACTGGGGAACATTAATGGCATTCAACATAACAGAGGTCAATAAGTTAACCTGAATGTAATAAATGGAAAGGAAATAACAATAACAAAAGTATTTACTCTGATCTGTTGCCTGAAATCTGCTTTTACACATCTAACAGTGAGATGCTGAGTACTTCAATTGTTTAAATGTGTGAAGAGCAGTTTCAGTGCCTGAAAATTTTTGATATGTACATGCAATATGCTGCACAAAAAGGACAGCAATGTCTCCACATTTTATCTGTTAATAATATCTTAAAAATATAGGGGAACAGAAAAGCCAATAAAGAAATTTAAGTAGAGGAAACCAAACATGGAAAAAAGATAAGTCCTTACAGCATGAAGAAGGAATAGTTCCTATTATCATGTGACAGTGGTAACATAGTTCTTTCTGTCTTTGATCATTCTTATTTATGGTGATATTGTCTTACCCAACTATAGATACCTGTGATATACATCTGAGAGGGTTAGTGTTCATTCCAAGACAGAAAAAGAAAAAAAAAAAAAAAAAGATAAAACAAAACAACACAACACATATAAGTTATAGTTACCCAACCTCTTATAAAGTAGGAAATACTTTGTGCCCCTGAGCATCCTTATTTCTTTCAATTGACTATCCGTGGAGCTGAGATGATTTGCTCAGTTGAAGTCATTCACACTCTGGTTGAAATTTCCATTCAGATGTAAGAGTGAAAAACAGAGGCAGGTAGAGAAGAAGGGGAGAGTGAGAGGTACCAAAGATGCAGAAACTCAAGCAAATAAACTAAATGGAAAAGGCCTAATATTAGGATGGTGACTAACATTTAATATTTAAGTTCTACGTAAACAGCAAGGTGAATCATCAGGGACTAGGAACAACAGCAACTAATATTCTTCTTAATTCAGAGAAAGAGAGGTCAGTGTTTAAAATGCTATTGGAAAAAGCACTGACACTGGGAAATAGCTCAGAAGTGAACATGATGAAGAGATTTACCTGCCAAAGACAGGGATGAAACACCCTGAAAAACTATATTAACAAGCTTGAGGACAGCAAGAACAGAGCTGTCTACAGAGCACTGAAATTAGAACAAAACAAAATGAGAAACTTCCAGCCAGCACCCAGCTATAAGGCTATCTCTTCTGAGTCTGTACAACATATTTGGATAAAAATATCCTGCTTCCTTTGTAATATGTCCACCATTTGCTTGTGCCTACTATTTATTTTTTTTAAATCTTTAAAATATGTGAAGTTTTTGTGTTCTGACTGCTCAAGATATTGACAGCTGACAAACCAGAAATATTTGTTGGAAGAGATGTCTAGAGGACATTTAACCCAACTGAAAGCATGAAAGCATGGCCAGCTGGGGCCTTGTCTGCCCAGATTTGGAAAACTGCATGGATCCCACAGCATCTCTGGGCAACCTGCACTAAACCTGCACTAACTCCTAGACAGTATCTTTGCTCTATTTCTGAACCATTCAAGCTGCAGTTTGTGACTATTGTCCCTTATATTGTCTGGCACTACAGAAAAGAGTTTGATTGTATTATCTCTGGAACTAGATGTTCTTTATAGAATTATAAGCAGCTACTGGAGCTTCCCCTTTTCTAGTCTTCCCCTTTACAGAATCTTTATGGAGTTCCTCATTGTCAGACTAAACAAATTAAATTCTTTCATGTTTTCTTCACATAACATGCATTATAGATGCCTCTACTGGACTCTCTTCACATCCCTGTTGAAGTGGGAGCCTAAATTTTTTTAAAGTGTTCTATATGTGGCCTCAATAACATTAGTGGAGGGGAGGGGAGGGGAGAGTTTCTTTCCACTGGCTATGCTCCCCCTCATATGTCTCAGGACATGGGTTTCTCACAATAAGGCCAAAAGCCCACTGTTCATATTCAGCCTGGCATCCATCATGACCTCTATGTCTCTTCAGTAAAGCTATTTCTCAGATAGTTGTTTTCCAGCCTGTGTATTGCCTATCAACCCTAGGTGCAGAGCATTTGTTTTCTCTTCATGAGATTTCTGTTGACTCAGTCCTCAAGATTATCTAGATTTGTCTTGATAAGCCTCTGGACTGGAGTTCAGCTGTTCCTTAAACCAGACGTTTTCCCTAACTTTTGAGCCTGTGAAAGGTTTGTTCTGTGTCACCATGGAGGTCGTGGTTGATGATGCTGGACAATATGGGTCCCAGCACTGACCCTTAGTGTGCTGGGTATCGTCTCTTAAGCAGTTTCCTGCTAGGCCAGGCAGCATCGAGCTACTTATCGCTGCCCTTTGAGCTTGATAGCCCAGACAATTTTCTACCTACATAACAGTCAGATTAGGTAGCCTGGGTCTCCTTGGCTACCAGATGAGAACACTGTTGGAGACTGTCAAAAACCTTACCAAAGTCAAGGTATATTACTTCCACATCTTTCCTCTCATCCACATAGCCAGTCATTTTGTTGGAAAGGCAATCAGGTTGTTCAAGCATGATTTGCCCTTGAATGCCTGCCGTGAACACTCACAGTGC
The DNA here is from genome assembly GCF_965140915.1 of Aythya marila. NCBI lineage: Eukaryota > Metazoa > Chordata > Aves > Anseriformes > Anatidae > Aythya > Aythya marila. The sequence continues at coordinate 52,992,604 of NC_139042.1, read as the reverse complement.
CTGAATGCAGCTGGCCTCACAGTCTTTTAATTTTAACACCTGCAAACTGACAATCTCAGTCCCACAAAGCTGTTGAACCCCGAACTGATGTTGAAATGACACAGCCAGCACCTGCTGCACTTCAGGACATCATAGATTCATATTCGTTTTTTCAGAGTAATGTTTCTAGGGATGCAGCAATAGATGCTGCAATATTGTACTTGCAGGTTAAGCAATAATAGAAATACTAAATTCCTAAGTACCTCTACAACTCTTTCCTTGGGGATGGCTTTTATTTCCAATGTCAAACATTTACATGAATACAAATTAACTTGAAAATACTGAGTATTAAACAGAAAAAGTGTTTTCAAAATTATTCAGGTGTTCTAAACATTAGTTATTAGACATCTGATTAAAAGCACTTTTTACTGCAATTTTATGTGAAGAAATGGCATCTATTCATGTTTACAGGGGTATACAGGTATACACAATATAAATATATTGTAGACACTCATTTCCATGTCACATAAAGGTTATATTAACAGTAATAGCTGTTAGTATTTTTGTCGGTACCATCATCCCTAATACTATATTATATATGCTGCATTTTTAAAATACAAGGTTTTATTCTTTCAATTTAAAATAGCATGTTTTGAGATTGTGGCAGATCTCTTTTATTAGACGTACTTTTTTTTTTCTTCCAAAGGCAAAGACAAACAGATCACTTACTGAACAGCAAAGGTCAAAGCATAAATCAATCATTTCACTAACAAGCTAACGTGAAGCAATAGCTGTATATATAAGAACATTTAACTTGATATTCTCTGCAAAGTTATTTCAAGAGAAAAGCTTGAAGATGAGAAGATGACATCCTGATTCCTACCAGTTCTCTGAGAACAGAGCTTTAAGGTGCTGGATAGCTCAGAGTTCAGTGCTGTACTGGCAGGTGCTAGGCCAGCCATCAAACTAATTACACAGATCATGTGATTTGAGTTGAAGGAATAGACATTAAAATGTATTTGTAGTATTTGCGAACAAATTTCCTATTATCTTGTCATCAGCCAAAGATACAGAATACATCTCTTTTTCCATCTTTCTGTTGCATATATGTTTTTCTTCCTAAATATATTCTAACCATGGGGACCATATTTTGACTTCTGGTGTCACTTTTTGTCCTGAAGCATGTAATGGTTACTGTAACATTTTCTATTGTCTTTTAATTGTATATATTGCATTGTGGTTTTTGTTTATTTGATTTACGTACTGCAAGGTATGCCATGAAACTATATTTATTTGTTTGTTTGTTTTTAGTTCTGCACTGGAATATGGTAAATACAAACTACTTGGTAACTGAAAATTTCTATTAGAGAAATTATGTTTGAAGTTCTTACCTACACAGCCTATTGTCAGGAAGTTCTATTTACCAGTTAAGAAGTGCTGCGAAATATGCTAAGGTTTAGTATTAATGATTTATACTTAGCTCACTACAGAATGGTGCCTCGGAGAGAATTTACTAGCTAAAACCAAAACCCAGCCAGGCCTAGTGAACTAACAAATGTATTTATTTGCAGTTCATTTTGGAGAAAAATTGAAGAATTCAAGGATGAGTGGTTATCTATTGTTTTCTATATATACTAGGCAGTGTATTCAATTAAATAGACAAAACAGAACAGTCATTTCTATAACAATAGTCACAGAAACAACTTCAGCACCATCCAACTTTAAATGATCTTATGAACGCTGAATCAAAGAAGGCCACATGTCTAGTACAATTTGATGACAGATCTGAAGAAAAAGGCAGGCTTTGTTTGATAAATAACCAGGGTTCAGTGATCTACTTTTGCTGGGGAAAATTGGCATGAAGTTGCACAGCAGAAATTTGATACAATGAGAGCACTGTTGTTTTGGAAGATCAATGATGAGAGGAGGTTATGGCAGAATTTCATCAGTCTAATTAGTTATGTTAGTAGTATATCCAAAAGAGTTTTTGTCAGATAAAGAATGGGTGTTCTCTTCACACAAATCATCTATCAATCACCTGGAAGAAGGAATAAACAGTCAATTAATTAAATTTGTAGATAATACTGAAATGGGAGGTGTTGCAACCACTAATACAGAGGTAAGACAAAAAGCCTGTAGTGATTCAAGAAAAAAATTGGTAGTAAGTAGTGAAATAGGTTCTATTTAAAAAAACACAAATGAATGCATTTAAATACATAGGATGAATAGGAAAAATATTCAACAGGAATACCTAGGGAAAATGATCTAAGGGTAATAAATGTAATTTGAATGTACAACAGAGTGTTGTAGCAAGGAAAAAATTGATTTCATTCCATAAGGCAAAAGACTGTGACATTGTAAAACAGAAGCCCCTTCTATAGCAACATGGAAATCTGTGAATGTTGGGTACAGGTCTGAACACTTGCACATTAATTAATGAATGAATTGATTAATTAATTAAAAAACAAACAAACAAAAAGTAACAAGAAGTGACTAAGTGACTGTAAGAGAAAATTAAAATTATGGGAGAAAATTAAAAGTTGTTGCTCACAGAAAAAGCTTGGATCAATGGAACCCAAGAAAAAAAAAAAAAAAGTTTTTCTCTAAAAACTTTATGGTATTAACATCAAGAAAGGTGAGGGTATAACTAAGTCAATGCAGATGGAAAACAACCTTTGTTCCATCTGCAATTCTGTTGCTACCAGAATTTGTTGCTCTCATTAAATTAAAATTGCCTGAGTTTCTTCATAAAATGTATACGTACGAGAGTATTATAAGGATATCTACTTAGTTCACTAAACTGCAAAATTTAATTAACTGATTTTGATACAAGTTATTACAAATGATTAAGGGAAAATATAAATAGTAAAATGAAGATACATGGAGTGAAAACCCACAAAAAAAGAAGTGTCTGAGAATTCCACACAGAAAAAAAATTTCCAGATCTGGATAGGTCAAAGTACTTGAAAGAGTGAATTAGCACACCTCTATTTCAAAGGTTTAGGGCTATGTGATTTGCATTCTCATTTAACATCTATGATTTCCATTTCTGTGATTCTGGGACAACAACCTTTAGCATATTTATTGTCCTGTGAATATTATGTGTGAAGTCCCACTTTGTGGCTAGAAATAGATATATTTTTTGGTAATGGATGGGGCAGGGAGAAATATTTCTACTGGCCATGCTCATTTATTTACTGAATTCGAATCCATTTTTCAGCCTTTCTTCATATTTTGCCTAACGAGATTGCCAACATTAACAGAAGAGCCTGATATTCCTTAAACATGTTCTATGTTAAGCAGTTAATTATGATAGATTGATACTGTTGTATCATGTACCATGTGATTGGTACCATCAGAAAAAGTTCTCCATATTGATTATCCCTGTCACTAATCTCAGAATCATGTTTTCACAATGACCGTGGCCTCATAAGTACCCTACTCTATAGGACTCCATAAGAACTTAAGCTTTTTTTCTGAATCATTGCCCAAATTTCCTCCCTAATGGCATTGAACACTTTGGAAGCAAAAACAGACTATTTTTTCCCCTAATCGTACAAATCAGGTTCGCTATTGTAAACTTTGAGCTGCCCTTGTTTACTCAAAATTTAAATTTGCAAAGATAAATTAGACTTTTATTTGGAAGATAACTTCTCTCCAAGAAGTTATGTATAGATGGTAAAGATTCAGGGATAGAAAATCTGTCATCCATCTCCATTATTTAATGAACAAATAACGCTATCATCTTATAGGCTGTTTCCATTGTAAAACACAGTACATCTAGGTGAAACGTAAATCTATTTCCTGAAGAGATTTCAGGTCAATGCCCCAGCACTATATAAAAGTGATACTCCATTAACTCATACATGTTTTGCAAACAAAAGCTGAAAGAAACCTTTTAGCTGTTGCAAAACTTGCTGCACTTGTTCATAGATAGTCCATTACTGAATTTGATAGTATGCAGTATTGCTGGGTAGCCTGATAAAGTCTTTTAACAGGCTAAGTGGCAAGGCATTGGTAGAAACAGGGGCTGTCTCTTTTCTAAGAGTTTGAAATCTGCATTGGTACTTTGATGTTTTTATATTGCTGCTGAACATAAGCTGACATACAAGCACTGGGTTATCAAGTCCTTTCTTTTCAAAACTTCAGATTGTAGTGGGTTTACGTGGCAAGGTTTTGGTAGCAGGGAGCCATAGGGGTGGTTTCTGTGAGAAAGATCTAGAAGCTGCCCCATGTTTGGGAAGGGCCCCATTGTTTTCCAGATCTGAGCCAATAAGCGATGTTGTTTTGCGCCTCTGTGAGAGCATATTTAAGACAGGGAAAAAAAACGCTGTGCCACACAGCAGCTGGGAGAGTGAAGGGAGTGAGAAAACAGCCTTGCAGATGCCAAGGTCAGTGTAGAAGGAGGGGGAGAAGTGCTCCAGGCGCCAGAGCAGAAGTCCCCTGCGGCCTGTGGTGAGGACCATGGTGAAGCAGGATGTCCCCCTGCAGCCCATGGAGTACCACGGTGGAGCAGGGTTCCACGCTGCAGCCCGTGGAGGAGACCACAGTGGAGCAGGTGGCCCTGCACCGACAGAGGCTGCCGCCTGTGGAAGACCGCTGCCGGAGCAGATTCCGGGCCGGACCTGTAGCCCGTGGAGAGGAGACCACGCAGGAGCAGGTGACCTGGCAGGAGCTGCTGCCCATAGGGGAGCCAGGTTGGAGCAGTTTTCTCCTGAGGGATGGACCCCGTGGTACGGACCCATATCTGGAACAGTTCTGGAAGAGCTGCTGCCTGTGGGAAGCCCACGCCGGATCAGTTCATCAAGGACTACATCCCGTGGGTGGGACCCCACAGCACAGGGGACGAGAGTGACCGAGAAGGAGCAGCAGAGGAGAAGTGATGTAGACTGACCATAACCCCCATTCCCCTGTTCCCCTGCGCCGCTCGGGGGGAGGAGGTGGAAGAGGGTGGATGGGGGGGAAGGTGCTTTTGGTTTGCTTTTTCCTTTGTTTTCTCACTTCTCTCGCTTGTTAGTAATAGGCAATAAATCTTACTATCTCCTTATGCCGAGTCTGTTTCGCCTGTTACAATAATTACTGAATGTTTTTCTCGTCCTTATCTCAACCCTTGAGCCCCTTTTCACATATTTTCTCCCCATTCCTCTTTGAGGAGGGGGAGTGAGAAAGCGGCTGTGGTGGAGCTCGGCTGCCCACTCGAGCGGAACCACTCGAGCGGAACTCCTAATTTTGCAACTCCCTTGACAGTATTTTTTTCCCGTCTCCAAGAGCTACTTGCTACATACATGGACAGACTCTTGAATTTTACCTTTTTCTTGTTCTCCCTCCCTCCTCTTTTATCAAATGAAACTACAGAACTTTTTACTGATTTAATAAGTTAAAGAAGTTTGGCTTGTTTAATGTTGGCTGGTGGTATGAATGACCTACAGTAAAGTGACCTTGATCCTAACCTTCAACAAATAAAAATCTTGAATATTACAAGTTTAAATATAACCATCAAAAACATGTTAAACAGCAATCACATTAAAGAAATAAATGTCAAGAGAGAAGAATATGTAAGGCTGTAGTAACAAAAGGAGTTTTCTGAGAAGGAGAGAAGGACAGAAGCTACAGACAGCTAACACTGATGTCTTGTTTACAAGTTGCATTCAAGGAAAACAAATGTCACACATTCAAAGAAGAGTAACTTCAGTCGGTATTTTAAAACCTTTGCATGCAGAAGTCACTTACTTTTATATATATATATTAAATTGGCAATGTACTCTTTTAAATGACCTCTAATATTCTGTTCTTTAAAAATGTACTGATAAACAAGAGGTCTTGTTTTGTCCTTTTATGCGTACACCCTATAACCAGGAGAAAATATATGTTGCTATCAATATGCTCAGTATATATAGGTACACCACTTAACATGCAAGATTGATTTGTCTCCTTATGTAAAAAACTAAAATAGTAATATACTTTCTATAAGATATATAAAATAAGTAACAAACCATAAAAAACACATGGTCACAATACTAACTTTTTAATTTCACATCGTCATGGCCAGCACTGCACAAACTCACATGGAATATTACCTGACTCTCAGTTTGAGAACTACTAATTGGAAATTCAAGTATATCTTCTTTTGCAAACAGATCTTCCCCACAAATGCTCAGTGAGCCTGTTCTTTTCACCCATCATGCTGTATTTTTTTATATTACAAAGATAATGTAAAAAGCCCCTCATATCGCTGCTTCTCCTAACTTAAATATGGATTATAATTTTGTTGAACATTCTTAAAGTACTAAAAGTACTAAAAGTTCGCAGATGACACCAAGTTAAGTGTGTGTGTCAATCTGCTCGAGGGTAGGAAGGCTCTGCAGGAGGATCTGGTTAGGCTGCACCGATGGGCTGAGGCCAACTGTATGAAGTTCAACAAGGCCAAGTGCCGGGTCCTGCACCCAGGGCACAACAACCCCAAGAAGAGTTACAGGCTGGGAGATGAGTGGTTGGAAAGCTCCCTGGTGGAGAAGGACCTGGGAGTATTGGTTGATAGTCGGCTGAATATGAGCCAGCAGTGTGCTCAAGTGGCCAAGAAGGCCAACAGCATCCTGGCTTGTATAAGAAGCAGTGTGACCAGCAGGTTGTCCCCCTGTACTTGGCTCTGGTTAGGCCACACCTTGAGTACTGTGTTCAGTTTTGGGCCCCTCGCTACAAGAAGGACATGGAGGAGCTTGAGAGAGTCCAGAGAAGGGCAATGAAGCTGGTGAAGGGTCTGGAGAACAAGTCTTATGAGGAGTGGCTGAGGGAGCTGGGATTGTTCAGCCTGGAAAAGAGGAGGCTCAGGGGCGACCTTATTGCTCTCTATAGGTACCTTAAAGGAGGCTGTAGCGAGGTGGGGATTGGTCTATTCTCCCACGTGCCTGGTGACAGGACGAGGGGGAATGGGCTCAAGTTGCGCCACAGGATGTTTAGGTTGGATATTAGGAAAAACTTCTATACCGAAAGGGTTGTGAGGCATTGGAATGGGCTGCCCAGGGAAGTGGTGGTATCACCATCCCTGGAGGTCTTTAAAAGACGTTTAGATGTAGAGCTTAGTGATATGGTTTAGTGGAAGACTGGTTATTGTTAGGTCAGAGGTTGGACTAGGTGATCTTGGAGGTCTCTTCCAACCTAGACGATTCTGTGATTCTATAAAAATAAATAAACACAATATATGGTATTGATAAGTACATTGCTAGTCTACATAGCACATTTCCTATTTAAGGCAATTTGTAATAAATAAATACATAAATAACAGCATTAGAGATACCTATTAAAGAGATTAAAATATTTAGAAATTTTAACCAGTCCAGGAAACATTGATATTATTTTTATACTCTGTTGGGATTTTTTCCTTTTAAGCTATGCATTTGAAAGCTTAACTACAGGTATGTCTTGCACTTTGAAGTATTCTTTAAGTTGGAGAAAAGCAGGTGCCAGGAGGACGGAAGATTTACACACTACATCAACAGAAACTTCCTGCTGGTAAACGATCCCCAGGTTTAAGCCTTCCACTGCTCATACCTTTAGATGCTCTACCAGGTTTTGCAACCTTTGAGAAATAAATCCATTTATTACAATGGCAATAATGACCTGCAGAGTACCCGTGAGACACAGTTGCTGAGCTGGCCTTCCTTGGGCCAGAAACTTGGTGAAGTTTCAACATTCCTTCATCTTTTCACAGGGACTAAGGGTGCTATAAAAGCATAGCCAGTTCTTATCTGTCCTCTCGGCTCTAATCTTCCCTTCACTCTTCTTCCATGCTCTTCTATAGAAATTGATTAATAAAACCACTTCCTTCTAGGCACACTACTACAACAGCAATAAACTTTCAGTAAGCAACTTACTGATGTATAAGCAGAAATCCAGATCATGTTAGACCTTACAGCTTGCTGGAAAAGCTATTCTCTGGCAGTGGGACTGCTGAAAGAATATAACACTCTAAAATACCTCTGGCTTACATACAACCTTCCACAGAACACTAATTTATTCCAGAGAATATTAATTTATTTTTTGGTCCCACTTATTGGAATTTGGAGATATATCTATACACAGTTGAAGGAGTCTGACATAAACATGGATTGATTGTTATTTAAATACTACAACTATGTATCTGCTAAATAAATTCTTTAAGTCAATGCAATCTACAGAATGAACTGAATATTTAAAATGGGTTAATAATCAATATTGATAAAATGATGGATATGCCAAAATATTGAAAGAGCAGTTAAAGAGGAATGTGTAGAGGACTTCCATTTATTAATGACATTTCAAGAACAAATCTCCAAAAGCATAATAAAAACAGGAATATACGATGTTGGGTTTTCTTCATTAGTCTATTTGGACAGCTGTTATTATCGTCACACAGCTCTACATTTCTCCTCCTCTATATCCAAACTGTTCTCACACCACTGTGATTTTTCAGAGAAGGCATTTAAGCTCCACACTGACACAGGAAAATGCCGTGTGTGGTACAAGGTGCACTGTACAGCTAGAGAGCAGTTAAGAAGGTTGCTTAATTTAGTAGCATCTTGTGCTGCCTGAAATATCACCATACCCACTGATTACATTGATAGAAGGAGAGTTTAAAGAAGTAAACTCCAAGAATGGTTGGATTTTGTGTTAACATGGCAAAACTGGACCAAGTAGGATGTGGCAACCTCACTAAAAATGGAATTTTCACTGGTTCAAATTTCCAAACGATAAAATCAAAAATGACCTCCTCCTCCGATTTACATTGATTAGAATGACTGGGATATTTTTAGAGCCTGGTTAGAATTAAAATCCAGTATATAAATAAATAAGTCATAATTTTAAGAAGTTGAGTGCTATCTTGCTTACAGATTCACAGAGGCTGAAGTGCTGAAATTTCCTAAGGCACCAGACTACATAAGATGTCTCTACTGCGTATGTATTGAGATCTTAAATTCGTATATGGAATTGTAGGAATATCAGAAAATTTACAGAGATAAAATTCAATGGCAGACACCAAAAAACACTAATTTCCTGAGAGTGTTTAAGGTTTGGTGGTAAAACTGAAAAAAAAAAAAAAAAAAAAAAAAAGTTAACATTAATAACTTATAAAAATTACAAATGAAGGTCTACTCGTGCCGAAACATTTTATGAATTCATAGCATTTCATTGTGCTATAAAAAATTGAATTCTGAAAATAGTTTATGATGTTTCCTCTTTTAAATGCCTTTTTTTTAAAAAAAAACTTGAAAATAACTTTTAACATTCTTTCAAAATCCTTCAAAACACTTGAACTTACTGAAAATCAAAACTGAATCTGTAGAGCATTTTGTTGATGTGGAAAACATTTTCAGCTATATGTCCTTCTTGCCTTATATGGTTATTGAAACAATGTGTTTTCTTCAAACAATTGTTTCCAATTTTTTTAAATTAAGAAACTCAAATAATCATTATTTGCCCAAGTTGTAATAGTTAATTGCTCTGAGAATATATTAGATTTCCTAGTCTGTATTTATTCACATATATCTACTTCTTATGCACTGAAAGCATGTCATGTTTTTTACCTTCTAGAAACATGCTTCAGAATGTTCACAGTGAGCAGAGATCACCTTGTCTTCCCGTAGCTACTCTGTGGTCCTACCAAACCTTGATTCAGCTTTTTTTACAAGTATTGATAAATGGACAATTAAACTGTCTTATAAACTTAAAATATTTTAATGTGAGAATATTTTAATGGACTGAACAACAGAATTTCCTTAACATGGTTTCAGTACCTGTATATTCAAGTTGTTCTTATCTGAGTAAAAATGAAATCATATAAGCTGCACCCACTCACTGAAGTTACTCAATAACTATCTCCTGTTGCCTTTTTTGGCCATGATCTTACTGAGATTTCATTGACTGAAAATGGCTTACATTACTGAAATGAGCTGTTTTCACCTCCTTCCTGCTTCACGTATGCCTATTTTTTTCACTACAAGAGTAGCTTTTCAAGAACAAGGAGAGCCTTTTAGCTGTGTGTTGGTGTTTCCTAACTGAAATATAGTGAATGGCTTTTTGATGCTTCCCTGATACCACAGAAAAATATCAACTCACAGTAAATAAGTTTCACCTAAGAGTGTTAAATTAATAACCCACCGTACAATAAGACATATTTCAGGCTTCTTTTTCAGGTTAAAATTCTTGGTATAGCTTCAGAGCACACTTCAAGTAGCAATGGTGTTCACCATCTGTCTCTCCACTAAAAAGACAAGAGCTGCAACAATTTACCCATTTAAGATTGTCCCAATAAGATGTATACTGTACTTTATGTAACAGCAGATAGTTCGCAGCATAGTACATTTGGCTCTACCTCTACCTCTCCTTCTCAACCCCTTTTTCCGCTAATCTCCATCTGGCCTATCATATACCACCACTGTTAATGACAGGTAACTGACCTGCACATTGCTACAACATACAAGTGTGGTATATCATTCTGAATGCATACAGCACACAGGCCACAACTAGCAGAAAATAAAAGAGTTTATTTCTGCTAAAGCTTGTAAATAAATCTACATATGCACCAGAGTAAACCAAGCATGTGATTAATACATAAAAAACACATTAATCACATGAAGCAAGAATATAGTAAATTAGGCACATCTAAAGGTCTCGTAGCTCTTATTTATATATGACGTTTTCATAGTTATCATTAAGTAAGGTCCACAAATGGACCTTAACATGTCTGTTTTTAAATTATCTCTAAAAGTATTTGTATGGAACATTGGCATGTTGCTCCCTTCTCTCCCTACACTGGTTGTCTTAATACTAAAAGTGACATTTCCATGACACTCCTCTCAGAAGAAGAACCATTTCCACTCTCTCTTTTATTCTTTTTTTTTTTTTTCTTTTCTTCCTTTTCCTGGTAAACCATAGAGCAGAAGTAAAAGGGGAAAAAAAAAAAAAAAGGTTAATTTCAAATAAAATCCAAAAATAGATCATATATTTTAGATAAGACAAGATATAGAGACAGATTCGCTTAATCATTTTTCACGTATTCCAGAATCTATTTCATGATCTATTTTTTTTTTCTTTTAATGTAGTATTTTTTTGGACACTCAGTTGAAAAAATTAAGAAGGGAAGGGTAGCAAATGGACAACAATACCTGTCAAGAGATTCATTTCAAAAATAGTATTTCTGGATTTAATGAGGGTTGACATCAACAAATAAGAAAAGATAAGGTTAAAATTCCTATTACCCTGGGTGCTATGTTTTGCAGCTTAGTTGTTAGTTACAGTCCCAATTTTTGATTTCTTACAGAATAGTTTTATCCTTGATGTGTGTCAGGTGAGCACCTACTCCAGGAATGGGTTACAGAGACTCTGATAGCTGATTGTCTGAATACTGAAGTTTGTCATTAGTGATATGGATTAGAGGCAGAGTCCTTTATTAATTCTATTCTATGAAGCATCTTTAATTGAATTTTTATTTATTTTATTTTATTTGTTGGTATTTGTAGATCAGTGATTTTAATCATGGGTTAACATTTTTAAGTCCTGGACACTAAGTCAAGAAAACAATTTCTATCATAAAATGTTAAAAACACACTCCCTTCAGATCTTAAGGGAAGATTAAATGTCATTTGAATTTAGCAGGAAAGATTTTTTTTTTTCCACCAGCACAAAATAATTAATAACTCATCACCACAATGCTTACTCACTTCAATTTATTTTTTCCCCCACAAAGCACTGCAGAAAACACGGAGAGTTACTAAAGCAAAAAAGGTAAATAAGTCACAGAGAGTCTCAAAAGTATTATAGATATTTCAGTCCTATATTACATTCATCAGAATGGAATTTATCTGAACAAATGTTTACCTCCACAGTATAGGCATCAGTGTATGAACTAAGTATAAACTACGAACTATGTGTAAACTTCAGATCAGCATGGCTTGAATCTATAATTCCCTATTGACTACAGGAGTAGCCTATACTGCGGGCATCTAATATTCAACAGATCAGATTCTGCTGTATGTTTAATAGGAAAAACATTGGATCAAAAGCAGTCAAAGCCTGCTCAGATTTGGCTATACCCGGACAGCATGTTTTCTAAGGAGATCTTTTTGAGACTAGACCAAGCCCACCTGTTCCAGCACAGTGCAGCAGCTTGTCCTTCACTTTGTAGCTTCCTAAACCTGATGCAGCTGGTTGGAAGATTACATGTTCCACGGACCAGCTGCACCTATCAAATGAAACTGCAGAAGAACAGGGAGAACAAGCCATACAAATGCATGAAGTACAGATCTGGCTGCAGGAAGTGTGCAGGAGACACCAGCTCCTATTGTAATGTCTTCCAGCACAGAACCTGACCAGGTTATAGGAGCTTGCACCACTGCCAGGAAACAGATCTTACTACTGGGATAATTATTCCTTTCTGAGATTCCTAGGCTTGCGGCCTCTCATATTCTGGTTGATCTTCAAAATAATTTATTTTGATCTAATGTAATTTACAGACAAATTTTGCCATAATGTGTGAAATGATGATAAGCAGCAATCTCAGTGTAAATCCCATAGGATTAGACCCTTAAATCATTCATAGGCAATACAGATTCCTATTAGTCTATTATCCACTCTGATAGGATTGGATGAGGTCTAAAACGCTTTGTTTTTAAATGAATATTTCCTGAATATTTCCCGATGTTACAGTTTTGGGGCATTTTCAACTGCTCTATTTTGTCCATATTTTGGGGGAAGTGTAGAAGTTATGTAGTCTGTTAAAAACACAGGATGAATTATAAGGAAATTGTGGCCTGCTAACACTGTAACAGCCTAACAATTGTAGAGTTTTAAAAATCCACCTGTCTTTCAATGTGTTTTACATTTAATGGGAAATACATTGCAAAGTGACGCTGAAAATCATGCAACATAAAGGAAGAAAACAAAACCAAACACCATCACTTTTTCAGTGTAAATCCCATAGGATTAGACCCTAAAATCATTCGGAGGCAATACAGATTCCTATTACTCTGTTATCAGCTCTGATAGGATTGGATCAGGTCTAAAATATTTTGTTTTCAAATTAATATTTCCTGTCAAATACAATGTAGGATATCATTTATCAGGAAACTAAACTACATTAAATTAAATTAAACTAAACTAAAAATCTGATATTACAACATTCACATCATGGAGTTCATGTTCTATTGCAGACATTGCAACACTACAGCACCAGAATAGTGTGGGTAGGTGCATAAAGTTCACAGTATATGCTGTACTTATTAAACTTTACCACACTCCTTAGAAGCCTCCTGATTTCAAACAGCTATGTAGAAAAGGCAGGTGTTTCTGATACCCTGCTTCCAAAATGCAAGAAAAAAATCACAACACCAGTCTTACTGTGAAAATAATTCCTTTTCGCATTCAGTGCAAGCAAAACATGAAAAAAAAAAAAAAGTCCTGCTGAAAATCTTCACCTGCTGACCATGACATCAATGGTGTGCAAGTGGAGTCCCATTCTGTTGCACTCACTCTCTTCTGCAGAAGTCCATGGACATCAGTGTAGATCCAGACATGAGATGGGGCCCAGGCTGGACTGACAGGCAGGGCAGCAAACACAGAAGTAAGGGGAAGCAGAGGACCGAAGACTTTCATTGGCCATGCAGTTGAACCTCAGTGTATTATGACATCAAACATCTCCCTTATCTTACTCTTTTTTTTTTTTTTTTTCCCCCTTTCTTTTCCTGGTTGATTTTAATCAGGGATAGTACTACCTTACTATAAGAGTTCATCTCACTGTAGTGTTCTTATTTTGTTGCAAAGACACTTCACAAAACACAATTTTTGTCACCTCCAATATCAAGGAAAGATTTTTTTTTTCCTCCCAGTTTTTCCATAAGCTGTGCAAGAAGAGAAAGAGGAACACATTGTTTCTGGGATGTTAGATATTCTTGCAAGTATTATTTTGGGAAATTATGTCTGAAACTTTCTTTCCTGCTTTGTAATTTACACTGCTACTGCTGTAACAAATAGGAAATATAAGTAGCACTAACGTAAGACTGATACAGATACAGATTGATCCTTATACCATTCAGTTTGTTTTCCTTCAGTGACGTCATGCTTCACACATTCTGCTGAAGGCTATCCATAACTATTCAAGCTCTTGATAGTTATTCTTACACATTCTTTCATTTTTAACACCATTGCCAAGATTCTCATCCTTTTTGAATACGAATGAAGAGACAGCGTCTCTTTTATGAGGCTCAGATCAATCTACCTTAAATAATTTTATTTTCCATATTTTTCCTACAGCTATTTAAAGAATTTGTGAGAAAATGTCACCAAACAGGTATTTGTCTCCTCATTAACATTCATGACAACACCTTCTGGTAGGGATGGTTTGGGCTGTTGATGGAACAATATTTAAAAGAAATTGGCCTGTCTGTGAAACAGCTGCTCAGTAATGCCACTATGCAAGGGAGTTAGTGATAATAACATGACGCTATTATAACTACAATGGGAGCATAATATATTTTAAGCTGCTTTGAGGCATACAGTGGAGGTCCAGGAATTACAGCATGATTGTTTGTTTATTGCTAGAAACAGAAAAGAGCTGATCATTTCATGTCTGCTTAGTCCTACCTAGTCTTGAAGCAGAAGAAAGGAAATATCTCCTGGAACTCCTCACTTCCTGTGTATTACCAGTCTGCTGGAAGGGCTTTTTGTTCTTTTTCCTAGATTTTGGAAGGATTTGTGTATTTCACTGCTGAAACAGATACTGCAATCTTTGTTAGTAAAGTTGATCCTACTGTTTTAAAGGATTTTTTTTTTTTTTTCTCATTTCAAGGCTTTCTTAGGGAAGATTCTCAAGAGAAGATTCACTGCATCCTCATGCACCCAATAGTGAAATTCCAGATACTGAATGTTTGGAAATTACCATACAGTATGGTAATGCAATGTTCAGTTTGCAGATGTGGGCAATATATATGTACACATCTGTAAATATGGCTTAGCAAAAAAAAAAAAGGGGAGGGGACAATTTAGTGTAGTGATTTATGGTAATTTACACCAATCATCTAAGATATACAAAGCAAATTAGAAATCCTATTATCAGATACTTGTCTCTCAGAGATCTCCAAACCACACACAATACTAAAAAAAAAAAAGTGGATCTAGAAGAATGGAGAAAATCCCACCACAGTACCACCAGCATATTAGAAATGCTGATGACAAATGAGTAAAAAGTGAATAAGATCATACAGAGATTTAGGATACAAGAACTGATTGCCAGATAAAAGGAAAGCCATGTAACCGGTCCCAAAACACTTAATATTTTCTAAAATTCTCTGTTAAGAATTTTATTTTAGCTTCTGTTCCATACATATAGTTATTACATATGTTAGTTTTTAGATAGATTTCAAAAGTACTGCACTTCAGGTAAAATGAAATATAAAATTGACCTGGAAATGATGTAGGAACATTGTCAGAAGGCTGAGAGAGGTGAACCTTCCCTTCTACTCATCATGAGTAAAGTCACACTTGGAGCGCTGTATATAGTTCTGGGCTCCAAGCACAAGAGAGATATGGACATATGGGTACCATTCTAGCAAAGGACCCATAAGATGATTAAGGGCCCGGACCATCCCACATATGAGGAGAGGCTATGTGTTGGATCTGTCAGGGATGGAGTCATCCCTGCAGCATCCCCTGCAGCAGCCCACACAGTGCTGTGCTCTGCACTCATAGCTGGAACAGCATTGGTATCATTCCAATGTTGTGTCTATTGCTGCATAGCGCTGGCACAGCATCAGGACTCCTTCCAAGCCCCTAAGAGCCAGAAGGCGGGGGGTGGGCAAGTGATGGGGGAAAGGGGGGGAGAGACATCAGCAGGGCAGCTGACCTAAACCAGCTGAAGGGATGTTCCATAACACCTGATGTCACACTCAGCAATAAAAAGGGGGGCTCTCATGGGAGAGGGAGCTGTCCTCCTGAACAACCGCTATGCTTTTTGAAGCCCTGCTTCCCAGGACGTGGCCGAACATCGCTCATTGATAGGAAGTAGAGAATTTTTTTTTCCTTCTCTCTGTGCTTCCGCACGGTCTTATTGTTTCTTTTGTTTCTTTCTCTCTCCATTCCCTTTCCCTTTAATTAAACCTTTCTCATCTCAAACCTCGAGCTCTTTGTGTTGTATTTTCTCCCCCTTCCTCTTTGAGGAGAGGGGAAGTGAGAGAACAATTGTGGTGGAGCTCGACTGCCCACCCAAGTATAACCACCACAGGCTGACAGCTGGACTGTTCAGACTGCTGAAGAAAAAGCTCAGGACGATCTTATTAATGTGTATAAAACACTGAATAAGTTAGCATATAAAGAATGTAAAGAAGTTAGCATATAAAGAAGTTATAAAGAAGTGTTTTTAAAAAATATGGAACTCAGTAGAGCCTAGTGACAGGACAAGAAAAAATGGTCACAAATTAAAAAATAAATAAATAAAAAAGAAAAATCCATTTGAACAAAAGTTTTTTTTTTTTTTTTTTTTTTTTTTTTTTACTGTAATGGTGACCAAGCACTTACAAAGGTTGTGGAGTATCCATCCGTGGGGATACTCAAAATGCATCTGGACATGCTCCTGGGCAACCTGCTGTAGTTGACCCTACACACACTGGTGCACATCTGTCTGTCTCCAGAGATGCCTTCACATCTCAGCCATGTTCTGATTTTGCGATTCTGTGTAAGATTCTGTGACTGACCTGAGGCTAAAAAGGCAATCTTTAAGTCACAGCAGAATGAATTTCCTTGATGAAAATTAGTTAATGATTAATAATCTGGGGCATGACTCTGAAAGGTAAAATAGACCTCAAATTATTTCTCAAAAAAATGAAATCAGAAAATCATCTCATCTGTGCTTAAATGCATGAATGTGGAACAGATAGATGATAGAGAATCCAAAATACTACAAGATAAGAGAGGCAAGGCATATGAAGGTCAGCATATAATTCAACAAAGAGTCATACACTCTTAGAAAGTCTTATGTTGAGAAGGTTAGTGTACCTAGTACCTAAGACATGCCTAGTACAGAGGAAAGAAATTGCAAAAATCAACAAAACTTCCGTATCACTTTTAAGAGTTTGCAAAATTATATACATGTCTGCACAAACGTTAAAGCTGGCAGCAACACTCGTTCAGAATAACTCCTCAAGGAACCAATCATAATATACTCTCTATCTCAACATAACTTATATGTTCATGTAATTTGGTACTGCTTAAATGTGATATTCTTCTAGAACACAAGTCCTGTGCACAACTTGCATAGAATGATCAGAACTGGCTGTATTTGTTTTAATATTTGTGTTACACTAGCATCAAATGGCAGTCATGTATCAAAATTTCCTTGTGCAATCAAAGTACTAAATTAAAACAAAACAAAGCAAAATAAAAAGAGATGATCATGAAGAATTAGAACACAGAATTTATCTAACAATCCAATATTTGCTTTACACAAGAAAGTGTCATGACATTTTAAACTGAAAAAAAAAAAAAAAGTAGCTGGTTTTATATTGAATGACAGCCTGTTAGATGAATGCATTTTTCTATTCATGTGTTTGCCTCCTAGAAAGACTAAACAGTTTTTCCATATAAGAGAACTACTTTTGAATAGTTTTATAGTGTCATTAAAATACTGAAACTCTAGATAAAATTCAAATGCTCTTTGATAATATTGAGACCTCACCTTGCAAGTTACCTTTTAAAATCAATGATTAGCTACATAGCCTTTCAGTCCAGTTTCTGAAGAGTAGATCCATAAGAATCCCAAAACACAATATTGATAACTGGTCAGTAACTTTAAGCTTATATTTTACCATTAATAAAGACATACAATGGTTTTACAGAATTTCAGATTACTCAAAAAGCCATCACAATATAAAAACGCCTCAAGTTGCTTAAGTAATAAAGGACTATCAGAATTCATTGGTAAACAAGCTTGGAATTTTCATTAAACTGCCAATGAACACCAGTAATCATCTTGGTTTCCTTCTAGAAAATAAGGAAAGCCCTGCACATGCTGTTGGTGGTTTCAAACATTTGTTTTCCTTGCAGACGCATCTTGCAACACTGCACACAACTTCTAGATGTTTGTGTTTGTTGGTTTTTTTGTTTTTTTTTTTTAATCCTTCAAGACAACTATGATTTTGAAAGTCTATAAGAAAAATAATTTAAAATTCAAAATAAAAATGGAAGACATCACAGCACAACCATCAGAACACTGCACAACCATCCACACCACAGTCCTTCCAAGGACATTTTCTAAACTAGCAATAGTTAGAAAATAGCAAATAGCAAAATTTAAAAAATAGCATCTGGTCTGCTACTCTAACATGTCCTTATATTTTTTCCCATTCCCTCCTTTTATAACTCATCTTACTTTCCATATCATATTGAGAATAAAAAAGATTAGGAAAAAATCATCTTTTAATTGGTTAAAAAGAAAGATCCAGAATTACTTTAAGGAGTTAGAGATATCTTCAGTTTTTTTGAATGCAACCTCAAGACTTCAAAGTAATCTGACTTCAGGGATAACCTTTCAACCAATCTCCTACGTATGCATATATGACCCATTATATAAGCCGGTGGTTATTCAGACTTACTGGACCTGTTTGCAGGATTTCTACCTCCATGCAAAGAAGCAACTCTGCCTCCTCTTCACAATGCTGGTTTACACATCTCAGTGCCAGTCTTTTCTACTTACACATATACAGAAATTTACAGAAATTTGCAGAGAGGTGAATTCAACACACAAATTTCTTATGTAGACAAAGGCATGCCTGAATATTCTAAAGCTCTTTTACACTTTACTAGTCTGCAGTTTATGAGAAAAAATAGTGGCTTGCAAATATGTGTACAAACATTAAAAAAATGTTTGATGTTCGCATTTAAAGACAAATATTTAGTAAATAGTGACTATCACACCTTGAATTTATAAAAAAAAGGTCAAGGTATCATAAAAATGTATTAGAAATAAACAAAACCCCCAAACTGTCTTAATCAACTCTGAGTTAAAAAAAAAAAAAAAAAAAAAGTGTTAATACATCTGGAATGGTTGGTATGAAAAACACTCCCAAATGTGGTTAAGACCTGACTGCTTAGAAGCCAGCATTCCTCTAAGAGACTGCAACATCACAAGAAAATAATGCAGGAAAATACTACAGCCTTAAAATTAAAACTAAACTAAACTAAAATAAAAAAGCAGACTACAAAAAACAAACAAAAAAAAAAAACTGCCTTGTGATTAAAAACAAACAAAAATCCACAACCAAACATGGAGATCCACAGTTCATCTTGCAACAGCGAACATAATTGCAAATCTAAATTTTGCATTTGAAATTAAGAGACAAAAATTATAAACCTCTCTATGCATATCTAATCTCCTTTTTCAACATTAGCCAAGCCTGCAGGCACTTAACAGTCTAATTCTTGATGGTATTGTAATTAAAGGCAATACTCACAAGGCTGATAAGCACACCAGCTGTAACTTAACCCTTATCTTAACCAAACTGACAACTGCAAATGTGATATCTAATTGTAAAGAGAACATTGGAATTAATTCTGGATCACTGTCTTTTAAATCATTTAACCTTGAAAATAAGTAAATTATATACAGCCTACCATCAAACTTCTTGTGCCGAGACACAAAAGTGGTGCGTACAAAGTGACTTGTCTCCTCCACCAAGTTTTCAAACTCCAGTTTGCTCTGCTGGCTTAACTTGTCCTCCATTTCTGATGTGCAGCATGTATATTCCTGAGGGCAGATTCTCAAATGTTCCCCTGAAATCACAAGGAAAAAGGCATTAAAAATGTCTGAATAAAGACAGAAATACATCAGATCTGAATATGCATGATATCCCTTCACTTAAGGAACGCAGTCTACATAAAAATCTCTTTAAGGCTTGACCACTTCATTGGGAACAATTTGAATCTGCATCAACAATTTTGCATATTTTGGCATTCCTCACTGAGGTGGAGAGACACATTTTGTAGAGATGTTTTGATACTTCAGAAGGTGGAACCATCTCAAGATGAAAGTGGTTCTTGAACTGAAGCTTTCTGCATAAACAGATGTATACTTAAAAATTCTAAGATGCTTGCTTTCTGTTTGTATTCAAAATGTCTTGAGTAATACTTAGCAATATGACCCACTAAAAGCCATCAAATCTTTCTGTTTTTTGAAAAACAGAAATTATGTTTTTCCACAGACAGGTCCTACATGCCCAAATACACCAAAACATTCTCCCCTTCTTCTTAAATGTATTATAATGATTATGTTTGGGTGCCACAAATTTTCTTGGACAGCATTTCTTGTAAGATCCAGCAAACGCTCCACTGAATGGGAGAAGGCAATGAAGAGTTTAATTAATGCTTATGTTATACGGAAATGCTATGTAAAAGGTAATGAAAGCCTCTTATTTAATTCAATAGATTTCTCTCTTGAAGCACTGTGCCAGTTCTCCTGACAATATTGCTTTCTTTGGTACAATTTGCAAGGTGAAACCAATTCTTTAGCTCATGAAATTAAAATGGTCTGTTATTACATGAAATGTGAATTTTCAATTGACACTGTAGTAGGGTGTCAGAAACATTTAGTTCAGTTTGTGTGAAGGTAAGAAATTCTGCCATTCCCTCTTGAGAAATAAAAAGAATGATCTGCCTCTATGATTAAAGTTACTTGTAAAGCAATGAAAACATTTAGTTTTCTGTACACTGAATCCTGATTAAAAATCCCTCTGCAAATCTCTTAAAGGAGCAAATAAAATGATATACAGAGCCCAAGGGTTAAATAAATATGGGGGACCTGATTCTCATTTATATCAAGGTCCCTTTGTACCACTGCTGAGACATAAAAAAGATTTAAATGCAATTTATACCTACTTTAAGACTACTTTTCACCATTCTTATTATGTAGTGAGGAGAATCAGGCCCTGAGGCTTATACTTCCCAGGGGTGTAATACATTTAGCTGCTGCATCATTTTGAAAGCAGCATCAAAAAGAGGTTTGTACATGCTTAGAATAAACATTGTCTTGAGTATGCCCTCACTTTATTTATTTATTTATTTGTTTATTTATTTATTTATTTATTTATTTTTAATTTAGTTTAGATTTTGAATGAAGTCTTTTGATTTGAGGTTTAGTCATTCCTCAACCCATCTACCCTCACTTATTTTTTCTGCAGTAACTTGTAATATGTGAACTACAATGCTATGACTTTTCTTTTAGCAGTCTCAAGATTTTTTAAAATCTCGTATCTATACGTCTTCAGAAAGGATCAGTTACTTATTATCAGTTACTCTTCTGCAGTACCACCTGTAAGTACCAATCATTTACAAAAACACCATTAAATAAAACAATGTAAAAAACATGGGAGAAGAGATACTCCATGACCATCAAAATATTATAAGTATTCTTTCCTATGAATGCTATGCGTTATAAGTGCAGTAGGATAATTCCTTTCCCTTCTTAAGATCACACATCTAAGCCAGAAACAACACATGAAGAGACCAGTGAGCCAGCTGCTGTCAAACATAAATGACAGTGGCAAAAAATGCTCACTTTACACACAGTATTGTTGTCACATTAATCAGAAACTATTCAACACATAACATGCAGCTGAACAGGTACCATATCACAGAATGACAATATCACAGAATTGTGTAGGTTCGGAGACACCTCAAGATCGTTGAGTCCAACCTCTGACCTAACACTAACAAATTCTCCACTAAACCATATCACTAAGTTCAACATCTAAACGTCTTTTAAAGACCTCAAGAGATGGTGACTCCACCACTTCCCTGGGCAGCCCATTCCAACTCCTCACAACCATCTCAGTAAAGAAGTTCTTCCTAATATCCAAGCTAAAACACCTCTGGTGCAACTTTAGCCTGTTCCCCCTTGTCCTGTCACCAGGCACTTGGGAGAACAGACCAATCCCCATCTCTCTACAGCCTCCTTTAAGGTACCTATAGAGAGCGATAAGGTCGCCCCTGAGCCTCCTTTTCTCCAGGTTGAACAAGCCCAGCTCCCTCAGCTGCTCCTCGTAGGACTTGTTCTTCAGACCCCTCACCAGCTTCATTGCCCTTCTACGGACTCACTCGAGCACCTCGATGTCCTTCTTGTAGCGAGGGGCCCAAAACTGAACACAGTACTCGAGGTGCGGCCTCACCACAGCCAAGTGCAGGGGGACAATCACCTCCCTAGCCCTGCTGGCCACACTGCTTCTTATACAAACCAGGATGCTGTTGGCCACCTGAGCACACTGCTGGCTCATACTCAGCTGACTATCCACCAATACTTCCAGGTCCTTCTCCAAAAGGCAGCTTTCCTACCACTCCTCTCCCAGCCTGTAGCTCTGCTTGGGGTTGTCGCGCCCCAGGTGCAGGACCCGGCACTTGGCCTTGTTGAACTTCATGCAGTTGACATCAGCCCATCGGTGCAGCCTAACCAGATCCTCCTGCAGAGCCTTCCTACCCTCGAGCAGATCGACACACGCACCTAACTTTGTGTCATCTGCAAACTTACTGAGGGTGCACTCGATCTCCTCATCCAGAACATCAATAAAGATATTAAAGAGGACTGGCCCCAGTACAGAGCCCTGGGGAACACCACTAGTGACCGGCCTCCAGCTGGATTTGACTCCATTTACCACAACTGTTTGGGCCCAGCTATCCAGCCAGTTTCTGACCCAACGAAGTGTACGCCAGTCCAAGCCATGAGCAGCCAGTTTCTTGAGGAGAATGCTGTGGGAAACGGTGTCAAAAGCCTTGCTGAAGTCAAGGTAGACTATATCCACAGCCTTTCCCTCATCCACCAAGCACATCACTTTGTCATAGAAGGAGATCAGGCTCGTCAAGCAGGACCAGCCTTTCATAAACCATGCTGACTGGGCCTGATCTCCTGGTTGCCCTGTAAGTGCCGCATGATGACACTCAAGGTCATCTGCTCCATGAGTTTCCCTGGCACTGAGGTCAAACTGACAGGCCTCTAGGTTCCCAGGTCTGCCCTCTGGCCCTTCTTGTAGATGGGCTTCATGTTTGCCAGCTGCCAGTCAACTGGGACCTCCCCTGATAGCCAGGACTGCTGATAAATGATGGTAAGTGGTTTGGCCAGCTCCTCCACCAGTTTTCTCAGCACCCTTGGGTGGATCCCATCCGGCCCCATTGACTTGTGCACATCCAATAGCCGTCGCAGTTCGCCAACCATTTCCTCATGGATAGTGAGGGCCACATTCTGCTCCCCATCCCCTTCCACCAGCTCAGGGTACTGGCTATCCAGAGAGCAACTGGCTTTGCGGCTAAAGACTGAGGCAAAGAAGGCAATAATCACCTCCGCCTTTTCCTCATCTTTTTTAACTAAGTTCAACCCCCCGCATCCAGTAAAGGCTGGAGATTCTCCTTAGTCCTCTGTTTTGCGTTGATGTATTTGTAAAAACATTTTTTGTTGTCTTTAATGGCAGTAGCCAGATTGAGCTCCAGATGAGTTTTGGCCTTTCTACTTTTGTCCCTGCACTGCCTCACAACATCCTTATAGCTTGTGAACGGCCGGGGAGGGGGCGCTGCTGGCTCCGCCTACGCCTCGTTCTCACCTCGTTCACCTCCCTCACGAGGGCTGCCGGGCCCTGGCGGCTCCCTGAAGTAGGCTCAATGCCGGAAAAATTAGCCCTGCCTATCCAATCACCCGCTCCGCTGCAGAACGCGTCTGCCCTGGAGCCCATCACCTCGGCAAGTGGCACAATATTAATACAATACAAACAATATTAAGACACAGTAAGCCTTCTGTTAGTAACAGCGATGTTCTGAGTTTTTATTAGGTGTCACAAATACAAGAAAAGTTGACATACCGTGTCCTTAGAAGCAGTGCTGTGTGCTTGATTAAATAAAATAATATATATCTTATCCTTACATCTGAAAACACCTTCCTACACAAACCCAGGTGCTTTTCCTTATTGGAAAGCACCAGGGAGACCTACTCTCCCACTTTCAGTCATATTGGTTGTTTACACTTTCTGTAATGACAATATCCTTTAGTGCTGTTGATGTCATGAATTTTAATAAAATTAAAATTTATTTCCTCTATTTCACTTTTTTTTTTTTTTCTTTCTTCCATATGGTTTTCTTTGTTTTCAGAACTGCTGGACTGTCAAGTAAACTAATGTTATTCATCAAGGCACTGTGTTTACTGAGTAATAGCTGTGGGTCTAGGTTTTTAAGATGTTATGTTATGCTGAATATTATGACACATTAAAGTATATTGAACACAATATAACAGTCAATTTTGTAGCAATATTAATATTCCTCTTGTTTATTTATTTTATGGTCTTATTTTCTCTTTACTGCAAAAACTACTTCCCAATTTACTTTAAAATCCTGCTTAGCTGCTACAAATTCATTCAGGTTTCTACTGTACTTATTTCTTATACCTGTACATATATTTTCATATATATATTTTTTAAAATTTTAATTCAACAGATATTCATTCATTCATGGGTCTGTTAGCTGATGAAATGTGAAACTCCTAATTAAATAAACATTCACAACTTCTCTATCACTTCATTGCTTTACTCTCCTAACAATGTGTTTTCCTAAATCATGTTTACTAATATCTTCATTACAGATTGCTAATTTATAAACAGCTTTTTTAAAACAAACAAAAAACAAAACAAAACAAAACAAAACACATTTTTAGTTCTTCACCCTCTATTTTCATGGAAAGAACTAATAATGAAAAATGTCATGCTGCTTTTCATATTTTGTTTCAAGATTATCTTTTTCTTCCTCTCATTTCCTACATTGGAGGCTCCGGTCAGGTTACAGATACAGCAAAAACATTTTCCTTTGCCCTGTGGCAGTGGAGTGTTGGCCAATCAGCTTGAGAGGTTCAGGTGCACTTAGCAAAGATGAAGGCTTTGAAAATTGAGGCTCATAAGCTCTATCATGTTAGTACTGAGCATGAGTGGCTGCATGCTCCAAAGACTCACAATTTGGTCCAAACCTTGAGATGATTCCTGGGAATGGTGAGTGGAAACTCTCTGACAAAGAATCTTTTCTGTATGTGTTAATATTACTTATGTGTTGATATGTGTTAATATGTTAATACGTGTTAATATTTGCTTTTTAACAGTAGCGATTACCATTTTGTGTTTGTTCTTATTAAACCTCCAATTCGTGTTAGAATGGACAAATCATTCATTCAGTCATTAGAAAAATAAAAAGGTCATGATTTTATCCAAAGAAAAGTAATTTTTGGTTTGTTCGTTTGTTTGTTTTAAGGGGTATGCACTTTATTTTGGATTTTTCCCTTATTTTGTGCAAATCTCTGATAGAACAGACTGCTTGAATTGGAAATAAATCTGCAGGCTTTATTTGGTTGGTCTTTCTCAATTTCCTTGAATGAGACCATTTAGCATTTGTGTTTTATAACATTTGTGTTGTATCACTTTGAAAGGAGTTTAATCACTGTTTTGTGTTTTTATACACCTTATGTATTTTGCAGGCTAAAAATATGATCACAGCTCATGTACAAATTCTTGCCCTGGGAAACTCCAAATGGTCTACGTGCATGTGCTAATTTTAGTAAAGATTTCTATGTTACAATTGTCATTGGATGTAACTGACTAATTTTTCCTTGTGGTAAATGGTGTCTCCACAGACTAGTTTGACAGAATGTAGCTACCAGCATTTTGCCAGATTAAACAAGTACTAACTCAGCAGTTCCCAGCAAGCTACACTAACTCTTCTAACCACCATTATCATCTGAAGATACTGACCTACATACCTCCTTTTGTAGCCTATGCTATCAGCTACTAGTATTTCATTTTTATTACAACTGTAATCTAACATCCGCCTTCATATGATCCAAATTGGTCAATTTTGCAGCTGAATTTGGTAATTTGGATAGCATGTTGCTTTGAAGTGTAATAAAAACAGTTTATAGAACTTCTTCTTCTTCTTCTTCTTCTTCTTCTTCTTCTTCTTCTTCTTCTTCTTCTTCTTCTTCTTCTTCTTCTTCTTCTTCTTCTTCTTCTTCTTCTTCTTCTTCAGATATTTTAGTTTGGTGTCCCCAAAATATGCTATAAAAGAGTTTTTAAAATTTGCAATTTACATGTCTCAAGCTGAATAACTGTTTCTGATATGTATAAAAATGCCAGAACTGAATTAAATGTGTTAGCTATTTGGAGAAGATGGAATTTGAAGGAACAGTAAACCCTATGGAATATAACACTACCCTTAACAATTTCGCCACCAGATTTCCTAAATACCTGATGCAATCACTGTGGAAGCATAACTGTATAAAATGTTTACAGTGTCAGATTTTTATTTATTTATTTATTTATTTATTGGGGGGGGAGGGGAAGAAGGAGGTCACATTTATATGTTTAACAATTTCAGTAACACCTCTTTCTGAGGTAGTCAATATTTTATAGTTTCTATGCAAATCGTAATTTCACATATATATATATGTATATATATATATTTCAGATTTTCTTGTTTCTACAGAATGGTTGTATGAACACTATGACTGGTGAAAATTGAAACTTACAGTGACCACACTGCTTCATGAATTCAACAATGAATAAATTCTAATAAAAAAAGTGTGAATTCAAGGTGTGCTTTCAAACTTGGACACTCTGTAGGCATCAACAGAGCCTAAAGGAATTGAAGAAGCTTTTTTGAATTGAAGGTTTTCATCCTTCATACTGCTATTCAGATTAATGTGATTGGGCTTCCTCATTAACCATGTTCTTTAAAATTATAAATATCTGTCTTTACAGATCTGCTTCAGACCTGCTCATATTCAGTCTTTTGTGGACAAGGTAGTGTAATTTATTATACACTTCAGAGCTTCTTATCTCTCAGCTCTCTGGAACTCGTTTGCTTCTAGATTAATATTTTCCACTATATTTTCTACATTTTTATTTTTATTTTTTTTTTAAATAGTTAATAGAGTAAAAACCAAACCAAACTCTCATTGAGCTTTAACTCTTGCCCACTCTTTTGAGATTTACATCTTTTTCTGCATTGGCAAATATGTTTCTGAATACCTGCTTTTCAAAGTTTTCAATTTCTTAAGTGCATTACTGGTGAAATCTGGAACATTGGAGAACTTTTTATGATTGCGTTATTAAGTTTTTATTATGGAAAACTATTTTTCCCTAACACTTTCATCAATCTGCCACTCAAACACGTGAATAGAAAATGCTGCTGTAGAACAATTTGACTCACAGTCATCTTTAACTAAAAAAATACTAAACAGCAGTATCATGTTTTCTGCATTAAATTATTTAGCAGTTAAAACTAAATTAGAAACATGAATTTCATCATCTCAGCCACTACTCAAATTGTGAAAATGAAAATATCATTTTGTTGGACAAAATCTGATCTCTAACCAAAAGACCTAAGGCTTCTTCTGAATTTGTAATTATCTTCTCTGTGGGGTATAACAGCCTGCAAGCAGCCTCTGTAAAATTCCACCTGACATTCAAGGCACAGAATTGAACTTTCCTACTTAAACTAAAAGGAAACAGATTATGATTTAAATTAATTCCTTTGTAATGTTGGTCTGACAAGTGATGATTGGAGCAATTTTTACAGACATAATGACAGCTGAAGGAAGGCAGGGAAAACTGTCTGTAACATACAGATCGAGTCATCAGACATCACTCCCCTAATTTTAATCATTGGAACGTTGAACTTCAAAAACTTGCACATCCAGTGGATTCCAATAAACCAGTGCAACTACTCTATGAAGGAGAATGACTCATTTGTTTGCCCTGTACCCAAATAATCTTTCCTCAGATTCCTTTTGTTCCTTGAATGCTTTCAGGTCAATTAAAAAATGAATGCCTTCCAAATAGACCGATAATTAGTTAACAGTCTCTTCATTATGGGTCCCACAGGGAACATTCATTTACAAGAAGCCCTGACCCTGTAGTCCTTGGGAAGTACTCAGTAATAAGTTACAGAAGCAGAGGCCAAGGCAAACCTGTTCAGACTAGGACTACACAGATGCTAAAGAAAGAGCTGAAATCCCTTAGCCTTCCTAACTAAACTACTAGAAGCAGTATCACTACTCTAACACTCAGGTTCATTTTATTTTCCAAGCATACACAGCCAGACAATTGGTTTTTGCTAGCACAGTTTGTGAGAAGAATCTTTAGTTACCTCCTGGGGGGTGTATTACTGGCATTTTGCTCAGTGCGTTGTGAAAAGAAAACCATAAGTCTGTGGTTCAGTACCGTATAGTTTCATCATCTCACTGGCTAGATGGCTGCAATTTTCTGAGTTCAAAGCTTGTTTCCACCTGGGAACAGTGGCCAACTTCTCCTCCCCATCAACCAACTTTTGCTATTTATTATGTTCCCTACCATAATATCAGAAATATATATCTTATACAACATTATAGCAAGAAAGAGAATAGTAGCAACGCATTACAACGCATTACTTTACTATGATCACAAAACATAGTGAAAGCATATTTTGTATTTCAGCTGCTCTCAGGACAAGTTAGTTATTAGCAGGATGCCCAGTTATAGGTTGCCCAGAGAAGTTGTGGATTCCCCATCCCTGGAAGTGTTCAAGGCCAAGCTGGCAACCTGGTCTAGTAGGAGGTGTCTCTGCCCATGTCAGAGGGGTTGGAATTAGATGATCTTTAAGGTCCCTTCCAACCCAAACCATACTGTGATTCTATAATAACACTATCCACAATCATATAATTATAAACATTTTGATCAACATGTGTCATGTAACACTGAAATCCAAAGATGTAATTGCAGGATGTGATGAATCAGACAGGTTTACACTGCTTAGTTCAAGTACCCATAGGAATACGACAGCAGGACAGAGTGGAGTCCATTGCCTGAGCTTAACTGGGTATGCTATATTGCCAAAATGAATCCTTAAGGATAAGCCCAAAACAAATCCTTAATGGTTACCCCATTAGTAATATACATGCAACAAAAGTTAAAGTTGCATGAACTACAGTCATGACATTTGATTACATTGTCAAGAATACTTTAAAGACATGCAGATCCCTTGCTGATCACTGTATTGTCATATATAAAATCCATGTTTCTAAAATACTAATACTATTTTAGCAACATCAGTTTAAGAGTCCTTAACCACAGTGTTCTTCTCTCATTCGCATAGCTTCAGTCAGCCCAAAGAAACTTTTTAATGCTAACATTAAACAGATAAACTTACCTTCCCATTTTTTGGTTTGTAATGACACACTTTCCTGCAAATTCAGTTGTAGAAACAGTTCACAAAGACAATTACAATATATGTCATGCTGATCTTAATATGAAGGCAGTATTAGGCATTTTGGTGATAAGACTTTGGTGTTTCTGCCATAAACTGAGATACTCATCAGCCTAATCACAGAACTCAGTTCAGCCTTTTAACTTTCCCTTTTCTTAATTGCTTGAGGAAAAGAAGGTATTAAAGAGGACACTAAAACTTATAAAGACCTTAGAGTCCTTTTATTGTAGTTGCTCAAGGTCTACCCATCAAATTACAGGGCCAGAAACTCTGTCATTTTTCTTTTTACTTCTATTTGTAATCAACAACTGTAAAGAACAAACTGTCCCTTCCAGATCCTAAGTATTAACCTAACAATGACAAACGATGCAAAGCAAAAAACCAAGTAATTTCCATGTTTATGTGTTTTTGACTTTATAGATGGTTTCACACTGACAGACAGGTAAGGTCCAATATACTGCTCTCTCATTCACCCTCCTCAAAAGAATGGGGTGAGAAATATGATGAAAAAAATGGACATGGATTGAGACAAGGAAGAGCTTAAAGTAAAATAAAATGCAAAGGCTGCTCAGAAGCAAAATGAGAAAACAATTATTCTCTGTAACCCATCAGCAAGTGATGTTCAGCCATGTCTTGGGAAGCAGAGGCTCAATACAGGTAGCAATTCTTTTGGGAAGACCAGTGAGAGTCCCCCCTTCCTCTTTCTCAGCTTTTATTGCTGGGTGTAATGTCATATGTTATGTAATGGTATCCTGTGCTCTTTGGTCAGTTTAGGTCATATGTCCTGGTGATGTCCCCTCTTGTCCATCCCCAGCCTACTGGCCTTGGGAGACAGCTTTTATGCTGTGTCAGCACTACTCAGCAATAGCAAGAACATTGCTGTGATACCAATGATCTTCTAGATACAAGAGCACTATATGGGCTGTTGTAGGGAAATCTAACTTCTCAGACAGACACAGTACAAATAAATAAATAAATAAAATAGGAGAAAAAATATTAAAAGTGAAAACAAAACAACAAAAAAATACTTTTATTTTTCTGCCCAAAGAAGCCTGCTAGAAATATGGCCAGAAGTAGACTAATAAATAAATCCCTGAATGCAAGAGAGTCCGAAAACATGCAACAAATAATATCCTGTTACCCTCCACGCAAAGGTCCCAGTGTCTGAGAGCTGTTTGGTGCAGCTTGGTTGCATGAACTCAGCTCAGTTTTATAGATCTAATTACTGTTACAGTATGAGAAAGTCAATGCTAAAGACATGAAAGGTACTGGAAACAAAACCAGTGGCAGGATTTTGAGAATTGGAGGATTTCAAAGGAAGTCTACCTAATATGGGAAGGTATAAAACCCCATGGGAAAAAAAAAAAAAGTGGCAAACTGGAAGGTAGATATTCAGCAACAAGGAAGATCAGCCCATTCCCAGCCTGACTGATGACTGCATAGCCACCAGAAAGTTATTGGGTGTCTCATCATTGATCATATTACTGCTTTGCATTACTCCTAGTTATCCATCATGTATAATAACCAAAAAATGATTAACTTGTGTTCTTATGTTGTGTGTATCTTGCTTGCAGAGTCTCTTGGTACACATCAAAATTTACTAGAAGTGACTCAGAGAGAGCTGACTCACAAGGGTCAGGGGAAAAAATGTTCCCAGCCACTCTAACTAATGGGCCAGGTGGAAGAAGATAACCTCAGGAGAGGGGTGCCTTTCTTCTTCAAGCTGCTTATTGCCAGTGACATCTCCTTCAGGAGGATGGACACAGAACTACAGAAATAAGTATTTACTTCTTTCCTAAAGGTGTACAACAGAACGGTCTGTGATTTCCCACAGTAAAACTTATGCAATTTAGGAACTCAGGCCTTTTTCTTCCCACTCCTACCAAAAATGACACTTCTTCAGTTACAGGGGATACCAGCTGACACAGGAGGAAGAAATATGGGTACAGATGTTCACTGATAATGTGATGTTGGAAAGTTCTTTTATCTAATATTTTTCCTACTGACTTTCTTTGACTATTTTTAGGCTGTTTTGGTTCTCTTATATGACAAACATAAGTTCACTGTACTGAAAAAGATGTGCAGTAAAATATGAATAAAAAAATGAATTACAAGGTTTTTAATTATCAATGTGAATTTAAAGATTCTTTACAGATATTGACAACTATAGGATGAGACCACTTGCTCTATTATTAAAGCATGGGTAGACAAACTTTTGATGAAAAAGCAAGAAAGTCTGAAATATTTTCAATAAATTTTATTTCCTTAGGAATCTCAAGATTCAGCAACACAGACCAACATTCTTGAAATCCTTTGTTCACTGCTGCTGTCAGGCTGTTAGTTTCAATAACTAGCTGACAGATCTCCAAGAGCCTGGCTACAGGCTGAGGTGTTCAGGTCTTTCAAGCAAATTGAAACTTGAAGAAACTCAGTGAAGAAACTGAGGCACCAGGCAGTTGGTATGTGTGCCTGGGGGCTTGCACCATGTTTCTTAAGGCTAACACTCTCTGTATACAATGACTCTGGAACCAAAGTAGTTGAACGAGTTCTCAGTCCTTTTTCAAAGATCTGAACCTTGAGTAGTGGAGGGTCCTTCAGAGGATGAAGGACTATGCATTCAGGAAGCCTGGCAAAAAGGAGTGACATTGTCTTTGATTTTAAGAGGTCCTGAGGAGGACACAAAGCAGGAGTACCTTGCATTGCAGATGCTGCAAACTTGTAAGTACAAGTAGTCCTGCAGCCTGTCAGGAAAAACAAACAAACAAACAAACAAAAAATTACAATATTCTTTAAATCAATATTTTTGAACATATAATGGCTCTGAGAACTTTTAGCTCATTATAATTGACAGAAACTATGCTGTTACCAGCTAGCATAATAATTTCTACCAAGAGGAAAATGAAAGCTTTTAGCAGACAGTACCTTAGCCTGGAACAATTGCACGTTTCAGCTGTTTCAAATAGTGTCTGAGATCTGATTTTATCATTAGTCCTACATATGTGTTGTTGTTGTTCCTTGTTTTATTATTTTTTTTCTATTAAATTTTGCCACAATTAAAGACTGAACAAATTTTTAGCTCTTTCTATTACTGCCTTTTGTCAGTACGCTCTGGCCTGAGATACATGGTGAGGTGCAGGGTCTCCAAAATCAATGACAAAGAGTTTCTTGCCCTTCCAGTGTTCTAATGTTAAAGGTTTGACCTTTATGATTAAAGATCAGCTTGAAAGGAAATCCCTATCTATATCTAGTCTTCTGTTATGTAATCATATTCTTGAAATGACATTTTTGACTGAAATGGAAAAAAAAAAAAAAGACTCCTGAGTACTTTTACAGACTTCATAAAAGCACTTAAATCCAGAAAAAAAAATATTTATTTTATTTTATTTTATTTGTTTTGTTTTATTTTACTTTATTTTATTTTAAAATTATTGTAACATGGCCTTATAGGCACTGCATTTTCCTTGATGAATCAGTAATTCTTCTTCATTATGGTTAATAAATGTTATTTCCCATAAAGATGACAAGGCACTATAACCTGTTT
Organism: Aythya marila; assembly: GCF_965140915.1. Lineage (NCBI taxonomy): Eukaryota > Metazoa > Chordata > Aves > Anseriformes > Anatidae > Aythya > Aythya marila. Next base: position 52,959,813 of record NC_139042.1, on the reverse strand, counting down.
ACTTGCACACTTCAGCTGACATAATATGGACAGATATCATTCCAAGAGAATTCTTTTTCTCTGCCAATCTGTAGAAGATAGAGCCAGGAAGAAAGGAGGCAAAGACTACTTTCAACATCATGGCTATTTGTGGTTATTTCTCTTTAGTATAAGTCTTAGTATAAGTGTGTATATATATATATATATATATATATATATATATATATATATACACTACTATATCTATCTATCTATATAGATATACTACTATACTATATAGATAGATACATATACTACTATATATATATTAAGCATATACTATATATATATTAAGTATATAAAGAGAAGTATAATATACTTCTCTTTAGTACAAGGCTCTTAGGCTTCTGTCTACATCAGAGCACTTAGAATACATTTTTTTTTTACTTGCTTCCTTCTTTCAGAAACTGCACAGAACAAGGCATTCCCTGGCTACTGCTTCATAGATGTATCAGGAAGATGTATTACACTAATAACAGATGGAAATTTCAAGCCAACTTAGGGCATGTCTGTAAAAAAACTCTGCTAGCTTTGCCCAGCATACACCTAAAACTGTAAAAACAATTTTAAAACTCCTTTTATTACTTTTGTTTAATGACAGTGAAAGACAATACTATTGACAGACGTCAATACTAGTCAATTGTCAATACTATTTGCTTTCTCTGTCATTAAGAAATAATAACAATAACAGAAAATATTATAATAAAACTCACAATATTCTTTTCCTGATTACTACCATTATTCGCTATCTAAAGAAGTCACATGTATTTTATTTTCTTGTATAACACCAATTTAGTTATAAGAAATGACTGACAATATTCAGTTAAAGTGTACACCTAGTAAACCATATATGTGAACAATATTAAATTATTTTTTTCCATTTTTTCTAAGCTATCTGTCCTCTTGGCAAGTAAAGGTAATATCTTTAATTAACAATAAGAACAAAAGTGTTTTAATTTATCTGATAAACTGTGTAAAGCACCTATAAGAGGTTCTTCACTGATAGCTATATAGACTGTCACAGGAGCAGACCTTCTATTTCTATGTGTCCCATTTCTCTAATGTGTGCCTCCTCTAGTTTGATTTAGGGTCAATGAGGAAACACAGGAGATGGAACTCGGCTCTGGTATGGTGATTTAAACAACCTGGCCAGAAAGTTGTTGCTAAAACCAATAATATGTATAAATGATGAACACTTGCACTGAATTACATATGTAATTAAATGAACACCATTAAAAACTGCACTTTCTTCCTGTGAAACAGTTGAAAACATTTTCTGAAAATTTGTAGTCAAGTTTGGCCACTTTTGTAATGAAAAATATCGAGATAAATCTGCTTATAATATATTTATGAGATTAGGGAACAAATCACATTCTGTAAAAGACTCAGGTTACAAAAAACAAATTCAGAATGGTTTATAAAAAGACAGGTATAAAAATACACACAGCTGCAAGTAAATAACCTCTTCTATCAGTTGGTGCTTTTCTAAATTAGAAATTAGGGATTCATAACCCCAATAAATTCAATATATTACTACTTAATAGCTCTCATAGTATTTTATGATTTTGAAAGAGATTTATAGTTTTGTAATGATGAAAATTATAGTCCAGGTGCTATTAACTTCACTAAAAGCTATTCATTAAAAAAAAAAAAAAAAGGGAAATCTTATACAACTTCCATTAAATAGAAAATGCAAAAGCATTTTCTTAACACTTTCCCTTGTCTACTGTTTTTGAAGAAAAAAAAAAAGTGTGTTCTGAGGTGACTTCAAAGCAGTGTAATTAATTTGGTGGAGTTAATAAGTATGTGTTTAATGAATAGTCTTTTTTTTTTTTTGCCTATTTTCTATGTCCATTTTGTACAGCAGCAGTTTTCAGCACTGTGCAAATGTTTCCAATAATTTTCTTCCAAATGCAAATTCACTTCCTGAATGATTGTATTATTAAAGCCAATTTTAGCTGATACTACTGTTAAAAGATTAATGTCCTAGAGGGAGAATCAGATTACTACTTGCATTCTTTTAACATCACTTTAGGACTACTCCCAATCTCCTTCCAGTTGGAGAGCATGCTTTTTAAGAACAAAATAGTAGGGTTGAGTAGGTTTAACCTTCTTTCAATATGGTTATAAATAAATATCTAAAGCTAAAATTGTGTCATAATGGAGTTATCATCCAAAATGAATACTGCGTATTCTCATGACAAAATTACAAAACTTATATAAAAACTATTACAATTAAGTAATGAAACAGATATTTTATCTATCCTAGGTTAAAGTTGCTTCCAAAAATATGAAAAGCTATCCACAAACTTCAAAGTAAACTTCTGCAATAATAAATAATAAAAATATTATTAAGAATAATAGTAGTAATAATGGAGTAATTTTAACAACTGGAAGTTCCACTAAACTGTACAGGATTATTTACATACCTAAAGTTACTCATCCATTAACACCATTAAAAGTAAAATTCAGCAGCAAAAGTACATAACTTTCATTTATCTCTGTCTTACATTCATAACTGAATTATTATTAACTGTTGATTGAGTATTGAATTATTGATTTTCCTTTGCTGATAATTTATCTAAAATATAGGAAGCCCCAGGGATGATCATCTGCTCTATGAAAGAATCACAGAATCCCAGTTCTCCTATCTTTGGCCAAGCAGGATGTAAAATGAACGTTACTGGATTTGGGATAAAGTTTTATTTGAGATAAAATTAACTAGAATGATTCATGTATCACATTATCAAAAGTCCTTCTTTTTACCTTTCCTTATATCATATAAATATGTGGTCACACTTAAATGACTACTTATACATAATCTGACTATAAATTCAAAAAACAACCTCTGTACTGAAATCTAAGATATCTAAAAGAGCATCAAATTAAGCACCTGCATTTATCTCTTTTTTTTCTGTGATACAAAAGGTACTTCTGTTGCAAGAAACTAGAAATACTGAGCAACAAAAATCTTGAATTCCTGTAAGTCTTAATAGTCTAAAACCATGTTTACTATTACCATTAACAAAATTATGTTTAAAAGCTTTTTTGTGTATTTTTTTTTTTTAATTGGCAGTCACAGAATCACAGAATGGTTGCAGTTGGAACACTCTCCTGTATGTCAATCCCCTGCTCAAGCAGGGCCACTTACAGCTGTTTATCCAGGATCATACCCAGGTAGCTTTTGAAGAGCTGCAAGGAGGAGACCCTACAACCTCTTGGAAACCTGTGCCAGTGCTCCACCACCTGCACAGTACAGAAGTGCTGCCTAATGTTCAGAGGGAGCCTCCTGTGTTCCCGTTTGTGTCCTGGCAATGGGCATCACTGAAAAGAGCATAGCTCTGTTCTCTTTGCACCCTGCCTTCAGACATTTATATGCATTGGTAATGTCCCCTCTGAGCCTCCTCTTCTCCAAGATGAAGAGTTCCAACTCAAAAGCCTCTCCTCACGGGAGAGATGCTCCAGTCCTTCGAGTCCTTCATAGGCTTTTATTGGACTCTTGTCCAGCCCTGGGCACAGTACTCTGGGTGTGGCCTCACGAGTGGTCAGGAGACTCCCTTAACCTGCCAGCAACACTTTATAGAATCACAGAATCATTTAGGTTGGAAGAGACCTCCAAGATCACCTAGTCCAACCTCTGACCTAACAAATCCTCCACTAAACCATATCCCTAAGCTTTACATCTAAACATCTTTTAAATACCTCCAGGAATGGTGACTCAACCACTTCCCTGGGCAGCTGATTCCAATGCCTAACAACCCTTTTAGTAAAGAAGTTTTTCCTAATATCCAAGCTAAAACTCCCCTGGTGCAACTTCAGCCCATTCCCCCTTGTTCTATCACCAGGCATGTGGGAGAATAGACCAACCCCCACCTCGCTACAGCCTCCTCTAAGGTACCTATAGAGAGCAATAGGGTTGCCCCTGAGCCTCCTCTTCTCCAGGCTAAACAACCTCAGCTTCCTCAGCTGCTTCTCATAAGACTTGTTCTCCAGACCCCTTACCAGCTTCGTTGCCCTTCTCTGGACTCTCCAGAGCACCTCAATGTCCTTCCTGTAGTGAGGGGCCCAAAAGTGAACACAGTATTGGAGGTATGCAGTTTCTCTAGCTCTTTAGTTCAGGTACCAGAATTTCTATGTGATGAATATATTCAGAGTAATGGCTTCTCCTGGCTTTTAGTCTTTACATTCAGTTACAAGGCAACAACCAACCTAATGACTATTTTTATGTTTTTTTCGTTGTGTGCGTGTTTGATTTTGTTATTGTTTTTAGTTTTGTTTTGTTTTTCACTATAATGCTGGTCGCTGGTAGGTCTCATACTCTCTTTTCAGAGTATTTTAGAAATTGGGCCAGAAGATATATTTACAGAATCATAGGATGAGAGGTTCAAATGAGAGGTTCAACTGTGACAGCCTTTTATTTATTTATTTATTTATTTATTTTTAACAGATCACAACCTTTAAATAGTTTAAGTTTGATTTTAGATACTGATATGATTATCCTAGTTTCAACTAGGATAGAGTAAATTTTCCTCCTAGTAGCTGCTATGATGCTGTGTTTGGGATTTAGGATGAGAATAATGTTGATAACACACTGATGTTTTAATTGTTGCAGAGCAGTGCTTACACTAAGCCAAGGACTTTTCAGCTTTTCACATTGTCTTGCCAGCCAGCAGGCTGGGGGTGCAGCAGGAGCTGGGAGGGGACAGACCCAGGACAGCTGACCCAAACCGTCCAAAGGAGTATTCCATGCCATCTGTCATGCTGAACAATTAATATGGGGGGCTGGCAAGAGTGGGGGGACCAGCTGCCCAGGGATAGGCTGGGTATCGGTCAGCAGGTGGTGAGCAGTTGTATTGTGCATCACTTGTTTTGTACACACTATTAGCAGTAGTACTAATCATTATTATTATTTTCCTTTATTTTCTGTCCTACTAAACTGTCTATCTCAACCCACAGGCTTTAATTTTTTCTTGATTCTCTCCCCCATTCCAGAGAGTGAGGGGGGAGGGTCAGCAAATGGCTGTGTGGTCCTTAGCTGCCAGCTGAGTTAAACCACAAACATTAGGTAGGCAGCTTCTGCTCAAGATGACATAGAGCAATATGGGTATGAGCCTGATTATACCACATGCTTTGGGGATACAAATTAGCCCCCCCGCCTTTTTTTTTTAGCAGTTTTCTGCCTAAGCCAGACTTGTAAACAGAAAACCTTCCAAATCTTTCATACCTTCTTAATTCATGGCTCTTGATAAACCAAGATCCAAGGTCAGGCTGAATGCTCTAGACCCAGAGAAAGCTTTAAAATTGTAGATCTCTAAAAAGCAGTGGTTGGCCTTCCTAAAGGTCCACTCTGCAACAGATACACTGAAGCTAATAATTCTGTTCTAATTTCAAAATTTTGAGTAGTATTGTATGCTTTGAATGCAATACCTTGACTTTTATTTATTTTTTTTTCACATAACCCTTGTTTCTACAGTAACTTTAAGAAGGTTATGTTGATTAGCATATTTGTTCATGCCAAAACCTATCCAAAAGAGGATAACAGCAAGTAGACTGTATAGCTGCTTATGGGTGGCAAATCAAACATATGGAGTGTGAAGAGGAGTGAAAGCATTGAAGAGGAGCTAGCAGATAACTCTTCATGAAAAATTTAGCCTTTTTTTTTAAACACTGAAAAGTCAATGTGGCGCTACTTTTTCTTCCCACATGAAATTTGTAGCAAAATCCAAGACTGGAATTTGTTTGAACAGTCTCATTCAGATCTTTTTATGTCACTGACTGATTTTTCTGATTCTAAATTGCATTTATAACAACATTGTTATTTCTACAACTGTAACAAAACCAAATCTTCATACATCTTCAGACATATGACACAAATATGGTCTTAATATATACACTCTTCCTTATTTATGTGGTCCTATATATAGGACATCACAAAAGCTGTGGGTAAAAACACTAGAGTTCATAATAGAGTATTTTAAAATAATACACTTAAATACTGCTGCATGGTAAAAATGTTGTTCCATTATCATAATTTTGTGGCTCTAAGAAATTGAAATGAAGACAAGAGTTTTTATTGTTAAATTGGGGCAAGGACACAGTCTTATCAAGATGCAAAGGTTTGTATGCTGACTGTATTATGTTGTAAATGCCTTCAAGGGACTAATTTACCCAGGATGCTTCACTCAGAAAATAAATTAAGATATTTTTCAGTTTTGTCATGTGATGAAAGGAAATAAAAAGATATTTTTCTTCTTAGTATGCTACTTATTTAGTTAATTAATGTTTAATTCAAACAGAAAAAGTGGGCTGCAACTTCTATTGAATTAAATTCCGTAGATCAGACTGCAGATATGATGATTGGTATGATTTACCACACTGAAAATATCACTATTTTTTTCTTAGAAGTTTCCAATACCTATACCTTTGTGAAACCTCTTCTGCGTAAGTATTTTCAATATGCATTTTGCTTCTTATGACACATTTCAGAAAAGCTGCTCCTCTGACTCCTAGTTTTGTTGTTGTTGTTGTTGTTTTTTTGTTTCCAACCAAGCCAGATAGCAGTTTGTATAATCTCTTGGGATCAGTCTTTAATTCATTAAGTAATATGTTAAAATAATAAGAAGACCTGACCACTTTCAATTCTTTTTCAGCTTTTTTACATCTGACTAAAATAAGCTGTCCATTAAATTGACAGTCTACCTCATTCACCTCCTGATATTACATCTCCTATAAATATTTAGAAATTTGTTTTCAATGCTGATTTTTTTTTGTTATTGTACTGTCCCTGAGGAAACAAAAAAAGTAAATGAAAATTTTAAATTATTTTTAATTAAAAATTATTATTGTTATTATTATTATTATTATTAGAAATATTTCCTTCAGGGACTTAACTTTAAAATAAAGTTTATTTACTGCATTTTTTCCTGATTCTTAAAAATATTGGCTGGCTGGAGAAGTTAGGTAAACAAGCAGGAAGGAAGGAATGGTGGGAAAAAACATGCCTCTAAATATTTTCAAATTTCAACATCAAAAATGCAAAACCTGCTATCAAAAAGGAAAGAAAAAATATTGCTAGAAGAGGAAAGAAATAGCGGGGGACTACTCATTCTACGTTAAAATATTTTTTGAAACAAACATATATAGGTTACCTGCTTGAAATACATCTTGAAACATATCTTGACATTTCAGCTTCAATGTACACCACTTTAGGTGAATATTAATTCATTTCATTATGGTTTGGGAGTCTGTGCAAGCTAGGATGGTTTAAATTACATTTTCTCTCGAAGGCCATTCACACAGAAGTTGCTAGTTACAAGTGTTCTTGCTACAAGCAAGAACATATCCCTAAATACAAATGTAAAAACAAACAAAAAAACAAACAAAACCTTTGGGAACTTCCTACAGTTTAGGAAGTTCACAAACATTCTGTGATGTTCCCAAACCTTCCTAGTTTGGAAATCCTTTTAGCTCACTAGTTACCAGCTTCTAAATTTTGTCCTGGTGACTACAGGCAGAAGACATGTTTGTGCTGTCATTTTGACAAAGAGTTTCATAACAAATCTCAAAGTAAGCCAACAGATTCCTTTCCACTTGTTTCTCCATGTACATTAAGTATGTTAATCCTGATATAAAACTTATCAGAAAAGTAGAGACTTGGAATTAGAATTCCATATACATATCTATATATATAGAGATATATATACATATTATATCTATCTATCTATCTATCTCTATTTTCTGAGATGCAGCTCTGTAGTGGGTTTGTGTGACAAGGTTTTGGTAGCAGTAGACCATAGGGGTAATTTCTGTGAGAAGAATCTAGAAGCTGCCCCATGTTAGGTAAGGGCCCCATTGCTGACCAGAGCTGAGCCAATTAATGTTGTTTGCGCCTCTGTGAGAGCATATTTAAGAAAGGAAAATAAATAAATAAATAAAAATTGCTGCTTCACAGTAGCTGGGAGAGTGAGAGGAGTGAGAAACAGCCTTGCAGGTGCCAAGGTCAGTGAAGAAGGAGTGGGAGAAGTGCTGCAGGTGCCAGAGCAGAAGTCCCCTGTGGCCTGTGGTGAGGACTATGGTGAAGCAGGCTGTCCCCCTGTAGCCCATGGAGTACCATTACCATGGTGGAGCAGGGTTCCATGCTGCAGCCTGTGGAGGAGACCACAGTGGAGCAGGTAGACCTGCACTGACGGAGGCTGTGGCCTGTGGAGGACCCCTGCCGGAGCACAATTCAGGCTGGAGCTGCAGCCCGTGGAGAGGAGACCACACAGGAGCAGGTGACCTGTCAGGAGCTGCTGCCTATGGGGGACCCAGGCTGGAGCAGTTTGCTTCTGATGGATGGACCCTGTGGTACAGACCTATATGTGGAGCACTTCTTGAAGAGCTGCTGCCTGTGGGAAGCCCATGCTGAATCAGTTCATCAAGGACTGCATCCCGTGGGAGGGACCTCACAGCACAGGGGACAATAGTGATCAAGAAGGAGCAACAAAGAAGCGCTATAGACTGATTGCAAACCTCATTCCCCAGTTCCCCTGTGCTGCTCGGGGGGAGGAGGTGGAAGAGGGTGGATGGGGGGAAGGCGCTTTTGGTTTCTTTCCTTTCTCACTTTAGCTTGTTAGTAATAGGCAATAAATCTTACTATCTCCCTATGCTGAGTCTGTTTTGCTCGTAATGATAATTGTTGAGTGATCTCCCCATCCTTATCTCAACCCTTGAGCCCTTGTCATCATATTTTCTTCCCTTTCCTCTTTGAGGAGGCGGAGTGAGAGCATGGTTGTGGTGGAGCTCGGCCTCCCACATTGAGTAAAACCACCACAAGCTCTTTTACAAAATCATGTAATCAGTCGTATTTATTTATATTGATATAGTGAGAATACAGCATTTCAAGCGTCAAAATTTAATGTGAGTAAATTTGCAATACAAATGCAAAGAATTGACAGCCGGTAGAAATTTACATATAGTCTTCTTTCAGTTCATAAGTATTTACATGCAAACCTCAATATTCTCAGAAGAAAAGAAAGTTTTATCACTGATAAACCACTGACATTTCCTAGGCACAGTGATTCATAACTAGCTTGTAATCTAAGAGTATAGATAGAAATGATGAAGGCCAAAGATCTATTCATTCATCTATTCAGTAGATGATGGGGAAGAAAAAAAAAAAAAGAGACAACACCATAAAGCAAATGGATTTATGGCAATAAATAGCACTGTATTGACATGTTTATATTTTGGTCCTAAAGGATGTACTCACTGTTTTGACAATATAGGATAAATTGTATAAATGAAAATTCTGAAAGGAAATTAACACACATGGGAAAAATTGTAAAAAATCATTCCTCCCAAAGAAATAATTTTAAGGCTGATGGCAGTTACTGTACTCTAATCCAATGGAAATGTAAACAATTGCTTGAGATTTATCTGAAGTTATATTTAGATAGATAGAAAATTAGATGTTTTCCCTCCATTTATCATAGAAGTATCACTATAAATAATTTTCAATGGTTTCCTTTAGTGTATTAACCTAGTCAAGTTAGTTAAGCAAGATAGTTAAGATCGATATTAAAGAGTACTACTTCCATTTATTCTATAGTTTATCTGTATCTGTAGCTTTTTTATGCCTTATTAGAAAGCAGAAGGAAAAGCTCTGATTGTGATGGTCTAGAGGAGCCTCTATGTTTGCCTCGATTTCTTTTACAGTAAAAGTTTTGCGTGGTACAACATGACTCCAAAGGCAAATCTCTTATTGATATTGCTTATGACAATGGTATTTTGACACTGAATCCAGCAGCAAAACTAAGACTTGTATTCTGACTTAAAGCAATTTTGTGAATGAAGTTATTTACGTTTTGTGGTTTCTCACTACCTGTTTTTGTTGTTTTTTTTTTTTTTTTCCCCATTATTTTATTTTTATTCAAAAGTTTAACAAATTCATCCTTTATATATACATATATATCTATATAAAGTTATATAAAGTTAAAAATATATAAAGTTGTATATATAAACAAGATTAACTTATAAATGTATTCTCAAAGTGTTCTACAAAGAACAGGCATCCGCAAATATTTAGTATTTGTTTTAAGGTCTGTCTTAAAATTGTATGAATGATTACACTATTTCAGTATAGCTATCAATTTACTTCTAAAAACTTCTTTCTCTCCTGCCTTCTATGAATTAAAATACTGTCCATGTTAGCCAAAGGTACCTTGTAACAGAGAGTGTTGTTTCTCATTACTGATTTGCATGAAGGGCAACATGAATGTGTTGCCAACAAATTTTGAGCACCAGTAACAACTGAACAATGACCCATCTAGTGATACTGTGTGGATTTACTCAAGGAAAATACTTATTTGGATTGAGAGGAGAGGAGAGCAGAGCAGAGCAGAGCAGAGCAGAGCAGAGAAAAAAGACAAGGTAAGGCAAGGCAAGGCAAGGAAAGGAACAGTGAGGTGTTAGACAAATCTTTATCCAACCTAAGCAGGAATCCCAAGTCCTAGAAGTCAGACCAAATAGCTGGAGCAAGGAAGATCTATCTTTGGTGAAAGAGGATCAAGTCAGGGAACATTTGAACAAACTGGACATTTGTCCTGATGTCCATAGATACCAATGGGATGCACACCCACATGCTGAGGCAGCAGACAGATGTGATTGCAAGACCAGTCTTGATAATCTGTGTTTCAGATCATGGCAACTGGGAGGGGTGCCTGAAGAATGGAGGAAAGCTAATGTCACTCCAGTCTTCAAGAAGGGCAAGAAGAAGAACCGAGGGAACTACAAACTGGTCAGCCTCACCTCAGTTCCTGATGGAATAGCCGATCCTGGAAACCATTTTCAGGTACACAAAGGAGAAGAAAATCATGAGGAGTAGTCAGCACGGATTCACTCATGACTAATCAACCTGATGCAATTCTATAATGAAGTCACCATCTTGATGAATGAGGGGGGGAGCAGTGGATATTGTCTTCCTGGACTTCAGAAAGGAATTTGACACTATCTCCCATATGATCCTGATAGGCAAGCTGTTGAATTATGGGCTAGATGAGTAGTCAGTAAGGTGGAAAACTGGTTGAAAGGTGGGACCCAGAGGGTAGGGGTCAGTTGTGCAAAGTCTAGTTGGAGGCCAGTAACTAGTGGTGTATCCCAGGGGCTCAGTATTGGGTCCAGTCCTGTTTAACATCTTCATTAATAATCTGGATGATGGGGTAGAGTGCACCCTCAGTAAATTAATGGATGACACAAATATGGAGGAAGTGGCTGGCTCACAAGAGGGCCATGCTGTCATCCAGAAGGACCTGAACAGGTTGGAGGGGTGGGCTAACCTCATGAAGTTTAACAGGAGAAGTGCAAACTGGAGGCCATCCAACTGGAAAGCAGCTTTACAGGGAAGGACCTGGGAGTCTTGGTGAACACCAAGTTGAATATGAATCAGCAACATGTCCTTGCCTCTAAGAAACCTAACACTATTCTTGGCTGTGTTAGGCAGGTAAAGAGAGGTGATCCTTCCACTCTACTCAGAACTGGTAAGACCCCACCTGGAGTACTGTGTCCAGTTCTGGGCCCCCCAGTACAAGAGAAACACAAACATACTGGAAGACACAGACAGACTGGAGTCCAATATAGGGCCATCAAGATGGTCAAAGGACTGTAGCACCTCTCCTATAAGGAGAGGATGAGAGTTAGGACTGTTCAGCCTGGAGAAGAGGATGCCCACAGGGGGGATCTTAATAATGAAAACCTGGAGAGAGGAAGGAGAACCAGTCTCTTTTCAATTGTGTCCAGTGCCAGAACAAGAGGCAGCATGCACAAAATGGAACACGGGAGGTTCCCTCTGAACATGAGGAACCACTTCACTGTGCAAGTGACAGAGCACTGACACACACTGTCCAGAGAGGTTGTGGAGTCTCCCTCCACATGAAGATCTTCAAAAGCTGCCTGGACATAGTCCTGGGTAACCTGCTCTACATTGAACATGGGGGTTGGAACAGATGACCTCCAGATGTCCCTTCTAACCATAACAATTCTGTGATTTTGAGATTCTGTGATTTATCTCTCTGTACAATAAGTCAAGCAAGTTAAACCCCTCTGAAAGAATCAAAGAAAGACAGTATTCCCTGAGGTTTGTACAGGGGTACTGCTTTAAAGCAGTATTTGACTGTCACTCTTCTGAAAACTGCCATCAATAAAGAAAGACAAAAAATATATATATATATATCTTGTAATCAGAGGTAAATTACAGCCACAACTAAAAATATCAATAATTACAGCTATTTGTTTGCCATTTGGATTGCCTCTTAAAAAATCTTTTTTAGTTATTTCTTAGATCTTAAATTTTTGAAACACTGATAATTTTCCACTTCCTGCTGCTCCCACATTTAGAACAAAGCTACAACTCTATGTTTCAAATCTCATATGTATTATGAAACTGAGATTTTACTACAAATCATAATTTCCTTCCCCATCTTTAATTAAAAATATTGCTTGAATCAACACAATGGAGATGTAATAAGGCTGTGCAGCAAAGTATTTGGCATAAGAAACATTCATCAACACTAATCAGTTCCAGTACATTCTTGTCAACTGTTAGCATGGTATGTAAGATAGTAGTTGGAAGGAAAAAGCACAAGGATGTGACTGCAGGGATTTGAGGCCTGCCTGCCGATGAAGTCAACAAGTACATCTGCTGATTTGAAGCTGCTCTTTGGAGCTGCTCTGAAGCATCACTAGCTGCAATTACTCCAAGAACTGCATTGCAACACTACACTTACAAAACCCAAGTAAACTATGAGATATCACTCTGCTTTGTCCTGCAGTTGAGGTTGTTTTCAGGAAGAAATTGTTGTTTGTTTGTTTGCTTGCTTGTTTTACATAAATCATATAATAACAGCAAACTATTCCATGATGATGAGTACTCGCAATGCTTCAAGTTTTGCTTCATCTTATTAAAAGGGACTTTTAAAATAATTATGATGAAGTAAAAGTTTTAAAAGAAAAAAAAATGAAGAGGTGTCAAAGGTCTTTTTTCTTAAAGAAGCTGTAGGAAATCAGAATGAAACTTATCCACTTAGTTTTACTTACAGATTTTATAAACATCTTGCACTTCTAAGGCAACAAAAACTGTATTTTAATGATAGAATCATTTAGGTTGGAAAAGACATCTAAGATCATCTTGTCTAACCTTTAACCTAACACTGCTAAGTCCACCATTAAATCATGTCACTAAGCTCTACATCTACACATATGATTTATATTAATTTTACTGACATTTTGAAATTATCAGAATTCTGAACTTCCAAAGAAATTTTGTTTATGCATAAACCAAGTGCTAGTTTTCATGAAGATGAATACGCAATTGTACAACACAATAACTTTATAATTACTTTGTAATTAAAAGGTCTACTCCTCTGATTATTTGCAGTCAATGTATATCTAGATGTAATGATATAAAATAAAAGAAACTGACAAAAAGAAAAAAATGGAAGAATGCTGAAAAGTGAATTAAATAATTTTAAAAATAATTTAAAAGGATTTAATACGCATTTGATACTACAGTGCTTGTTGAAGATTAATAGTTTCAATGGTTACTCTAAGACTTAAATAAGACTCATGCTGAAGCACTACTGAATTTTTATTTACCTTTTTCTCTTATTTAGTTTTATTTTTCATACAGTGAGATAATTTCTTCATAACTGTATGGACCTTTGTTCTTTGGATCAGGTGAAGTCAGGCCATATTCTCATCAACCCATTTCTTATTTGCCATACCCAAAATACTCCAGCTATCAATGTAAAATAACAGACTATTAAAAGCAGATTTTTTTATTTTTTTATTTTTTTTATTTTTTTGTTACAAGAGTAAGGATCAAAGGTAGCTGTTGCTCATCATCCCCCTTGGAACATTGATTTGAAACTTGGACATTTATGCACTGCAGTTTCAAACACTGATCGTCTTGTTACTTTTGGAGAATGAACATGTGCTGGTTAATAAAGGGGTCTGTGCACAGATAGATGGTTTTTTTACCCCAATGGTAAATTACTCTATACCCTTGTAATCTTTTTTCATATACAAATGTTAAGATAACTAAGATATTTTAGAATTGTGTGTTGTACAGAATCACTTGAGGCAACGATAAACAACTATTCAAATGGAGAAGCAGACCCTTGTGACAGAAGGACAATCCTCATTGAGAATTCTTTGGATCAAGAATGGACCACCTTCAAAAACATTCAGAGTAGATAACCTAGGGATATTTTGTTCCTTTTCAGTTCATTTCCTGCACAAACAAGAAAGCAGCAAACAATGAAGGAGATTTGCTTCAAGTGACAAGAAGACAAGAGGTTTTCCTGTTGTGTTAGCACAGGCAGATGGCTGTACTTGATGTGTTTCATTGGGAACATATTCAAGGCATTGCAAAGGCATGCAAAAAGATGACAAAAGTGACAGAAGAGCAGCTGGGTTTTAGGACTGGTATCACTGATGAAGTTTGGGATTGGCTTGGGATTTATATGGTTTGGGATTTATATGAAAGACAAACTGGCAGGAGAATGTGAAAAACAGAGGCATGTAAAGAAAAGCATGTACATTAACAAAGCAGATTTAAGTGACTATTTAATGCTATATAACAGATTCTAAAATAGATAATTATACATTTACAATAGATTATACATATTATAGATTATACATATCTATTATTAGAGATTACAGATTACGGATTACGGATTATGGATTGGATTATGGATTATGGATTATGGATTGTAGATTATAGAATAGATAATAGATTATAGATTAATAGTTGTCAAATATTTGTAATTAGTAACTGTATTTATATTTATTTGGAACAACAACAAAAAGAAATATTTCAAACAAAAAAGAAACAGTTTTCAATAATACTTGTGGAAGTCCTGATTTACCAAGTATTTCCTATTAGGGATTTTTTTTATAGTACCTTGTTACATTGCCGTTTATCTCCTGGATTACAAATTTTTATACCAATGCAAGTAACATTTTTCTATGAGTTTGATTTCTCTTCAAATGGATTGCTGAAGTTGTTCACATATTGTATTAAAATGCAAAGAAACTCCAAAATCAAAATAAGTATTTTGTTTGTTTCTAATGATTATATCTGAACATTCACAATAACAGTGCAGATTTATGTCATTAAAAAATATCATTTGTGTGTACACCATCTGCAAAACCTCCTTAAAAGAAAACTGTTTAAACAGAAGTTTCATGCAAAACAGAAACAAATAAAAAAGGAGTCTAATTTGTCTACTAAGACAAATTAAAGTGGCATGGAATACATTCCGTAAATGTTTGAAAACATCTCCACACACACACACACACACACATACAAAGTATTTGAATGTCTTTTACATGCCTTTCAAAGGTATTCAGAATCATTTGACTTATATTTCTGTTCCAGAGATACATAAAATGGAAAAAGATATTTATTGTGAAGACTGGTATGATTTTTAACTAGCTCTGTTCATAAAAGCATCTTTTTAGAAGTGTACATGTATCTGAAAAAGTAGATTACCTTTCTGTAATATTTTAAATTTCACATTAAAAGACCTTTCATAGCCCAACTTACATTGCATTGTACTATCCAAAAAGCATTAGAGCCAAATAAGTACTTAGTTAATTCTGGATGTGTATATTTTCAATTTGTGTCCACTACATCACCGTCAACTACAGGAACATAAGTGCAAGCAGAAAATTATAAACATCAGAACAACTGCAAGCCAATATATTGACTCACTTAGCCATGTTTAATCTTACTGTTAGGCAACATTAAGAATTCTACATTGCTATTTTCACACCTGAAAACACATATTGAAAAACTGACAAGATTATACTGTCGGTTCAGATAATATAAGTGGTAGAAGAAAATATCAGAACATAAAAGAATAATCTGAGGATAGCAGATCCTTGTCTGTTTCTCTTGTCTCCCTTCTGTTCCAGCTAGAATATGAAATTAGACAAATTTATATGGAAGTAAGGTCATATTTTTGAGCAAGGAAGAAATGGACAAAGTTCAGAAGCCCCTCTAAAATGTGTATTTTTAGTGAAACAGAAGTTACAGGATTGGCAAAGGAAGTGTCATTGAAGGTCTGTGTCCAGGGTTGTAGAAGAACAGCAAATTGGTGATGCAGAAGAAAGACATTTCCAGTGTTAGTGCACCACTCCAGCAAGAGAGACAGTTCAGCTCATTTTTTACTTATAACTATTCTCATTCCAGCAATAGTCTGGCTGTAAATCAGGTGCTCTGATTGCAATTTAACAGTGACTAAGATGATAAAGCTCACAGAGCTATACATGCATGCCTGTTTTGCAATATATAGACAAAAATCCATGACAGCAGTGTTCTTCTGAAAGTACTAGTAAACTAACTAACAGTAATGAGCATTTTGTTAAAAATAAGGGAAACCTGTCCAAATTAAATACTTTTCCTTCTTTCTTTTCTTTCTTTCTTTCTTTCTTTCTTTCTTTCTTTCTTTCTTTCTTTCTTTCTTTCTTTCTTTCTTTCTTTCTTTCTTTCTTTCTTTCTTTCTTTCTCTTTCTTTCTTTCTTTTTCTTTCTTTCTTTCTTTTTCTTTTCCTTCCTTCCTTCCTTCCTTCCTTCCTTCCTTCCTTCCTTCCTTCCTCCCTTCCTCCCTTCCTCCCTTCCTCCCTTCCTCCCTTCCTTTCTTTCTCTCTCTCTTTGTCTCTCTTTCTTTCTTTCCTTCTTTCCATCATTCCTTTTTTCTTTTCTTCTTTCCTTCTTTCTTTCCCTCCTTCTTTCCTTCTTTATTTCTTTTTCTTTTTAAGCCCCACAGAGACTGAGTTCTAATAGCATTAAACACTTAATTCCTGTCAGATGTCCAAAGCTCTGCTCTAATTGACTTGACTTGCAGTTGTAAGTGCTGGGCACCTCTGCAACCTTAATGCTGACATTTCCTAACATTTGAGTGTGTGGCTTTCCAGTCTTTCTAGACTCTGTTTACCTATTGCTGTTTTAAAAGTTGCTTTTTTATTTTATTTATTTATTTATTTTTTGTATAAAAAAGCAAAGTAAATGTCACAAATGCTTTGTGAAACCATAATGAGCCCTGTGGTAAATGTTAGATGCACTGGATATTCAAACTAGTTTCTAAGGCTATGTTAGCAACTTATTTGCATCAATAGAAGAGGATCAGCAGATCAAAGCAGAGGATGCTGAGGCCCCTCTTCAATGATATATGTGTTAAGGGAGTTTTACTTCAGACAAGATTTAATCTAGTCCCTTGGACTGTGTCCCCATCAGGCATGTGGGACTGACTGATCCAAAGAACAAGTCATTAGTTAGGACCTTTACCTCTGCCAAAAAGTTAAAGCATATCTGGCTTTCACCTACAGTGGAGATTTTTTATTTTTATTTTTATTTTTGGAGGTATTCTTGGTGTCCTCTGAAAATGCAAAAAACTCTGTGACCCAGCTCTCACCCTGTAGTGAGTGTGGATGACTTCTTGGGGGCTTTGATCAGAACTTTAGCTAAAGTAGAACATGAACATAGGCAAAACCTAATGGAATCATTTGTTCAAGAAGAATACTGTTTTGCTGGTCTAACTGATAGTTATTTGCAAAGGAATACTGATTTATCTTCTAAATTTGGAAGGAATTTAGATCAGACTTTCCTGCTCTGCCTTTCCCTTACCTTTACTCCAATTGTAGGGGTAAATTGTAGGGTATAAGGTCATCAAACTATTCTATTCTACAAATAAACTTCTACAGCACTTTATTATTTGCTAAGGTAGGCATATCCTGTGTTGCCAAAAATAGAAGGTATCAAGTCAGATAGTGATTTAAAAAGAGGCTACACTGTATTTGATTCATTGCCACATATTCCCTTTGGGTGGTAAAGTTATAAGTGGGTTTCTGGAGACTGGACAAATAAGATGCCTATGAAAAATATTGACAGATGAAATTTCCTACTCAGTACCCAGACTGCAGATTTTTAGATAAATCAAACTAGCAAACAGGTCATTCCATGCTTGTCACATTATCATATCTTTTTTTTTTTTTTTGTTAAGTACAACATGAAGTCATTTTCTATTTCAAGCTGAGTACCCTAAATTCAGATTCAATAGATCTTTGAGATTCAGAGTTCCCTAGTTGCTTGGTTTGCTTAATAACTGTATCTTTGGGGATGTCTTTCTGGTGATGTCTAGCAAATATCCACTAGGATTCTCAAGGCAGAACAAAACACCATCAACCAACAGGGAGTTCAGCAAGTTTCTCAGTAATGCTATGTGCCTTTACACGTGACTGGAAAGCATCTTGAACATAGGCTGGCTATTTTGGAGTTACTGCTGTTTGATCAAGAATCATAGGATATACTCTCTTCTAAAAACATAAAATCAATCAATCAAAAAAAAAACAAAAACAAACAAACAAACAAACAAAAAAACATATCTCCCCAGCTACCTTTGCCTCCTAGTGGTTCTATATGCATTTAATCCTTGGGTTTGCTGCTTTGGCATTTTGGTTTGGATCAGGAATGAGATTTTAAAGTGATTCTGCCAGTGCCTACATCTGCGGTGCTTTGCTTTATGTCATGTCTTGAACAGCAGGCACGAGCTGCTTTGCTCTCCAATTAAACTGCAGCAAGTAAAAAGATGCACTACAATATGTTATCTAATATATTCCAGCATCTAAGAGAAATGCATTACACAGAGTGATTAAAGCTAAAATGAAATAAACACCCTGAAATGCATAGACATCAGGTCCTCAGAATCAACTCTTTCACTCAACAGATCTACACTTACTGGACTGCGCTATCCACTAACATAGTCATAACCCTTATTTCCTCACCAACTAACACTGATGAGATAATTTGTTTCAAATTTACTGTGACAAAATTAACTGAAAAAAAAAAAGAAAAAAAAAAAAGAGAGAAGCTACAGAAGGCTCAGAACAAAAGCACTGATAGGGAAGTTAATGATAAATGTTCTCTTGGCAATGCTAGAAGTCACAAATTTAAAAGGTACTGTTGACTGTCTGGGTCAGCAATTGCAAATTAAAGGTGTCCTTAAAAGATACCAAAAGAATAATTGAAGGGTGCCTGAAAAAGTAAGCATTTCTTAAGCTTCAAATACAGTTTTGAATGGATTTTTTAAAAAGAAAAGGTTTTATTTCATCTGTACAAGCTCAATTTACAGTGTCATTTAATGTGTTAAGGTTTGACCTAACTTCATGTTGTTGTATGAGAAAGTGAAAAATCAGAGATCTACTCTGGACTCAGGCTTTTATACTTAAAAAAAAAAAAGAAAAAAAAAAAGTTCATTTTATTAGTTCCCTGTAAGTGTTCCACGGTCTATGCTCCTAATAAAAGTGTGACAATTTGTATGCATGACATCATTATATTCACTGACTGAAAATGCACTGAATACGCTGAAATTTGTTCTGCATTTTAACTTCCTTACTCACATAGTTCCCATGAAAGAAATCTGTTACAAGTTAAGTTTTTGTATGCTACCATTAGACAGTTTTTTTAGAAATCTGTTACAAGTTAAGTTTTTGTGTGCTACCATTATGGTTCTGTTAGAAAGTTTGAAGGGAGATGGCCACTATTGCTTCATCAGTATTAGATTTTTTGCTTTCCTCATATGCATTGATAGGAATCGTGAAGTTCATTCCTTTTCCATAAATCCACAAGACTTGCAATTTATACTTGAAATGGAGAGATATTTTGCCAATTTGAGTGTAAAGGTGAGCAGCTATAGTAATTAGGTGTTACTACAAAAACTTTGTTGCAGGTAGGTTCTAGAAATAGAGCCTATTGCTTTCAGTGTAAGCAGTAGTTAACACGGCTTAAGAGTTCCTACAATTTCAGGAAGTTGTATTTAGTGTCTTGTCCAGAATATGAATTTTCACAGATGAAACAGATATGGTCCATAACAGCTTTTTTTTTTTCTTTCTTTTTTTCTTTTTATCTTTTTTCTTTTTATTTTTTATTTTTTTTCCCCACACTATTTATTTTCTGTCTGTTTTCCCTGCCTTCACAGTTTCCTTGTTCTTTGTTCTTGGATCCCATCCATGTACTTCGTGCATGTCTGCAAAACATCTCCTGCATCTGGAATGCTACTGACATAGAAATGGGAGAGAATAACAGTGGTACAGAGGAGCAAAGATTCTGACAACTACAATGAACAAAGAAAAGGGAACATGTTAACCTGTCTTTAATGTAAATTCCACCATGTGCGGAACAGACTCTTTTCACTGTTTCATGGAATGCTGAATATGGTTCTCTCTCAAATAACAAATACAGAACCATTTTAAAGCGAGAGGTTACAGTATATTTTAAGCTGTATTCCACCTATGACACAAGACATTAATTACACTTGATCATCCAGTTCAACTAAGTTTTGGAGACTGTTACTGTCAGCTTTAATTCTCTAACATTTGCTTGCTAAGCACAGCCAGTATAACAAAACCCCAGACTTAACCTCTTCTTAACTTACCCATTTAGTCCAAGTAATACACAGAACATCAGCATGATTTACTTTTCAAATACAAATGAAATTTGTACTTGTGAAGTGTATCTCAGGCTTCAAAGTTATGACATACACCTACTACAAAACCTATTAGCAATGCTTTTAAGAATCTAATAGATGCATTTAATTTAGTAGTTTTGTCTCTTATTGTCTCATTTATTGTTTTTCATACATCAGAATCATTAGTGGTCACACAAAGATACTTGTCTATAGGTTAAAATGTCTGCAAGCTGTCAAAGTGTTTTAGTGTAAACCTCTGTGACTGGATGTTCAGTGGTGTTCTCAGCCTACAGGATACAGACTTGCCAATGTTATTTACACATGATGATAAATAGGCAACTTTACTCTCTTTGCCCTAAAGTAAACAGTTCTTTTGGGATGTTATTAAAGAAATCTTATCTATTGAAGTTTACTATACAAGTGAACTACTTTAACTTTGTTTCAGATCTTTTTCAGATTAAATTTTATATTTATTATAAATGAGTAAAGATACTGTGGTTTCACAAATAAATAAATAAATAAATGAACTATTCCACTTCTGGATTACTTCTGGATGTAATAATCTGCAGCAAGAAAAGTCAGAATAATGCATGCTGCAACAACTGTAGCTCACAGATTTTTTTCTGCCACTTCAGAATATGTAACAGAAACATTTTAATTGACTGTATTATGTATATTCTCTATTTTGTTTCCCTTTTTTCACTTATTAAAGTTGTTTACATAGAAATATGGAAAAATATTATGCTAGCTGAATGAAATAGTCATACATTTTGAAGATCTTAAATATATATATATATATTTAGAAACAATTCTGCTTTAATATCATGTTCATTACCAATGAAATTAACATTAAAATAGATTTTTTATTTCTATGAAATTGTTTCTCCAGCTGTGTCTCTACCTGAACTTTTAATCAGGTTTAGTAACATTGCAATTATTTCCACAGCAACCAGTTTTGGTGTCATGAATCTAGGATTATGACTTTATTATACACAAAAGTGTAAGAAGGTTAACTGTTAGATTACAACATGGGGGAGGGGTGCTCTTATTTATTCTCCCTGATATGAAATTAAAAAAAAAAAGAAACAATCAAATATATATGATCATGGAACTGTTTCTGAAAAAAAGGGTATGCTTTTTATTTTTATTTATTTATTTATTGGTGAGAAGATGGATTATTTCAAACCAGCAATAACTTTATTATTCTGAAATCTGGGTTGGGATATTAATGAGACACCCACATTACAGGATATAGATGTCTGTGTGTTTAATGGTAGGGAAGAATCTGTATAACAGCGAGAGGGAATCACTTGCCTAAACATAGCTGTCAAGTTCCTAAAACACTCTGGCTTATCTGGGATACCTGTTTGAGTGATCATAATTATGAATCTTCAGCTGAAGATCACACAGGATACTGTAGGATATTTGAAATGGTACCTGACATCTGAACAGAACTGCCATATGAAGGCAAGAAAAAGGAAAGGCAAGAAAAAAGAAAAGGCGAGGCAAGGCGAGGTGAGGTGAGGAGAGATTCTTACAAGTTTGTGTAACTATAACTAGATAAATCAGAGGGTGATACTGCATATACCAGGTAGCTATTGGGCAGCTAATGTTTTTGACAGAGAGGCATAAAATAAAGTAAGAATAGAGAAGGGAAGGGAAAAATCTGGGTGAATTAAATGGTCTCAAAACAACTGAGTGTCCAAAAATTTGCCTTAGAGTATTTGAAACACTGACTGCAATGATGTCAGAAGCATTAGTGGCTATCTTTCAGAGTTTGGAGAGGATGCTGACATTTCAGAAGATTTAAAAAGGTCAAATACTGCCTTCGTCTCTAGCAAGTGGGAAAAGGAAAATACAAGGAATTACAAACTACACAGTTTATGTTCAGTTCCTGAAACAATACTGGAAGAAAGTAAAAAATTTAGAAACTTGAAAGATAGTAAAAATATGAATAAAATCAAGCACACATTTGTCAAGAACATATCCAATTTAATTTCCTTCTAAGAACAAAGCCTTACAAAAAACAGAGGAGCCAAAGATATATTAACTTAAGAAATACTTTTGGCATTGCCTCATAAGGCATTTTTATAAGCAAGCAACATTACAGACAAAACTATCTGAGAATATGTTTAACGCTAGTTTAAGAACTGTACTCAGGAAGTAGTTATCAACAGTTTATGGTAGAGACTGGAAGGATATATGATGATTAACAAATGTAGATCCAGTAATATATCAATGCTCTTCATACTGTTTTGAAAACCAGGGTGACTGACTAGATAATATATATACGTATGGAATTTACAGACAACAAAATAAAGAATGGTTTAGAAAACAGGACAAACAAATTGACAAAGTAGCTATAAGGAAATAGGATAGAATTCATTATGGATAACAAACAAACAAACAAAAAATAGAAATAATACAACCAACAACGTTTGGGTAGAATAATCAAATGCAAAAATACTAGATGGGAAACAACTGGCAAGGTGGCATCTGTAAAGGGAAAATATAAGGCATAATGTAAGCTGTCAGTGCTACATAACTGAAAAAAAAAAAAAAAGGCAATTATACTAAATGTATATAGAGAAATATGTTTTGCAAACTACTTAAAATAATTCTTTGAGGTTGGCAAGGCTTCCACTGTCTAGTGAGCCTAGTTTGGGGCCTTACATTTCAAACAAAAAATTGTCAATTAGATTCTACAGGGGACAGTAACCAGATGTCTAATAAGCATAGTCTATAGAAACAGCCAGATTTATTGCTCATAGAAGCAAAATGACTGACGTCTCAAATATTAGGAAGCAGCTGTAAAGAGAAAGGAAATAAGCTATTCTCCATGCCTGGAGAATGAGAAAATGGCATTGAATTCCAGCAAGGAGGATTTAGTTAAGAAATATGAACATTCTCTAATTAAGCTAATTAAGCTAATTAAGATATTTTATTTTATTATTTTGTTTTTAAATTTTTAAACAAATATTTTTAGTGAAAGGTTAAATTTGCAATGTTGTAGGTATAGGATTCTGTCTTGAATCAAAATGGGGAACTCGAACCTTTGAAGTTTTTTCTAGGAATCTTTTTTTTTTTCCCCCCAATTCTTTTGATCTTTATCTCCTCAGCCCAATGGCTGTGGGAAAAAAAAATAAAAAATAAAATAAAATAAAAAAAGGAGAAAAAAAAAAGACCCACACTTTATAATATTAGTTGCTAATTTTGATTTTTTGAAAAGGCTTTCTTTTTATTCTAAATTTTATCTCATAGTTTTGTTTATTATCATTGTATCAGTTTGGCATTGTATCAGTCAGAAGGCTTTAAGTATCATAAGTATCGTCTTAGGATATCCTTTTCATCACCTGTGGCTTGCACTAAGATGAAAGGCCTCTTAGAAAAAAAGTAGCTGGTGTTTTCTGTAGTGTGTCATTTGCAACAGAAAAAAATAAGATAAAATAAAATTTATGGAGTTGATCACATTCACTGAAAATGTGAAGGACTCATGAGAATACAAATAACTGTAGTCCCACTGATGATTTGAGAAATGTATATGACAACACTGTTGCAGGAATCCTATCACCTTTTCACCTCAAATGCTTGTATTCTAAAACTTTGCTTACTTAAGATCAATCCTTGTGGAAGTTTTAAATCCAACCACAAAATGCATTGGCTTTTTATTTAAATTCTTGCTACAGTTTTGCTTTTTAGCCACTTCCTCCTTCTGGAACTGTTTGGCTAAACTTCTCTATGTTATATATTTCATATCTCTTTTGAAAGCCCACATTATTAAAAATATTTTCTTCTCTATTTGTAAGATTACAGTTTCACAATTTAAGTTACTATTTGTTATAGTGCATTACGTTTATTAGGAATAGTGTTACCCTTCCATTTTACTTTAATAAAACAAACAACTTTAGTGTTGTTTCACATTTCCCAGTCTAATACAATACACATGAAATATCAAGTATTTATTTGCTGTTTCACATTTATTCTCTCCTTTAAAAGAAAAGATATTAAAAGCAGGGGGCTAGTTATATTTTATTCAAATGTCTGTAGTCTTGTAATGTTTTGAGGAAAACAGCTCAGCTCATTTTTGTTTGAAAAAGATTAGGCATTTAATTCAACAGCCATTTATGGAATTGTAAAGGAAGTTTTCCTTGGGGCAAGTAAGAACTCCAGCCAATGTTTCTAGAAATATTTAGTCTAGGAAGGAAAGCATAATAGTTACACACAAAATACTGCCAAAGCTGTTCTCTGCTTCATTTCAATATCATCAGCTGTTTAATGATCTGAGAGAGAAGATAATGGCATCAAATATTGACATCTGAACTGCTCCACTAGATATTAGTTTTCTGTATGCTATTTTGTCTTTTATGATCAACCCTCCCATACATACTTTATTATTGTTATTGGCTACTAGAGTCTGGAACTAAGGAAAATGTAGCCAAAGGAAATAGACACAAGAGGCAAGGCAATGGAGGCCAAAAGAGAGAGAGACATGGGAAGAGAGGGGGGAGAAGAGAGAGAGAGATCTGTCAAAGATTAGAATTGGCTGGGAAATTGCTAGCTTTCCGAATACTCAGTGTGAAACAACAGAAAGAAAAGATATGGATCATTAATGCGGCTGTTATGAAATTCTGTAAATTAAAGGATAGAAAATCTCAGTTAAATGACTGTTTCCAACTTCCCTTCTCCAAAAACATCACTGATGACTAAAGGATAACAGATATTTCAGATATTAACACAGTAAGTGTTAAGCTGATGTGTTCCAAATTTCAGATTTTTAATACAAATGCACCATTCCAAATTAGGTTTCCATGTTTCTTGTACCATATACCTGTACATATATCTCACACCATAAAGGTAACTGAATAAAGTACAAGGAATTATACAATATATGAAGTATATTAACACAATATAGTTGAATAAAACACAGTTGTTGACTTTAGTGACAAAGCAAAGAGCTGTTATTTGTTTATTATTATTATTATTATTTAAGCATACACTTAAATATAATTGTAGTCTCTGGATGTGCTTCATTTGGGAAGAAAACAAGGTATGACAAGTTTTCCCCACACACATATATCAGAAATAATATTCAAAACAAATACTTTGTATTTCCACATGACTTAGGAAAGAGCTAGATTGGATTAGATTTCATTCACACTAAGTCCCCAAAAGGGACATAAGCATTCATTTGACATTTTCAGATGCCTGAATTGAAAATTAAGCTCCTCGAAGTCCATGCAGTACTATTACCTAACTCTGTCACTACATGACTTCCTGCTTCACCATAGTCCTCACCACAGACCGCAGGGGACTTCTGCTCCAGCGCCTTGAGCACCTCTCCCCCTCCTTCTTCACTGACCTTGGTGCCTGCAAGGCTGTTCCTCACTCCTCTCACTCTCCCAGCTGCTGTCTGTCGCAGTGTTTTTTTCCGTGTCTTAAATATGCTCTCACAGAGACGCAAAACAACATTGCTTATTGGCTCAGCTCTGGTCAGCAGTGGGGCCCTTACCAAACATGGGGCAGCTTCTAGATTCTTCTCACAGAAACCACCCCTATGGCCCCCTGCTACCAAAACATTGCAAAATAAACCCACTACAGATATAAGTCAGGAGAGATAAGTATATTTATCCCTTAAGACATTTACTTAAGATCTGGATTTACAGCTTTCTTGATACTTTCCCTAAGACAAAGCATAGTTCATATTGTGTTAATCTTTATAAGATGTGAGACAAATAAAAGTAAACTTGCTTAAAAATTATTTAAATCTTTCAGAATATGGATATACCTTACTTTCACATCAGATCTTTATAGAAGAGTCAGTGACTGACTTGAAAATTTTCAATTATTTAATCATTGTTCCTGTTTTGAAACTTGTGGAGAAACAGAAGAGTGCAATGACTCTGACATTCATAAGGGAGAACATAAATACATGTAAATGCAAAGATCCCCATTATTTACCACATTTGACACAGATGTGTGTTAAATTCCTTCTTTGCTTATGCAGATTTTAACAAGTTTAAAATCTGCAAAATTTAAAATCTCTAATAAAATAAAGTAAAATAAAATAATAATCTGATCTTAAAAAAAATAATCACAGAATCACAGAATCATCTAGGTTGGAAGAGACGTCCAAGATCACCTAGTCCAACCTCTGACCTAACACTAACAAGTCCTCCACTAAACCATATCACTAAGCTCTACATTTAAACGTCTTTTAAAAAGACCTCCAGGGATGGTGACTCAACCACTTCCCTGGGCAGCCTATTCCAATGACTAACAACTCTTTCCATAAAGAAGTTCTTCCTAATATCCAACCTAAAACACCTGGCACAACTTTAGCATATTCCTGCTCATCCTATCACTGGGCACGTGGGAGAATAAGACTAATCCCCACCTCGTTACAGTCTCCTTTAAGGTACCTATAGAGATTGATAAAGTCACCCCTGAGCCTCCTCTTCTCCAGGCTGAACAAACCCAGCTCCCTCAGCTGCTCCCCGTAAGACTTGTTCTCCAGACCCCTCACCAGCTTTGTTCCCCTCTCTGGACTTGCTCAAGCTCCTCCATGCTCTCTTGTAGTGAGAGGCCAAAACTGAACACAGCCCTTGAGGTGCGGCCTCACCAGAGCCGAGTACAGGGGGACAATCACTTCCCTAGCCCTGCTGGCCACACTGCTTCTTATACAAGCCAGGATGCTGTTGGCCTTCTTGGCCACCTGAGCACACTGCTGGCTCATATTCAGCCGACTATCAACCAATACTCCCAGGTCCTTCTCTGCCAGGCAGCTTTCCAACCACTCATCTCCCAGCCTGTAGCTCTGCTTGGGGTTGTTGTGCCCCAGGTGTAGGACCCAGCACTTGGCCCTGTTGAACTTCATGCAGTTGGCCTCAGCCCATCGGTGCAGCCTAACCAGATCCTCCTGCAGAGCCTTCCTACCCTCGAGCAGATCGACACACGCACCTAACTTGGTGCATGTATGAGTTTGAGGATGGATTTAGACTTGAGACTCTTAGATTTCTTTTTTTTCTTCATGCTGCTAATATAGACTTATGAACTATAAAGAAATAAAATACATTATATTAAAAAATACTAACAAGTGGATCCAAAATCAATCTTGATGTTAAACTTAGTGATTAACACCATTTAAGAATCAAATTAAAAGCAATATCAATTATTTCTTAAAAGAAAATAGGTATTGTAATACTACCTGTATCTATCTGTACGTTAATTATCACTCTTTCTAATATCAGCAGTTTTCAGATCTTACCTTTGCTATTTGATAAGAGCACTTACTACTACAGTGGTAAGATTTTCATCAGCATGAAAACAGATTTCTGTTACAACTCTTCATATGTGTTGAACTTGAAATATGGTTACTTAAAAAATAAATAATAGTCCCTAGAAATTCCTAGTACATGCCAAACTAATTGTTGACAGTACTTATAATCTCAAGGTAAAGTTGGAAAAAAAACATGAAGAAGAAAACAGATAAAGGGGTAGTAATCTGACTTTTAGAATTGCTTGCCATTTATAATAAAATTCAAATTAACAAAATACACAATAAATTGAAGCAGTCAAAAACTGAATAATTTTTGTGAACTCTACATGGACTACTGAAGGATGGACACATCGTGAAGTAATGTGTCTTTCAGCTTTGTCTTGCAAAGCCCATGTAGACATAACTGAATACAAACCCCAGTATTTTTATGGAAAGATTTCTATAAAACTAGTTCAGGACACTTACACAAATTCAATTCTGGATTGGATTGTAAGAGAATGTATAAACTTCAAGCTTTTATTTCACTAGAAATCTGATAAATGTACTGCTCATTTCTACTTCCATCTGCTTGGACTTGAAAGTTTTATTCATGCTCGATTTAAAATCCTGGATTTAGCTGCTTTAGGGTGGCTTGATGTGATTACCTATCCTACCAACTACAAGTCCTGCTTTCTCTTCCTGAAATGTATTTTCCTTTTGGCTTTCTGCCCAAACACTGTTAAGAAGCATTAGTCCCAAGGCAGGCCTCATCCTTTTCCAGTTAAATAGACTAAGAAGTGCTGATTCCACTATTTTACTGATATCCCCACTATATTACTCTTTATTTTATGGCTTTTCTCTGAATGCTCCCTGACATAAGAACTTGCTGTTCATAAAGTGACGTGATTGCTTCTTTCACACAATTATAAAAGAACTCAATAGCCCTGTTGCTTTTACCTCCACTTCACTGATCTGAACACTGTTTGAATGTAAATTTTATAAACTAGTATTTGTCTGAAAGGAAAGCAAGATAGCACAAGGAAATATTTTGATAATTTTTTTGCCTTTCTTCATGAGTGAAGGTAGATAAAGAGATACAGGAAGGGCAGTCAATGCAATTCTGCCACTTATTTTCCATTTATCATAATCTTTTAATATTTTTTGATCAATAATTCCAGAAAATGAAAATGTTAATATTGAAATGTGAGGTGAATTTGTAAAAAAAATTACTGAATTCGGTGATAAACTCACACAGATTTAATGAAGGAGAAAATGTTATTGCTGGTATATGTGCATATGCAACATTGTATTTACTATTACATCCATGCTATATACAGGATAACAAATAATATAGCTATTTCAGAAAAGTGAATCAGGATCATATTAATATGCCTGTGTTGAGCCTGAGAGAGATATCACAGACTTCCCCACAGATCACACATTTGCAATATAGTGACCTCTCTTCTTCCCTGTGATTCTCTGCCATGTGAGGGCAGTTGCATCTGCAATCTCTTTGTGATAGATATACTCACAATCTGCAGTGATTATGTCTAGCTGTATAACTACAAGCACAACCTATTACAATGCTGTATGTGGATGTATAGAATCCTAGAATCATGGAACACCTCAAGCTGGAAGGGACAAGCTCAACCTGGTCACTGAGTTAAGAATAACAGAAAATGTTTTTATAAATATATTAATGGCAAGAAGAGGGCCAAAGAGAATCTCCATTCTTTACTGGACTCAGGGGAATATGACTACTGAGGATAAAGAAAAGGCTGAGGTTGTTAATGCCTTCTTTACATGTGTCTTTACTAGCCAGACCAGTTATCTTTGGGGTATTCAGCCTCCTGACTTAGAAGTCTGGGACAGGGAGCAAAAGAAACCCCCCACAGTTCAGGTGGAAAGAGTTAGAGACCTGCTGCTCCGCCTGGACTGTCCATGGGGCCAGATGGGATCCACCTGAAGGTGCTGAGGGAGTTGGCAGATGTGAGTGCTGGGCCTCTTTCCATCATCTATCAGCAGCCATGGTC
Organism: Aythya marila; assembly: GCF_965140915.1. Classification (NCBI taxonomy): domain Eukaryota; kingdom Metazoa; phylum Chordata; class Aves; order Anseriformes; family Anatidae; genus Aythya; species Aythya marila. Next base: position 52,930,004 of record NC_139042.1, on the reverse strand, counting down.
ATCCGGAGAGGTCCCAGATGACTGGAAACTTGCTAATGTGATGTCCATCTATAAGAAGGATTGTAAGGAGGGCCTAGGGAACTACAGACCTGTTAGCCAGGAAAGCTCGGTACCAGGAAAGGTGATAGAGCAGGTCATCTTGAATGCAATCACGTTTCATATGAGAGACAACTGGGGGACCAGGCCCAGTCAGCATGGGTTCATGAAAGGTAAATTCTGCCTGATTAACTTCATCTCCTTCTACGACTGGGTGACCTACTTGGTGGATGAGAGAAAGGCTGTTGATGTAGTCTACCTAGACTTCAGCAAGGCCTTTGACACAGTCTCCAATAGTATCCTCCTGGGGAAGTGTGATGTGATTGCCTAAAGTAACTTGGAAAATCAAACTACTTTTCATATTCTAAAAAGAAAAGTACTACACTGAAGAGGTTTTCAGGGCAGGGTGCAGCTGCATGACCCAAGTGTTCCCTAGGTTTCTAACATTGGATGTTACCCCACCAGGGGAACCTGGTGTGCTAACTCTAAGAAACAATACAGAGTGTAGAACGGCGTGGAGACACTGTGGCTAGGCTTTGACAAGAGGGGGACTCAATTGCTCTTGTGAACACTGAAACTGATAAAGTGCAAATTTGCCACCCTGAGCCAATAACCTGTCCTGTTTTTGACAAAATGCTGTACTCTAGTGAAATTTTGCTCATTATAAAATCACTACAATACCAAAACACACCTTCATCCCAAAAGCTACCGGCCTCTGAGGTGTGACCCCCTCACTGAGCATGAGCTCTGAATTTCTCGGAACCTATACCTTTAAATGAAGGCAAGAAGACTTTTCATTAATCACAATTAAGATATGCTTGACTAGAGTTACTCAAGCCCCACCTTAAGGATAGAAAATGATATAAATTGGCTGAAGGAAGAGGAGATGTCAGGGAAGATACCACTATCAGGAAAGATACCATCATGAAGATACAATCACGAAGATACCATCCTGACTTCTGGATCAGTTGATGGGCTGAGCCTCTCTTCCCCTCCTTTCCGCTCCCCCCCCTCTCCAACCAACCCCCCGTCATTGGGATGTCTTTGGGTGAGATTTAAGTGCTTGAATAACCTCTAGAGTCTCAGTGTCTGTAACATGTTAATAGCAAGGCTATACACCTGAGCATCTCATGCATGCTAGCTTGCCTTTGCAGTCAGTAAATTATCGCTGGCAATCCAAAGAACCGGTGTACCTGTTGCTGTAATAAATTGCACTTAATTGCATTGATCCTACCTGTGATAGTTCTTACTTAGCATGACTAGAGTAAGGGCGTGTTAAGCTGTTGGAGAATCTGTGCTCGTGATAGTTCAGGATCCTGAATCCGGCCAGGCCCACATCGGTTAATACGTTAATGTTGAATCTGTGACCGCGATAATCAGTACCCTGAATCCAACCAGACCTGTAACGGTTAACCAGCTATAGCCCTTTATGATAGCCCTTTTGTGACAGGAAGCTGGCAGCCCATGGCTCGGACAGGTATAGTCTTTACTGGGTTAAGTGGTGTTCCCCAGGGGTCAGTGTTGGGGCCCATCCTCTTTAATATCTTTATTGATGGTTTGTATGAGGAAGTTGAGTGCAGCCTCAGTAAATATGCAGATGACACCAAATTGAGGGGAAATGTCAATCTATGGGAGGGTAGGAAGGCCCTGCAGAGGGTCCTGGACAGGATGGATCTATGGGCAGAGGCCAATGGGATGAGGTTCATCATGGTTAAGTGCCAGGTCCTGCACTTTGGCCACAATAACCTCATGCAGCACTACAGGCTTGGGGGAGAGTGGATCAAAAGCTGGGCAGAGGAAGAGGATCTCGGTGTGCTGATTGATGCTCACCTGAACATGAGCCAGCAGTGTGCTCAGGTGGCCAAGAAGACCAACAGCATCCTGGCTTGTATCAGAAATAGTGTAGCCAGCAGGACCAGGGAGGTGATCGTTCCCCTGTATTCAGCACTGGTATGGCCACACCTTGAGTATTGGGTTTAGTTTTGCGCTCCTCACTACAAGAAGGGCAGAGAGGCCCTGGAATGTGTCCAGAGAAGGGCTACAAAGCTGGTGAAGGGCCTGGAACACAAGTCCTATGAGGAGCAGCTAAGGGAAACAGGGTTGTTTAGTCTGGAAAAGAGGAAGCTCAGTGGAGATGTTATTGCTCTCTACAACTGCCTGAAAGGAAGCTGTGGGGAGCTGCGGGTCAGCCTCTTCTCACAGGTAACTAGTGATAGGACTAGAGGGAATGGCCTCAAGTTGTGCCAGGGGAGGTTTAGTTTGGAAATTAGGACACATTTCTTCTCAGAAAGAGTAGTCAGGCTTTAAATGGGTTGCCCAGGGAAGTGGTGGAGTCACTGTCCCTGGGGGAATTCAAGGAAATGTTGGATGTGATGCTTAGAGACATGGTTTAGTGGGTGATCATGATGGTAGGGGGATGGTTGGACTAGATGATCTTGGAGGTCTTTTCCAGCCTTAATGATTCTAAGATCATTGAGTCCTATTGCTGATTCCACACAGGATCCCACAAAAGCCAGACCATGTTTCTGAAAGCATTGTCCAAATATTTCTTGAACTCCAGCAGGCTTGGTGACATGACCACTTCCGTGGGGAGCCTGCTCCAGTGCCTGACCACTCTCTCAGTGAAGATACTTTCCCTATTACCCAGCCTGCCCCTCCCCTATCCCAACTCCATGCCATTCCCTCAGGTCCTGTTGCTGTCATCAGAAAGCAGAGATCAATGTCTGCCCCTCTGCTCCCCACAGGAGGAAACTGCAGGCTGCCATGAGGCCTCCTCTTCTCCAGGCTGAATAAACTAACTGACCTCAGCTGATCCTTATACATCTTGCCTTTTAAAGCCTTCACCGTCTTTGTAGCCCTTCTTTGGACACTCTAATATCTTTATAACCTTCTTATATCATGATGCCCAAAACTGTACATGATACTCGAGACAAGGCCACACCAGTGCAGAGTGCAACAAAGAGAAAAGAGCAGAAGAGTGGCTTTAAAGGGGAAAGCTAGACTTTTTTTTTTTTTTTTCCCAGTGGAAAAATACTTTGCAATTCTATTTCTAGGTTTTTATGATGCTCCAACTCTTCCAGCAAGAAAGAAAATGTCTTATACAAGGTCTCATATGACTGTGCATTAACAAATGTTAAACCTACCACTGAGAAAGAGAAATCAAGACTTCTAAAAATGCTGATTCCTTTAGGATGAATTGTAAAAACATTATAGGAAGAATGTTTAAAAACAAGGTGTGGTGGCCACAGTTTAACAGAATTTATGCTGATAACTCAGGCTTTTTTTTTTTTTTTTTTTTTTTTTTTTAATGCTTTACAACTCAGCAACAATAGAATCCTGTGAGTTCCACCATTGTTACACAGTTGTGGATCATGAGAGAGAAGTGCTTACTTAGGTTTCTCTTAAACTTACTGCTTCTCAATTTAATTGAACACCAATCAGCTTTCCTTTTACATGATGACTAATCATTACCATTTCCTCCATATGTTATGGAGATCTCCAGCATCATCTTTGACCTCAAACAACCATCTCTTCAAAGTTGAGTATTCTTAGTGTCTTTAATAATCCTTATTATGGTTGTATGGAAGTTTGTATTTCTGATCATCATTTTCTGATTAGCTCTGCACATTTTTAAACTATTCTAATCATTTAGATTAGAGGTGAGCAAAACAGAATTCAATGTTAAAGATGAGGTTAATCATCAGTACCTTTTAACCTCAGTGTACTCGGTCTGGCTGGGATGGAGTTAACTATCCCTGCAGCAACCCATTCAGTACCATGCACTGCACATGCAGCTAGAGCTAGAACAGCACTGGTATCACACCAGTGTTGTGTCTGCTGCTGAGCAATACTGGCACAGTATCAGGACTTCCTCTAATCACCCCAGAGCCAGCAGGCTGGGGATGGGCAAGAAGTGAGGAAGGAACATCACCAGGGCAGCTGATCTAAACCAACCAAAGGGATATTCCATTCCATACCATATGCCACATGCAGCAATAAAAGATGGAAGAAGGAAGAAGAGGGCTCTAATTGTGAAAATGTCTGTCCTCCTGAACAATGGCTATGTGCGTTGAGGCCCTGCTTCAAGGATGTGATCAAGCATTGCTAGTTTGTCAGCAGTAGAGAGTAATTTCTTCCCTCTGCACTTCCACACAGCCTTTGCTTGATTTTTTTTGATTGTTTGTTGTTGTTGTTTGGTTTTGTTTTTCCTTTCCCCCTTTCCTTTTTCCCTTTAGTTAAATTATTTAATTTAAAATATTTTTTCCTTAATTATTTTTTCCTTTAGTTAAGTTATCCTTATCTCAACTTGTGAGTTGTTTCTTTCCTTTTCTTCTTCCCCTCCTCTTCTGAAATAACAGTTATGGTGGAGTTCAGCTGCCTAGCAAGGTAAAACCACCACAAACATTTATTCAGATGTTAGCATAATGATGTTTGTTTTTTTCATAGGTGTTGTGGCTTAGATCCAGTGGGCGGCTAAGTACCACACAGCTCACTCTTCCCAGGTGGGATGGGGGAAGAGAATCAGAAAGGTAAAAGTGAAAAAAACTATGAGTTGAGATAAAGACAATTTAGTTAGTAAAACAAAAGCTACATGCACAAGCAAAGTAAAACAAATTTATCCTCTGCTTCCCATTGGCAGGCCTCTTCCAGGAAAGTAGGGCTTATCATGTGTAACGGTTTCTTGGAAAGACAAATTCCATTGCTCTGAACATTACCCTTTTCCTTCTTCTTTACCCCAGCTTTTATTGCTGAGCATATGGTATGGAATATGACTTTGGTCAGCCTGGGTCACCTGTCCTGGGTGTGTCCCCTTCCAGCATCTTGGACATCCCCAGCCTCCTTGCCAGCGGGGCAGCATGAGAGGTAGAAAACTCCTTGGCTCTTTGTAAGCACAGCTCCACAACAACTAAAACCATCAATGTGTTATCACAAGAAATCCAAAACACAACATTGTGAGAAATGAAAGAAATGAAGAAAATTAACTCTGTCCCAGCCAAAAATATAATAACTGTCCATTCTTAAAAATTCCATAAATTTTATTTGTCATTTTCACAATCGTTGAGTGAAATTTAACAAGTGTCTCCATGACTCCTAGAACTCTCTCCTGTAAAGTAATACCTAATCTATAGGTCATCATTGTGCACCCTCATTCTTATTATTAGATATTTAGCTGCAATGATAATATAGATTAGTTAGGCTTATTTAAATTTCATCATCCCTACTAATTTGATATGATCAACAACTTCATCAATTTAGTCTGATCTCTTTCTGCTTCCCTTTTTCTTTATCTCATTCATAAAGAGGTTACAGAGCACAAGCTTTGTCTCATGTTTAAGGGGAACCTTGTTCCTTTGGAGAAACCAACCATTTATACCTAACTTTAGTAACTTTAGTCTCCTATCCTTTAAACTATTATTCCCCAAGAAAACCCAAGGACTTGAGCAAAGTGTTTTTTTTTTTTTTTTCTTTTTCTTTTTTTTTTTTTTTTCCTTGAAAATCTGAATCATAGAACAGAATCATAGAATATCCTGAGTTGGAAAGGAACCACAAGGATCACAGACTCCAAATCAAATATAGAATACTTAAAACCTTCATAATTACCTTTTCTATGATATTCTGTAAAACTCAGATAAATCATTCTCTCATCTGTTTTACGTATAGATATGTTTATGGCTTACTTTCCATTTGAGAAGTCAAACTAACAGGTGTATATTCCCCTTGATCTTTTCAGGTCACCTTTTAAACAATTGTTTTGCAGTTGCCATCTCTCATTACTCTGAAACTGAGGAAAAATAAGCAACAGCAACTACAGCTACTATTCATTTCTATCAGTACTTTTTACTGACATTTTAAATTTTTGAGGCAGTTCCTTCCAACATCATCCCCAGTAAGAAACCAGTAAGAATAGTAAAAGAGAGTCATTTAGCCTTGGGCTGGTCTTTGGCCTATTCTCTATTTTATCTGCATTCTATATTGCTGTGTTTGTTAGTGTTTGTTAGTGTTTGTTAGTGTTTGTTAGTGTTTGTTTTGTTTTTCTTAAATACCTTACCACTTAATTGCAAAGTTCTAACACAGGGTTGTGTATCCCTTTGTAGAGTTTTTCAAAACAGTGCACAGGAACACTCCAAAGCAGAACCAAAATAGAAAGTAATAAAACCAAAAGATACACTGTGATCAACATATGCTTATTCACCTTTTCCTTCTAGTTTCCTTTCTCTACTGGGCCTTTTAAGTCAGCTGCATCTCATCTTACTGATGATGGCCATGCCATCTCTCCGTTATCCCTGTAGAGTACTCTGTTCCACTACATCAACTCCAAGGCACACAGGAGGATAAAGCTGAATATCTCTTTTCCTAGTGTAGTTTTCATTCTTTCTAAACAACTGTGTATAGTCATAGCTCAGGTTTCCTAATATCCTGCTGACACCTGAAAACAGTTTTCCAATCTCAAGGTAATATTGCTGCATTAACTATACTGCTATTCTCTTGTGATGCTGATATCACAACAGTCTTCATCTGGTTCATAAAAATATAGTCTCTGAAATACTTTCACTTAGTTAATCATGCGTCAAACAAAAATAAAAAATACTCAAAGCTGATGTGGATAAACTTATTAACAGAAAATAAATACTCTAGTTATAGTGAAAACAAAGGATAAATATTCTTTCTGATGGCATGTTTTTAATATTGAATAGCAAGTACAATTATTAGATGTTGAATTTAAATCACTTTTCCACTGTGCCATTTGAATGAACTCCTATTAAAGAATACAAGGTAAGTTAATCTCTTAAGTAGAGATGTCTTAGAAACATCTCTAGAAATAACCATTTTTCAAATGATTTTCAAACATAAGAATTACTAATATTGACAAATTCTGAAATCAAGTTTCAGGTCGCTGAGAACAATATTTATTTATAAAATGGTGTTATCAATCTCCTTCATACACATAAACATTAAATCTGTCCCCATCCCTCTGCCCCTTTGAAAAGCATGGACTACCTTAAGCATGTTACTGCCTTATCCAAGTAACATTTTCCTAATTAATAGCATACCTGAATTTATTGTGACAAAATTTTATTTGCTGGAGAAATGTTTTTCAAACAGGTCTCAGTCTAAAGGGAAAGAAATTATTGTGAAACATCTTTTGAATATTGAGAATGGTTGGCTTAAGCCTGACAAGATTGTTTTATTTTTGCTTCCAATTATAAGACCAGATCCATAATTATAACCCCAAAATTGCACTATGTTTACAGCCCTTTAATTTCAATGCATCCCATATGGGTTATAGTATTAGTATTTAGAATTTGGATCTGGATATGTGATTTTCAGATCAAGATTCTGGTACATGAAAATTCCTGTACAGTTTATACTTTTTTTTTTTTTTTTTTTTTTTTTTTTCCCATTCCATATAGCTCCAGTATTTTAGCAGATAGTGAGTATATTCATTTTCTATTTTATTCAAAACTGAAAAAAAAAACAATTGCAAAAGGATCGGTAGTTAAGCTAAAATGTATTCAGTTTTTAACTGGTCCCCAAAATGACAAGTACTTCCCTAGAATATAATCACAGATATCTTTTTTAAAAGTCAGAGACTGAAAAAACAAACAAACAAACAAACAAAAAAAAAAACAGCAGTAGACAGTCACATAGATTTTCCATTAAGTATCTTCTACTAGGTAGTTAGGGAACTCAGAATTCTTACTTACTTTTCAATAACATAATTACTGCCCTTTCTTATAAATATAGCTTAACTTCAGAAAGAAAAGGGGTAGGATTTACTTATTCCAGCCATGTATACCCCTACAAGGTAGGTGCCTATATTTGGGTTAGCCACATTAACACCTAAGCTATGTTACTTTGACAATCACAGGAGATAATAAGTGACATTGGGTGGGATACACCTGATGTAGAGAAGTCTATGCCAAGTAAAAGTAATGTGTGAAACATTACTGAAATGTGAAAGAAATTCACATTAGTGAAAGAAATACCAGCCTTCCAATTCACATGTAATCACCTCTCATTCTCTTGTACAAAATTTACATGTATGTACATTCATCAGTGCTATTTCTCTGCAGTTAATGGAGATAATTTAACTCTCTTCTAGAAGTTCTTGACTATCTCACCTACAAATGTATCCTAGATGACAACTTGGGCAAAATGACTAATTTAGAAGACTTAGAAGTTAAATGAAATAAACTGTAGTGCTCACTTCTAGCTAAAGCTGAACAAAATGTCTTTTTGAATACGTTGCTGTATGATTGAATCATTCCCAACAACTCAGGACACAAATTCAATACTGCAATGAGCAGTAAAGACCTCTATTGATCTCACTCATATTTGAACCATAGATTTTTACTACACAAAACGATGCCATAATTTTGGATTCAATTATTGTGTGAAACATTCCCATGTTGATCGAAGCTTCAAGACCATTCTCTGAATTTTCCTCAACATCTTTAGTGAATCAAACAGAAAAATCTAGTGTGAGCAGCACAAGAACTACACATAACACTTGTACACAATTTATGTTGTTTCTTTTCAGTTAGGTTGTAGAAATATTTCAATATAAGAAATATCTAATTATAGGATTATTATTATGATTATTAAGAAACCGAATAAATAATTTAAATGTCTTTGTAATACATTCCTACTTATCATCAACTATCATCATTAATAGTTATTTCTTATATGAAATAAACTTGATAATGGCAAACAACAATCTCATTCCTACACTGTAACATAAAATGATCTGTTTGCCTACATTACTTCCAAAGAATATAGAAAGATTTGTTTGTTAAACTAATCAGAAAAAAATAATAATGCAAAGTAACAGAAATTCATGATCAAGGCAAGCCAGGGAGGTTCCTGAGTCCTGTAAGACAGGAAATGTCATTTCTGTCTTCAAGAATGGAAAGATAGAAAAAAACAGAAAAGTGCAAACTGGCCAGCCTTATCTTGATCCCTGTAAAAGGTGACAGAACAAATAATCTTGGGAGCTTTTTCCAAACATATTAACAACAAGAATGTGATTGAGTGTAGTCAGCTTGGATTTACGAAGGGGAAGTCATGCTTGAGCAAGCTAATAACCCTCTCCAATAAAATTACTAGCTTGGAGGATGAGGGGAAAGCAATGTATGTATTTTATTTTCACTTCAGTAAGTAGATGATCTGGATGATGGGACAGTGTGCACCTGTAACAGATTTGCAGATTTTACAAGACAGAGAGGAGTGGTTGATACACCAGAGAGTTGTGCTGCCATCCAGAGGGATCTCAACAGGTTTCTGAAATGGACTAACAGGACCATCATAAAGTTCTGAAAAGGGAAATTAAAAGTCCTGCATATGGAAACAAATAACTACATGGCACCAATACAGGATGAGAGCTGACAGACTGTGAAGATGCTTTACAAACAAGGACTTATTTTTTTACTGTGGGAGTGTTCAGGCATCAGCACAGGTTGCAGAGGCTGTGGAGACTCCAATCTTGCTGTTATTTAAAACCTGATTGAACTCCGTCCTGGACAACCTACTCTAGTTGTTTTTGCTTTGAGCAGGCATGTTGGATTAGATGGTCTTTAGAGACTCCTTCCAACCTCAACTAATTTGCAATTCCGTAGTATGTTAAGGTGGTCTGTAATTAATTCAGGGACCACCAGCAGTGAGGTCCTGGGACCAACTATTCTGCCACTAGCAGAATGTAACTGTCATAATAGCATCTATATATATTCTAGACCACTCCTGGAGTCCAGTGTCAAGTTCTAGGGCCCCCAGACAGACATGAAGCTACAGCAGGGAGTCCAGTGAAGGGCTGAATGAAGGGCAATCAAATCCAATGAATCAAATCAATCCACTAGCAGCACCAAATTGACTTTGCCAAGTTAGGTGAAGCAGCAAGAAAAGCATCTTACATGTTGAAAAATACAGTCCCTAACATATACACACATCCATATAAACATGTATTTTCTGAATGGTTAACATGAGTAGTCATTGGGAAAAAACAAACAAACAAACAAACAAAAATTCTTGTACAAAAATAAATTAATTTGTACAAAATGAAAAAAAAAATATCATTTTTCATGTTGCTTTTAAAAAGTTTTTTAAAGTGATTTTCCTGACTTAGGTCCATCAGGACCTTAAAATGTGTTTAAATATATCAATTTAATTCACTATAGAAATCATTCAAAATTATATTTTGAAGGGGGGTTTACATGATCTCTGTATCTCTGAATTGTTGTAATTTTCACAAACCTCTCACAAAAATCATTTTCGATTTTATTGTAACTCAAGGCTATTTTTTTCAGTTGTTAATCAAATGTCCTCTGGTCTAAAGTAGCAATCATAACTGGCATTTTTAAACCTAATTGTATTATTTTAATTGGTTTGGATATATAGGTGATTCAGTAACTTAGTGTAATTCTCAAGTTTGATTGGGAATAAAGAAAAGGAAACAAAGCTTCTTGTAAATTCTGTCATGCTACCTTGAAAACAAATAATAAAGAGTGATCGAATTTATGTATAGTCTTGTTACTACTGAATATGTTAATTACTTTTTATCAAAACAATTTGACGTTACTAGGAAACAGAGTGACAAAGGCCACAGGTGGTAATGAAAGGATTAGTTATCAGAAGTGACTAATAATGCTTGAGTTGCCAAAGTAACCAGATTGTCTCCTAGAAATGTATGCTTTGACATTCACTTATCAATGCTACTGAAATGCAACTCTTATCATGTCTGCATAGCAAATTTCATTTCCGTGAAAGTGATGAATATGCAGATTCTTCTATTATTTGAACGTTTCATTTATTTCTTTTTCTGAGCTGAATGCATAGCAGAAAATAAATGCTTCTTGTTGGTTGGTTTCACTCCCTGAAAGGGTTAGGTAGTGTCGTCACTGATTTTTCTTTCTTACAGTTTTGTTTTTGGGTCTTTGGTGATTATGCAGTAATTTCACTTTGAATTAAAGGGTAATCATTTCTCTTTCCTACCTCAAATTATTTTTTTTCCTGTTGTCATACCTCACATCACCTTTTTAGCTGCATACTTTCATTTACATATGATAAAATATACTAGTTATGCTGTTTCCTGGCGAATCAAATAATTTTGTTTCAGATTTGTTTTATATCTGTATTGCTGTGAAACCTCATTGGATCTGAGTCAAAAGAACCTTACAACTTCAGCTACCATTTGCATCTCTGGAGAAAGAGAAATTATTGAACCAGAGAATCACAAAGCAGTTGAGGTCAGAAGACACCTTTGGACATAATCTGGTCCAACATCCCTGCTTAAATGGGGATACCTAGAGACAGTTGTCCATGACCAAATATGGACAGCTTTTGAATGTTTCAAAGTAGATTCCACAACCTGTTTCAGGAACCTGTGCCAGTGCTCAGTTACCTGCACAGTAAAGAAGCATTTCAGAATGAAATTCTGTGAAGTTCAGAAGGAACTTCCCATGTTTCAGTTTGTGCCTATTGCCTCTTGTCTTGGCACTGGGCACCCCTGCAAAGAGGCTGGCTCTGTTCTCTTTGCACCTTCCTTTCTGGTATTTGTAAGCAATGATGAGATCTCCCCTGAGCCTTCTCTTCTCCAGGCTAAATAGTACCAGATCTTTCAGCCTTTCCTCATTGAAGAGGTTTTCTTTCACCATTTTTGTGGCTCTTCATTGGACTCCCTGCTGTAGCTCCATGTCTGTCTTGTACTGGGGGCCCTAGAACTTGACACTGTACTCCAGGAGTGGCCTAGTTGAGAAACAAATATTATAGAAAATATTACAGATGTTACTATGACAGTTACATGACTGCAGGGTTGCAGAAAGGAAAACAAACAAACAAACAAACAAACAAACAAACAAAAACACCTTCTAATGAGATCTTTCTGAGCAAGTCAAGGCCTCAGAAAATGTCCTGGTACTGTTACAGCACTGTTGGTATTTTACTTATCTCAGACCCATCAGTGCAGCACTTCTTGCTCAGGGTTTCAAGGAGAAATAGATAAAACATGAAACAGTATAGCAAATATATAGGTACATCAATGAAGAAGTATGAAACAGGAATCAAAAGAAGGGAATCTCATGTTCAGTGCTTGGATTTAACAGATCTGCACTACGTGGAGCCAACTATTTTGACTTGCTAAAGTTTTGGTTTTGGCATATGTGTAAATTATTACCAATTGAAAGACAGTACAAAATCAAATCCTATTTCATTTGTTTATAAGAAAAATAATATGAATTTCTCACCTTTGGAAATTGGCTGTGAAAAATATCTGTATAATTTTCACCAACACAGGCATACAGTGTCATTGTGGGAATAAGTGACTTCAGAGTTTTTAAAGCGGGAATTCAAAACATTTCTCAGCTGTTGAATATTGCAGAATGCTCTCAGTACAAGATATATATAAAAAAATGCAAGCATATCTCATTCAGAAATCAAGCAATAAATTATGAAATTTATCAAGAACTTATCAAGAATTTATCAAGAAATTTATCTGAAATTCTGGGAAATACTTTGCTGTTAAAACAATTTTTTCATATTTGTAGTACTGATTATCGAATGAGATAAGATTTATCTCCCCTGTAATTGCAGACATCTAAAACTTAAAGGTCTAAATTTCATTGTTTGGATGCCTACAATGGCAGAGTAAAATAGACTTCACTGTAAGGGAATTTGTTTGATCTATGTAGATATGTATTTCAGGATGAGATAAACTGTCTATCATTATATATGTCTCTTCTTGACTGTAAAGTGAACCTGGGAGTTCAAGCTCAGACACTGAAGTTTCAGTTACTGATATTATGGGTAAAACTATCCATGGTTACAACAATACACAAAAGACTGTTCAAACAACTAAGATTTGATGTAAATGTAAAAGCAGTAAGTTGACATTCTGTGGTTGCATGGATACCACAAAGAGTAGAAAGTAATCTTGAGAAATGTGACTGAGAAATCTTTCTGAAAAATGTATTAAAATGTTTTAGAATTATTTAAATTAGCAATGACTAAGACATTGAGACTGTTCTACAAAAACATCATATCAGTACCATCCAAAGCTTAAAAACAGTATTAAATGTTATAGAAATATCCTTACTCCTTAGAAAATCAACAATTTCCTATTCTAGACTGATTAGGATCTGCAAGCCATGTTGATTCGTTAACAGCTTGAAATTGACTGATTGAATTCAATGTCAATGGGCCTATTTAGAGAATATGCTTGGTATCACAAGTGTGGATAAATCTGGCTTTTCTCAATTGTTATTTTTTTTTTTTCATTGAACTCAAAACTTAGTCTAAAAGCTAAGAGATGTATAATTATTTACTAGTTCAGATCCAATTAGACATGAACATTTTTCTTAAAAGGTTCAGGTACACATAATTTCCTTCTTGAATACTTCATTCTGATGCTTTCCTGTTCAGGTACTGATCAAGAATGCACCAGAATACGGAATATTTTTGATTTCTAGGAAAACATACATGGTGGTGAATCTGCAAGTCCTGACTGTGACTTACAATAATTTCCAAAGTGGAACACTTAAATCAGGAGAACAGATTAAGCTGGAGCCATTTGTCTGCTCCAATAATTCCAAAAAGCTATTCTACCGGTGTCCTGGTTTCAGTTAGAACAGAATTAATTTTCTTCCTAGTAGCTGGTGGAATGCTGTGTTTTGGCTTAGGATGAGAAGAGTGCTGATAACACCCCGATGTTTTAATTGTTGCAGAGCAGTGCTTTTACCAAGCCAAGGACACCTCAGCCTTTTGCTCTGTCCTGCCAACAGGCAGGCTGGGGGTGCAGTAAGAGCTGGGAGGGGACAGACCCAGGACAGGTGACCCAAACTAGCCAAAGGGGTATTCCATACCATCTGACGTCATGCTAAACAATATATAGGGGTGGCTAGCCGGGGGAGGGGGCCGGACTGCTTGGGGTTAAGCTGGGCATCAGTCAGCGGGTGGTGAGCAATTGCATTGTGCATCACTTGTTTGTACATATTATTAGTAGTAGTACTATTATCATCATTGTATTATTATTATTATTATTATTTTCCTGTCTTATTAAACTGTCTTTATCTCAACTCACGGGCTTCACTTTCCATTTCTCTCACCCGTCCCAGAGAGGGAGGGGGGAGGGCGAGCGAACGGCTGCGTGGTGTTTAGCTGCCAGCCGGGTTAAACCACGACAACCGGACACTCCAGAATTTGCCTCAAGGGTCCTAATCCCTTTTATGGGTGGCCAAAATTTTCACTCACAGTACTTGTAAGTAACAGATTACTGGAAGGTTTACATTTATTATGAATTGTAGACCTAAATATCAACAGGTTATAAAATTAACCACATCAACACTTCACATTTGGAACAAAACTCACACAAGATGTAAAATTAATATAAACCTATATGTATAAAATGGTCCTGGGATAATATGTCTATCTTCTTCAACATATCGAGCATTATGTACAATATTAATTTTTAATACTTATAGCATTAACATGTTAATGCTATATGTTAATGTTAATACTTATAGCATTAGGCATATCTCAATATAAATACTTATTGAAGAAGAGTTTTATTATACTAGAAGACAAGAAAGACAACAGGATTGGAATCATGCAAAGAATATATACAAACTACTAGAGTGATTATGAAAATGTTTTACTTGGTTCCTTTTATTGTTGTTGCTGTGAATTACATAGTAAGGGATGAATACTAACTAATACATGTATTTCAAAGGGACTAAGCAGCAAAGCAGATTCTGGCTAACTGTTACTATCTCTCACTGAAATACCTAATACATTTAGCAAGGCTAGATGTGTGTTGTGTATATGAACCTTACTCGCAACCTCTCCTTTTCTGTCTTAACATTGCTGTTATTATTAAATAGTAATCAAGCCTGAAGTTTCTGCCAGAACAGGGATGGCCATGTTGTTAAACACTCAGTGCACAATGCTCATTGCACGCTTCTCTAAGGAGTTACTTTACATGAGGCAAGTAGGGCCAAAGGGGAAGGAAGGATGTAACAAAGTGATTTGCTCAAAGTCAGTGAGCAGAGTCAAGGGCAAAAACTGAACCCAAGCCCTTCCAGTCTGATGTCCCATCAGTTCAAGTCATTTAGCTCCACGTTATTATATGGCCTTATTTTAAGCCTCCCACTTTCCCATAATAGCAACCACTTAATATTTAATGTTGATAGAAAGTGTTATTGGCCTTGCTCTTAAGCCATATCATTACATGTTATCACGAAGACAAAACAGAACAATCAAGAAACAGACTTTCAGATATGATGGTTAGAAAAAACAATCACAAACGTTATTCCCATCTATTTCATGTGATATGAAATGCTTTACTGGGTAATATTGGTGGTATGGGAACAGTTGGATCCAATGATCTTGGAGGTCTTTTCCAACCTTAATTAATCTGTGATTTCATCTGAAAATTTTCCATTATCTTGGGAATTTGCTTAAAAGAAATGTTTGCATAGATTCAAAGTGTGTTATTCTGTCCATCTGAATACAAAATTTAAAATCATATGTCAAAAGCTACCAAAGATACACAACATAGTTTTTACTGACATAATTTCTATCATGAAAAACAAACAAACAACAGACAACAATAAAAACAATTGCAAATTTTTAATACTACTATTTTATGAGATCATATGGTTGGCAGCTCTCATCAAACCCAAGTCCATCCTGAAGGGAGAACTTAGTTTACTGTCTTCTTCAGGATGAAGACTGGCATCTGGGCTGGATGAGATTCTTTGTTCCAGTGAAACCTCTCAGAACAGAATATTCAGCTCTTGTCCATCTCCTACTCCTCTTTAGGAGGACTTTCTGTAATCTGCTTTTGAATTCCCTGTAGACGATCCATTCTGTTTCTTCAATAACCTTAATGTTAGAAAATGTATTGCTTCTAATACCCATTTATTTTTTCATAAACCCGAACAACATATATTTTCTTTTCTTTCCTTTTTTTTTTTTTTTTTTTTTTTTTTCCCCACATGGTTACTTTTTTTTTTTTTTTTTTTTTTTTTTCAAGTTTCAAGGTTTTTTCTTAACTTAAAATTTCATTTTCCTCCACCTTTCTTTAGAGGTTGTATCTTCTCATAATTCTTATTATCCTGAATAGACTACCCACAATTGCTCCTTAGTTGTTGTGCCCAAACCTGGACAAAATATCCCTGCATCACAGGACTAAGTATTTTTATATAACTTTCAGATTTTGGGCAATATCATGTATTATTATTATTATTATTATTATTATTATTATTATTATTATTTACTTCTGATTACTTTTCAACTTCTAACCATAGAAACCTTACTATTTGAAATGTTATATAGTTCTGTATAGCCTGTACTTAAAATATGACTTCTCCTAAATTCTTTTTTCTATTTACATTTACTGAATCAAACACTATTTTATTCCTAATGTATTCTCATATCAGAACAATTAGAATTCTTATCTGTTTATTTAATGTTGCATATTCAACTACAAACAGGTTTGTGTCATTTGAAAATTGAATAAGCATTGTTCCTATTTTCTCATCCAAATCAATATTGTGAATATTAAGTAACACTAGGCATAGAACAGACCCTGCAGAATCCTTCCAATACATTCATCTAAACTGACAGTGAAACACTGATAACTATTCTTTGAGAATGACTTTCCAATCAAGGTTATACACTGACTATACAATCAAGGTTATGTATAGCCTGCTAACAGAGCTGATAACAAGTAAATATTCAAAAAGAGGATAAAAGCCTAGAATAGACCTCATGTGACTTAGAATGTATTGTAAACTCATAATCACATGCAACTTGACAGCACTGTTATATATATGTTAAGAAAACAAGAACAGAGAATATTTCTTATTCAAAACACTAGTCACTCTTACAGCATGAAAAATGGTTTTGCTACACTCTCTTATTAGCAACACCATGCATTATACAACAGCACTGCTTGTTCAAACTGTTTTTCTGATAAGAAACACTGCATTTCAGAAAGCAACCTCTATTTTAATATTTAATACCTCAGCATATCTAGATCTCTGAAAGTAGCAAGCTATTTAGGCAAGTAGAGCACTTCGTGTAATGTTAAAAGCATTTCTGGCATTTTATGTTATCTGCTTTTTAATGACTGTATTTTCCTAACATTAAAAATGAATTAATATCCCTTTCCTTAAGTAGTCGGCTGAAAGCTGAAAGAGTAAATCTGACAGGGTTACTCATACCTAGAATATATTGTAGAGACCTGCATATCAGTTTGTTTTTCATGCTTTTGAAAAGTAATGGTTTTGCTTCAAAACCAGTATCTCCAAAGCTCATCACAGGTAGGCCTGGGCACCAAGGAGGTTTTTCATACATTTGTTACCTTCAAATTTCTTTAAACTGGATGGTCAAACACTAAGTCACCATGGGCTTTACTAACATCTAAATCAAGTGACTAGGGAGCCATACCAATTCCTCAAAATTACATATGATCTAAAATTTACATAATGAACCCTCAGAGCTTTTTGGTGAAGTCAGAAGAAGGCTGGCAACAATAAAACAAAAACCAACCTGTTTTTAATTTGCCTTTTTTATTTTTTTTTTCAATTGTTTTTTTTTTTATCTCCAACTTAAGCTACTTCATTATTCATGCTTCCATCAATATAAAATATGTATTTATGTATGTATACTTAGGCAATTTAGTTTTTTTCTAAAACTTTTGTCTGTCCTTAGTAAGAATTACGTGTTTTATTGTTTATAAAACAGAGACAAAAAAGACAGTTAATTGTATCTCTGAGGTAAAACTGGAATTCTAGGATTATAATATAACACTGTGCACTGCATTTCTGTGATTTCTCATTTTTGGTGTTTCTATTTATTTATTTACATTTTCATATTTACTTCAGATTATATATTGTGTTCTGAAAATTACCTCTTCATTCCAACCTGTGATTGGTCCTATATTTTATCAGACTTTTTCTCTTTTTAAGCCCTCTAATAAGAAATAAAAGATAAATTTAAGATATATCTGAAAGACCTAATTTAACAACATTTTGTTACACAAAAGAAAGTCAAAATTTCTCCAACAAGATATAACTATAAATAGTTCTGAGTAAATAAGTAAATAAATAGATAATTCTATCAGAACCAAACCAATAAAAAGAAGGAATATTCTGTGAGACAGTTTGCATATTGAGAAGATTTTATTTTATTTTATTTTATTTTATTTTATTTTATTTTATTTTATTTTATTTTATTTTATTTTATTTTATTTTATTTATTCTCACACTTCGTTACTGTCTTTTAAAATTTCTTAGAGATAAAGATAGTGCTTTGGCACAAAAGCTGCCATAAAGATCCATGTGACCTAATCCCATTCTAAACATTAATTCTTCCACCATGTAGACATCATAGTTGTAGAATAACAATGAACTACGGGTAATGTTAGAAAGACACATACAAGTATTTTTTCATTAACATTACACTATATACTACAACTTCTGTCAACATTTAATGGGAAATTAATGCTTTATCGAGAGTGGCATTTTAACCATTCCCTAAATTAACAATAAAACAAATTAGATGTAGTGGCAACAAAATCATGCAAAATAATTTCAAAACCCAACATCAAAGACTTTAATGAATAGCTAAGAATTCGAACACATATCTGCTTGACCTTTGCTCTTTTGAGATAAATATACGTCTTGAGATAAATATACATCTTCAATATAGAAAAAGAAGCAATAAAACACTCTTCCTTGACCTTGCTGTGCAATGCTCTAATAGCTGCATTAGCAGTTAAGAATTAAGCCAAAAAACTGTCCTAATATTCTCTAATCCACGTGATTCAGGTTTCTACAACCTGCTTGTTACCCTAGACCCAGAGATTCTATGCTATTCTGCTCATCGGGAAATAGAAATGGTACCTCCTTAGAAAGTATGCATGAAAGTAACTGCTTTTGTATAACTGCAAATAAAGTTTCACTTTGATCTACTTTCACATTTTAAGCTCACTGTGTAAACCCAAAAATGGTCAAACTAGTACTATGTAACTTGAATGGCAAGATTAGCTATAGCACCTATTCTACGCATGCCGCGTGAATGCGTTTTGCAGGTGTGTTGTAGGCACCTTGAAAATGTTATCCTCCATTATGCTGAATAAAAGTTTGATGCTAGTGGTTATTATATATTGATTTCCTTTTAGAAGCAACAGTTCCTTCACCCACATTGTATATTAGTCTCATGCATTTTGACATTTGCAATGCAATATCTTAAAATAAGTTGAATAGGCCATTTGTCCTATCCACTGGAATTACCCTGTGGAAGCAATGGTAAATATGTGAAAGATATTTCAAAAATTTAATTAAAATCATCTACATTGACTTCTAAGAAAAAAGCTGCTGTTTGCAGACTACCAAACAGTGCTCTACCATCTTGACCTATTAGGCTACACAAACTTTCCCATAAGGGAAAGCAACCACTTTTCATCCTAGTAGTACCGCTATAATTAGCCCCCTACTGAGCTGTCCTTAGCCGAGGGCTCAATTAAGAAATTATATCTGAAGAACAGCATTTCATTAGGATAAACTATAAATTCATTATATACTGTGTCTACTTCAAACTAGTTTTTATGAGTCATTTAACGAGACAATAACTGTACATGACACAGGATATTTGAAATCCCTAATAAGATGTTTGTGCTGTTATGTGTCATCTATATGCCTTGGCTTTGTATTCAAAACACAGACAGTTAGGAAAAAAAGAAAAAAGAGAAAAAAAAATAAAAAAAGGAAAGTTATTAAGGGTCTAAGGGTCACTGGAGTACCTGAAATTCTAATTATTTTATCAATAAGTTTAATATAAGTCATGGACAGTAGTACTTCAGTGAATCACATAAAAATTAAAAAAGAGTGACTAAGATTTGCTTTAAAAAAATAAGAAAATAATAATAATAAAAATAAAAAGGGACACTCTCTACCTGTGAAAGTTTTGTTACCAAATTCCTCAGGGATTTAAATCAGCATTAATTACAAGCAGATCTTAAGTGATTCAGAAAACTGTTAGGGCTTAGTTCTGCATCTCAGAAAATGTGAATAATACTGTGAAATATTAGAGCAATTTCTGAGGCAACATACGTGGTCTTGTATCAATACATTTTTCACAAAAAGGCCAAATCTGCTTCACTATAGTCTTGAATAACTCACCTTTCCTCCTTGTGTTCCCTTCCATTCTGAAGTGGAAACCTATGTATGTCTTTACATTTCCCTTCCTTAATTCTATACCTCAGTCCCAGCTTGAAGCTGAGTGTAAGGAAAACAGTTCTCTTCAGGGGCACAGGTGGTTACCTTGTCCATTATTCAGCCAACAACAGGCAGGGGATTTTATGATAGCACAACCAGGAGTACAAGAGGCAGTCCATGAGGACCTATACCACTTTGCTTCTCCTTACTGGTAGCACTCCCAACCACTACATCCCTCTAAGAATGATGTTGCCTTGTCTGAACCTTTCAGTAGAGTGAAAGGGGACATTTCTCACTGTGGTAGGTGGTTTTCATGCCTGGAATTCTGTTTTCAAGTTGCTGCATTTCAGTGGCCTCTGTGTGAGAGAGAAAAGTTTCTCAGACAGGCTTGGCAGTTATGTTTTGAACATTTGTGTTGTTCCTGCCATACAATGATAACAGTACAAGCAGATGGCAGGCCCGGTATTGGTGGATTTATGCAAATTTATGCAAGTCCAAACTTAAAAATACAGTCTGAGGGTTAGGAAGGTCTTGCTGTCAGGAAAACAAAGTTCCTGCCAAGAAGAATGAAGCTCTGTAGAAAACTTAGGGCATTTGAAGCAGGCAGGCAAAAACTTCAGAAAATGAAACCTAAAGGAGAATTAAGGAGAATTAAGGAGATTTTTTCCTCCCTGCAGTGGCAGTTTTGCCAAAATGGTGTTAAAAGTATTATGTAGTAGCCACCATGCCCATAAGTATGTTCCACCCAGCAGTATCTGGAGGCAAAGAGATCTGAATAGCACAGAAAGGCCTGATGGACCCACCACACAAGAATGTCTCAGGACAGGATTAATTTGCTAACACCCATTTAGCCAGAATCTTCTTGAATATTTGATGAAGAAGTTTCTGTTCAACCATAAAATTTTGTTTTGTCTTGCATGGTGAACAAATGTTAGAAGAAGTGGCTTTGCTTTTATGTAATATCAGTTGAGCTTTCATCCATACTGGAGACACAGAAAACAACTCAAACAGTGTTTGGATACTCTTCCTTCAGATTTCAGTGAATACAGCAGCAAACTGAAGGGAGCAATCAAACTGTGGCCAAGTTTGTCTTCAGCTTTACTGTTTTCCACTTGATTCCCTATGCCCTGAGAAGCCCAAGGTAAAAACACATTTACATGGCTTCTTTGTCCATCACTACTGCTGTATGCTCTTCCTAAAAACCTTCATTTGGTTATCCTGAAAGTGCAAGGTTGGCACCATGCTTTTTGTCTCCTTCCCACTGTGATCCAATGGAGAGCAAATGTAGTGGCCATCCGTGATCACCTTACTGCTTGTGACGGCTCTGCTCTCACCCCAGCTAGGAGACTCAGAGAAGCTTTACATATGTAGATGATTGATTTCTTGTTTATGTGATATATTACTGTTATTCAGGAAACAACCAAGGACACTGAATCTGAAAGTAACTATAATTCTACTGTTCAAGTGCCATAACTTTATACTGTGTAGCTACCTTTAAAAATATGATTGGGTATTATGTTTCTGTGTTATTTTCTTGCTGGAACACAATAAATTCTTGTCAAGTCTGCTAAAACTGGAGGATTTTTATTCAGCTAAAGTTTAAATCAGTCTGACTTATGCAAAATTTAGAGGGATAAAAAAGGTGCCCTTTGCCATATCTCACTGATACTTTGTATACCTTGAGATCAATGTGCTTTCCAATATTCATTGTGATGGGCTTTATTCTAAATTCCCTGGTGCAGCAGACAGTGGAAAATAGGAACAGTACTGCTCCATGGAGATTCAGCTTGGAAAAAAAAGGCTTGGAGAAGATTTTCCCATTACCATTTTAGGATGCACAGTTGGGGTCATTTTTGGTTCTATGGTCAGGCCTTAGCCTTAAGACCCTTTACCACTAACCTTTACCTTGGTTGATTATGCGGCCTGTCATTTGGCACCTTCCTGTTGCTTTCTTGGCTTCATACTTAATGGTCTTTTATTGGTGGCAAAGTCCCATCATGCCTTCAAATTGTTAAATCCACATCTGATATCTAGTGGGGGAAGGAGATCCAGACCAAATGGGTAACTGTAATTTTACTGAGGAATTCCATGCCTCCAAATTACTCCTGAATCACACTGTGAGAAGTGTGCACAGGTTGCACCTGAACTCTGAATTAACTGGGTAAGGAACAATCTGTCATTGAGCTACGTGATGAAATAGTATTGAGTAACAAACTGGATTGCAAGTAAAAATAGAAGGTGTGCTTTTACTAGAAACATTTATTTTATTTCATCTGGCAACCCCACTCACTGCCTTTCTTTAAAAAAAAAAATATAAAAAAAAAATACAGAATCGTTATTCTCTGTCTGCTTTCTCTATGATTTACAATTTCTGAAGGATTTTTCCAAGGATGATGAGGGACAAGATCCTTGTTAAAGAACACTTTGAATCTCATCCAACAAAGATGACAATAAATCTTCAAACCACTTCTGACCATATGTCACAACTCCTGAAGGCAAATGAATGCTTTTACAGCTTTTAAATAATCTTAGCGAATAACAGCTGTTAAGACACTTCTCCTCCTCCCCACTCTTTCCTTTCTCACAAACACAAGGGGAAGGTTGTGCTCATTCACCCTGCATCCAGCATCACACATCATGACCTGAATGACTGTAAATTAAACATTAAAAACAACATGAAAGTTCTACTTAATGTATGCACATTAAGAAACCTGTTATCCACACAGGTCATGTAGCCTTCTAAGTAAATTGCCTTACATTCTTAAACTATACTACTGTTCAAGTGCAAATTGTATTTACTATGGGGTTTCTAGTGCTAAATCAGCTCCAGACACAGAAAAATAAATAATTCTGTTAACTTCTGTATAGAATACGTGCAATAGCTGAATTCTATCAATCAGCCATTTAAGTATTGCAAATACATAAAGTATTTCCTACACTTAATATTATGATTTTTGTATCTGTTTTCTCCTTTGAAAGGCTCAGTTTAGTGCACCAGAAGGTAATATAGAATATGAAAGACATACCATTAAGAAAATGGCATGCTCGCTTAAAACTACAATGGAATGTGTGTCTCTCCACAAATAATCTTGTGAGTTACGCAGAACTGTCTAACAAACCTGGAAGAGGACAGTACTGAAAGGGAATGCATTTATACTTAGTTTTATGTATCAGATAAGAGCAAACATTATGGGCTAAATTTAAAAAAATATTTGTAGTGGAAAACAATACATAGAAGTGCCTCAGACAAGACTGGTCAGTCTTTATTTACTGGAAATGGATGATTTCTAGAAGCTGAAGACTTCACCGCTAGTGAAATGCTATGTTTACTGGATTCTACTTATCTAGGTATTACACATGGAATCCAAATACAGAGAATATTCTGTGTTCAAATATACCATTTAGTTCTTGATATTTCTTGCAGAATTCTGAGTCTACAAATCAGTTAGTGAATTTCAAACACACACACACTTTTCCTTAATATGAGTAATAATACATGCGATAGACAGGAGTAAGGAATCTGATTATAATGTTCTAAATATTCCTCATTACATTTATCTGTTAAACACTAACAACAATGACAACAAAACAGGGCATTTGCTGTATTTTGAAAATCTTCCTTGGCATCCAGGGCTATGTTTATTATAATCTAACAACTATCTACAATTTACTGTAATGAATGGATGCACAAGTCACTGTGTTTCAATATGTGCTGTACATTTAGGAGCCAAAGTTCCATGGGCAAGAAACAGAAAAGAACTTCATCTCCTGAGCTGTGCTCAGATGTTTACAATACTTTTTAGCACAAATATACTTTTAAAAGTCTAGCCCCTCATTTTTTGAAAGTTTTACTTTCACAAGCTTGATGTCAGTCTGGCTGGGAGCATGGAGCTTGTAGCCATTTATACCCACCTGTAGCTATTTATTCCCACCTCTTCTGCCCTTGGAGCAGAAAAGAGTGTCTAGTAGTAAGGCGTTTGTTGACTACTTGACTCTGCCAACCTAACAGACAGACAAACAAACAAAAAAGCAGAAGATGGATGGCATCTGGAATCTATTTGGGCACTGGGATGAACAACTTGGAATTTCCTCAATGGCACAACAATTATTTTATACTTTACATTTGAGGCAATGAGTTGATTTCTACATTTCCCCCCTCCCTCCCCACACACACCCCAAGAAACAGAAGCAAAGAAACAGTTGAAGAATGCAGTGGTGGCTCTCACTTTAAGTGAAATATCTGCATTTAACATTCCCCTCAGTCTATGCCTAAAACTTTTCCTTTCCAAGCAAATGCCCTCATGTCTTGTGTAATTTAGAAAACATTGTCTGTGGTGAGTGAACAAACAAGAATATGTAGGTTCCTGAGGTCCATCTCAGTATTACTAAGTGAAAATAATAGTTAAGCACCACCACCACCACCTTCCTCTCCTTCCCTCCACCCCCTCCCAAATTATAAATGATTCTACTTACAAATTTATAAATCCATTCTATACAGACATAGACATATCTTCCTGCAAACTATACTCACAACTAAACTTGTTGTCTGGAAAATGAGGTGTCTTCACTTTCAGGACATAATGAAATGCATGGCATAGGACGTTTGCTGAAAAAATAAGCGGAAGATGGTATGCATATGCATATGTATTTGCTATGACAAATGAAAGAAATGACATACGCACATGCTTTCAAATCCAGCCAAGTTTCTCTGAGCTGTTTTATACTTCCCATTAATTATATAGGAGAAATGGGAAGAACTTGAAGCAGTCTTTAAGGAGAGAGGCAAATAAATAATTGAATACTGCATTGCTTCAGATAGCTTTCACATTCTTTAGCCCCAAGATATCTCTTTCAAGCTTCAGGGAATTAATAAATTAGACCACTGATCCATCTATTATACCTGCTTCAGGGTACCACAAAAAAAAAAAAAAAAAAAAAAAAAAAAAAACCACTGGAAATAGTTAATCTTGCAATTTATTCTCCTCTACTATTGCTTAACATCTTCTCAACTACAGAAAGAGAAGAGAAAAGAGAAGAGAAAAGAGAGAAGAGAAGAGAAGAGAAGAGAAGAGAAGAGAAGAGAAGAGAAGAGAAGAGAAGAGAAGAGAAAAGAGAAGAGAAGAGAAGAGAAGAGAAGAGAAGAGAAGAGAAGAGAAGAGTCCATTAAAAGTCCATTAAAAAATGGATTTTAAAGTGGATCTATTTATTTATTAATTTAGTAGAATATGTGAAAACACAAACATTTATTTCCAAATATTCATAGAAAACATCTATACCTCTTCCAAAGGTATTTTTTCTTAAATATTCATGTATGTTCTTTTAGGAAATGCTTGTTTTTAATATCAGATATGTTAATTTTTGGAGTTATGATAAATCACAAAGAATTATAGGAAAAAATATGAAAAATGATAAGGTAATATATTCATGAATTAATATAAGAAATGACAGTTCAATCTACATTTAGCCAAAATTCATGACCTGTGTTATTTCTAAATTGAGCTTGCATTCATGTGTGACTTGAGAGCAGGCATTCCTGTTTTTGTAAGGGGAGGCAGGTTAAGGAATAGTAGATGGGAGTGTCTGCTATTTTTTTTTGGCATTCATTTATTTCTGATTAATGCTTTAATTTAGTATAGACAATCCTCTCAATAAGACAGTAGAATCTCAAAACTGGCACCTTCTCCACCTCCATTTTTAACAATCTTCACAACCAACAGTTGTCTTCCTGAGAATTTTCTTCAAAATCTCCTGTTGAAAATTCATGTCCATGGCTTCACATGTACTTTGTAACATACATTCTGGTTAAAATATTTATGCTGATATTGCATTGACCTCTCTCTCTGTCTCTCTCTCTGTCTCTCTCTCTCTCTGTCTCTCTCTCTCTATATATATATATATTTATTTTTTTTCTTCCTACCAATGAAAACACTGTAAAGGAGTTGTTACTATCCCTTTCCTCCCTCATGATAAAGAACACCAGAAATGCTGCAGTACAATATGGAAGAAGATTTAAACATCATCATTAAGCTTTCAAACTGTCTAGCTCCAGATTTAGCTGGTTTCTTTCTGCTGATGTCATTTAATTATAAATGCTGGAGCTTTCAGCAGCATAGAATGTTTGGTTATGAGTGATTAAGTGTGTATAAAGTTTTTACCAGCACATTAATCATCAAGTATAGAAAAAAGCATGACACAGGTTAAAAATTCACTGCTTCACTGCCCATGGGAAGTGTAAAGTTTTAACAGACAGTCAAAGAGTACTTACCTTTAGTACAGGCCAAGTGCTGTGTAAGATTTCTTGAATTTGCATTCCCCTAAACAGTATTTTTCTTTTGTTAATGAGAGTAAATGTCTTTTAACAGTATGAATGGCGGGACAGCAGGAACAACCATAATGGCAAAATCAGATTAGGAGTTTTAATTAGTATTTATATAATGCTTATTCCTGGAATCTAAACCAGACACCTAAGAACAGACTATTTCATGTTGAGGTTAAGGGATACAGGTACCTCGATACATCTAGTTATTTACCTGCCAATCTCTTCCCAAACTGCCCACTTTCACTATTAAGTGATCCAGAAGAAATGGGTTTATGTTGCAGAGTAGCAGCACAGAAATTCCACAAAGCCAGACTCCACTGTGGTACTTTTTCTAAGTTTACACTTAGTAAAGGTCTGTCTTCTTTCCATTTTCAAGTATGTCCAACTGCAAGCACCATTCTGACTTGGAGTCTTCTAGTGAGCTTGCTAATACTTTCACACTAAAGACCTTTCCTAAATGTCACTTGTGTATGAGTACGAAAGTCCCTTTCTTGGCTTCTGTGGCATTAGCCTGCAGATTGGGCCAAGTTATATCCATGTATCAAGACTGAAAATAGCTTGTAAAGCTAGGCAACTGCAAAAGTATCTCCAGCTGTGCAGCTTCTGTATTCAATCCTTCTTTCTCCCCTAACTGAGTGAGGATTTTTTGATGTACCTAAACATTTCCCCTAACTCAGACAGGCTAAGATAAAAAGCCCTGAAAGGCAAATACAAAACAGAGAACATTTGCTAATGTTTATAGTAAACTATACTTAAACTAGATGTGTGAACATGAAATCTAAAATATTTCTCTGTATATGTAGCTCCTCGAGACACCCTGAGGAATGCTGCTGTCCTGCATTCATGTTGCATATCTTTAATGCAAATCTGTTACTGACAAAACATACTGTTATTATAGACTACTTATCTGGCTGCATTTGGCATTTATGCACACATACAATTCTTCCAAATTCCCAAATTTAATTACCTCTTTGACTTAGTCAGGAGATGATTTAGACAGCCTTCCCACTCAAAGAAAATTTGTCCTGCTGCTGCTGTAGAGATGCAAGCACTGATGTGGCAGAACAGTGTTTTCTCCTGTACTTGAATGACCGACTACAATCTCTCTGGTTTATGAATAATTCCTTTTTGAGTCTGTATAAAAATTTCAGAGTGGAAATTTCAGTGACTCTATTTACATTTATAAAAATAGATACATTTGTATCGTAACCTGGAGATTATCGCATATACTTGGTATTAATATGAAAATTGGATTAATGTATTTAGCTCATTATGTGACCTCATAGACAAATATAAAACACTTTCATAAACCCAGCTGAGATGTTTTGGAGTGACTGTCCCCTATACTTGCCTTTGGTAGCTACTGCAGTAACTTGTAAACTGGGAAGTCTAGTAATGCCACCATCTAGTTAGGCAAGAAGCACCAAGATAGCTGCAGGAATTTGAAAGAAATTATGAACTGCAGAAATACAGATAGCAGTTTTGCAATGTGCAAGCCTCAAATGCAGTGGGAAGCTTATTTTAGCATTTAGAAATTAAAGAAGATATTGATAAGAGGCCATGTAGATTTTAAGTGGTTTTTATTTTTATTTATTTATTTATTTATTTATTGGTGTGGTGGTTTTATTCCTTATCCAAAATAGTAAAGTAATAATGATCCTTCAAGTAACATCAAAATCCACTGAAGGTTAATAATCAGGAGAAATATTAAGGATATTTTAATACAGTATATGAATGATTAGTATATGATATGATGTATTTAATACAGCATATGAATGAAGCTTGTTTTTTAACCTGTTTGTAACTTCGCTATTGAAGATAGAAAAACTACATTTCAAGATTTCTATTTCTCTCACTCTCTCCCTCTCTTTTTCTTCATGCGGGAAAACCAAATGAGCAAGTACAAAAATGGTCAACTGTAACTATGATTTGCACCATCTCTTTTTTTGCAAACTTTAAGCTTTTTCCTAAAACAGCATATGAAGTCTGTACAGTCGATCTCCAGAAACGTATTAACAGAAAACATGGAAACTCAAGCAAACAACTACAATAATGTCATGTATTCTTACACAAACTGATTGAAGATTTATGAATAAGAAATTAATCATATGCTGTATTAAAATATCTTTAATATTTCTCCTGATTATTAACCCGCAATGGATTTTGATGTTACTTTAAGGATCATTATTACTTTGCTGTTTTGGATAAAAACACTTATCTGCAAGAAGATATGCTAAAGCATAACTATTAAGCAATTACATTACAAATAACTTTTGTGTTCCTCCCAAGTAATCATCTGATGAATAATATAATATAAGAAATTTTACAGTCACATGAAATAAATATGGTATGTGTAATGAATTTGCATATTAAGGCTACCCAGCAGAAACCACTAACTGTTTTCTAACATTAACATAAAAATAAAACCCAACTGAGATTTCTTTCAGCCTCTCCCTGCAGGACCAGCTACACCTCCTTTAAAGTGAACTTTCAGGATAAAAAAGCAATAACATGATGAATATTCTAAAAGGTCAACATTAATTAACTGCATTAATGTATTTTACCTAGAAACAGCTGTTTGAGGACATTGCTTTCTTTCACATGTATACCAGAAAAAGTTCCTTCAAGAATGTTTCCATGAGAAGGCACTTGAAGGAAAATGGTTAGATAACGGGACTTTGTGAACACTTCTATCCTCTTGGTGGGTGTGTGCATACTTTTCAGTGTTTATGTATACATATACCCACAAACTTTTTATGACAAGTTTGCTCAGATCATTAGTTCAGCAATTTCAAAGTGTGAAAAAGGAAACAAATCATATCCCATATATATCTCATGTATACATACATATCCCATATATAAAGCGCCACTGAAGAAAATCAAACATCTACCCAGATGATGTGAAATTAGCTCCTGTGTTGGTTGAACTCTAACTTGCAAATTTCATCTAAAATCCTTGCATGGATTCAGCTACAAAGAAGTTGTTACTACAAATGATTCATCACAATGTTACCTTCTCTCCTAAAAAAATGGGACTTTCCAACTCAAAATAATCCACCTGTTTGTGAGCGACAAAGTAAATCTGTTCCTGGGCTTATATCTATGTTTACATCATGGGTTATCTTTAAATCATCAAGCAGTGCACCACAATTGCAGGGATCTGTGGAACAAAGAACTTTCTGCTTAGTTTGATGGATTATTTTTTTTTTTCTCTACAGATTCCTTCTAGTTCATTTTCGTGGTGCACAAGGGATTTACAGAAGCACATCTGCTTTAGTTTCATCCCAAAGTTCTTCACTTTCTGCACTCCAGCACTGTTTCCATGATAGTAATGAAAACATTGAAAGGTGGCATTATGATAATATCTCCTTTAAAAACATACTGCTCAACCTAAATAAAGTGTTAATGTAGATGTTCTTACTGTGAAGACTTTACATACAGTCATTCTTCAACTTGACCTATCTCTCACCCCCTTAAAAGATGCAAGATATGAACATTTCTCCTGAAAAGTATTAAACATCTCCATCCATGCACATTTCACAACTCATTCCAAAATGCACTATTGCCCCAAAATGAAGGAAGAAATCGTCTGAAATAGCTTCAAAAGTCTAATTGTCATTCTTCTGCAGAATACACCATGTTTTGGCTTAGGAAAACATTTTGAATAATGATTCTCATTTGCAACACTAAGGTCTCACTTTCTCATCTGTACTGATACCACTGCTGTGGGTTTGTTAGGAATTTTATACTAATTAATGTCTTCCTTAGATCCACCCACTAATATCTGTAGTCAGATATTACTTTATCACTATAGCTTTCTTTAAAATAATCAAATCAAATCAAATCAGTCTAGTTGACTGTATCCAAAACTCAATAATGTGAATTTTAAATGTTTAAAAAGAAAACTGTTCTTTTAATGGTCCAACTTTTTAAAGAATTTACCAGTTGCCAGGTGTTCTTCTGGTTCTAGAGACAGAAGCCAAGTTTCACCTGTGTTGTAACTATAAACTCTTGTTGTGAGACCTTCAAAGACTTCAAAATTTTTCAAAATTATCTTGAATGTAAGGAGCATTTAACTTGCATTTGCAAATAGTTATATTTACAGTAGCCTTTAGTTTTCTAACACGAGTACTGTCTTAGTTGAAAAACCTTTTCCTCACTTTCTGTCCTAAGGGCAACTAGAGCTGTTACAACCCTGGAAATAATGGTAGTTCAGGGGTTCATGCTGAAGCTTATCATGTTGGACATCTGGAGGCTGACTTTTACTTTCCTAGCATTTGCAAGTAACAAGCCTGTTTAATGGGTGTTTTTGGAGAAGAAAAACAGCAGGCAAACTGTTGATATTAATTCTTGCTCTACCATGGGAATATGTTCTAAGAGAGAATGCAATCTCTTCTGCAACCCAATCTGTATTACGATTATGCTTAGGAAGCCAGTGCAGAAAGGCAGATCTAAAAATTCTGTTTACAGTTTGGGAGAAATGAACCATTATTTCCAATCAAAATTCCAAATAGTTTTTCCTGGAATATTTTTTTTATTTTGTCTCCCCAGATGTAAATTTTTTATACTTCAATTCTTTTGTGGTAGTAAATACTGTGCCCTCCCCCCAAAAAAAAAATAAATAAATAAATACACACACACACACGGAAAAGGAAACATTGCTCCAGTTCATTTAGAGACCAAATGTGCTTTCTCTATAGATGATCATGATGGGGAGTTTCATATTTTTCAGCCAACTACTTAACAAAACAATCATCATCTTATTTAGCTCATATATAATATTTATTACTGTATTTCAGGCTGACTAATCAGTAAAGCCTTCATTCCATAAAAACTGAAAGAACTATTAAAATGATATGAAGAGGATAGACATGACATAAAAGAAAGACCTAAAAATATGTGTTGTTTTTTTTTTGTTTGTTTGTTTGTTTGTTTTTTCCCCTTTGAATAGTATATAGGACTCTGCATTCTTTAATAAGACAGAACATAAATCACTTGTTATAAAGCTTTTCTTTATTAGGTAATAAATATCCTGGTTTCAGCTGGGATAGAGTTAATTTTCTTCCTGGTAGCTGTTTTACTGCTGTGTTTTGGAGATGCTGTGTTTTAAGGGTAATGCTGATAACACACACGATTGTATTGTTGCTGAGCAGCGCTTACACTGAGTGAAGGATTTTTCAGCCTCTCATACTGCACTGATGGTTCAAGAGATGATTCAGAAGCTACTGCCTAAAAACTTTCCACTTGATTTCAGAGTGCAAATGCCAAAGCTAGCTCATTTTTGTGAGCTGATAGTACCTTAAACATTTTTCCTCTTGTGTTTATTGAACAGCTTATCTCATTTGAGATCTCTTCATCTGCATGCAATTGTATGGCATTTACAGTGATTGCATTTTTTTCCCCCATTTATTTATTTCCCAGTTAAATTATAACTCAAGGAATTTTTTGATATCTGTAACTTTCATGCTGTCATGTGAGGACATTTGTACACATAGCATGCATGCACAGCTCTTCTTTGATCTCCTTCTGGGTGTACATGATAGTCTTCAGTACTGGAAGCCAGTTCAGTGACTTACTTCTGTGGCCGAGTGAAAGAATACTATAAAGCTTCCCAACTTCCATAGAAGGATGCAGACATTAGGAAGTGGAATCTAATACAAAATGGTTACCTGAAGTTATAAATGAGACCCACAGAGTGAGAACGTCAGATTTGTGCTTCTGGATAAGAAGTTTAAACTTGAGGGGAAAAAATAAAAAATAAAAATTAACTTGATGGTGTTCTGATTGTTTTAAGTTTCACACACCACAAACTACCACTCCCATAGTCAGTCTTTGCTCAGAGCAGCTCAGAACAGTACTAATGGTAGAGCAGATGTAGTTCTGTACATATCAGTTCAAAGCAGTACTATTTATTAATCTTTCAAGTTAAAAAGTATTAAAAAAGAAAGAAAGAAAAAAAAATGTAGAAAATACTATATGTCCTGAGAGTGCAGTGGTCAGGTTCCTAGGCTTCTTTTATTATGAAGATGAAAAAGGCCACAGAAATCTTAACAATGCTGCAATTCTGCTGTTCATGTTCTCTGGCATTTTTGTACAGGAAACCCAACTGAGTTTTTAAAACAAACCACTGAAGCACAATATCAACTGCAAAAATGATTAAAATAGATATATATTTTTTAATAGATTTAGTGATGTTTTTACTTTTGTACTGTTTAAGACTGATTTGGTTCTTATATTTACTCATCTTTTGTCATAAAGCATTTTCTTAAACCTATCTATGAAATAATATGTCCTGTTTCTTTTCATAACATCTTCTACAATGAGTGTAATGTCTGTATTTCTGGTAAATCACAGATTTTCTAGGAATATTATTACAGAATGATTGATTTGCTTTCATTGCCATTCCATTTGAATTACATTAAAATCTCCTTCTTTTAAATGCTGAGTGCAATAGACAAAATAATCATGATCTTTAACCTAAACGAAAAATCTTGAATGTGCATGAAACCTTGAAAATATGCTGAATACATTCAGATAAAACATCAAGAAGAAAACAAAACAAATCTCTAAGATAAAAATAAATAAAAGAAACTCTATGCTTCAAATTTCCTTGGGTGATAAAGCTGAAGAAATGTAGCGTTTGACTGTTTTTTCCTCCTCTGATGTGTTCAACAGGGTTTTAGTTTTGCCACCAACAGTAAATAACACTTCATAATATCTATTAGTGTGGCAGTGATCTATTAATTCATTTAGAATCTGTCTTTCTCCTGAAAGAAAGGAAGACTCAGTGACTTGTTGTAAATACTGGGTATATTGAAGTCAGAGAGAATTTTATGTTGGCCTTTACAAATGTGAACTCCAGCTCATATTTATTTTGGCAAAGAAAAGATACAGTGTCACAAGTGACAACTTTGAGAAGAAAAAAAGAAAAATATTTAATGAATAAATACTTATCAGAGTTTATAGGCTATATAATCTCTAATTTTGTCTTCATAAATCTCTAAGTCTAATTTTGACACAGAAAATCTATAAATTTGGAAGTCTCTACTGGAATATCCAGCAAACTGAAAAACAGAAAGTAGTGTACTATCCTTAAGCGTGCTACAGGCGGTTTAACACTTGATATCTCCTCATGAATTTTTATAAAGAAAAAGTATATCTGAGGTACAGTGAATGAGATTTGCTGCTTTATTATTACTAGGCCATATTTACATGCCCTCCAGACACAAAATATTTACCTCTTCCCGATAAGTCACCTCAACTATAATCAAGAAAGTGGCTGTATTTGTCCAGTTGTGACATTCTACTCCTCTGGCAATATGAGGATGTCTTGATAGACAGTGGTAATTTATGACACTATTTGTATCTGTCATTTCTAGAAGCTATCTAATTATGCCTTTAGAGTAAAGTCTCACGAGTGATCAGTTCAAGAACTTTGCCAGGCTCGAGAAAGTAGACAAATTACCTCAATATGATGCTAGTGAAAGACATTAAGAATGCCTCTCCAAGTTGAGATGTAGATCCAAGTATCTTAATTATCCTGGAATATTCAGGACAGTCTAAAGGCCTGAGACATCACAAAAGATACATTAACTGCTGACATCCAGGAGATTGCCAAGTTTTTGAATCCAGCAGCTCCTATTGCCCTTAGATTTTAATTTGCCAGCAAAAGAAGACATTATAACTGCGTGCAGTTATAACTGCATTGTTAGCGGCTATGGCTATAATACTCTCTCAGGATAGTTAAATAACAGCTGTCTGCAGGCATCCATAGCATTTTCTGATACTTCACGAAAAAAGTGAAATATACCATATGCAGTCATCCTCTCAAATCTTGTGAGGTACATTTGACAACTCTTCAGGCATC
Organism: Aythya marila; assembly: GCF_965140915.1. Classification (NCBI taxonomy): domain Eukaryota; kingdom Metazoa; phylum Chordata; class Aves; order Anseriformes; family Anatidae; genus Aythya; species Aythya marila. The sequence goes on along the minus strand of NC_139042.1, from coordinate 52,895,572 downwards.
TTAGAACTATTCTTCAATGAAAATCATCAGATAAAAAAAAAAAAAAAAGCAAATTTATGGATGCTTACATTTTTTGCCTACTAGACTACATGCAGTTTTCATACCTTGCAGCCTCAACCTGTCATTCTGAATAATTTTATTTTACAGAATCATTCTGTGATTTTTTTCCTCACATTGTGTTCCTCTAATAGACACAGCTTAGTGTCTATTAGTATTTAGTATAAAATCAACCTGTATTACATACATATGAAAGATTTGAGACTTTATGGTTATGTAAAGACTTCACATATACAAATAGATTTAAAGTTTGAATTATTACTGGAGTTATTTATTATTTATTTTTTACTCACTGAAATAAGAAGAAATAATTCTTTTTAGAACCTTTTATTTTCCTTTAACCACATCTACGAATACAACAATTTAAATGATGGTGAGTATCCTGTTTTGATGTATACTGTGTAACTCTAGAATGCATAAAGAATTAGGCTGTTTCATCCGTTTTCCCTGATTGACAACTACTCTGTAATTATGATATGTTTTAAAATGACCTCAAATGGACCATACATCTTTCTGTCTATCTATCTGTAAACAGTTACATTACAGAATAACAGAATGGCCGAGGTTGGAAGTGACCTCTGAAGATCATCTAGTCCAACCCCCCTGTCATCTAGAGCACACTCCGCAGGATGGCATCCAGGCAGGATTTGAATATCTCCAAAGAAGGAGACTCCATAACACTTCTGAACAACCTGTTCCAGTGCTCTGTCACCCTCACAGTAAACAAAGACCCTCTCATATTCAGCCTTCCTGTGCTTGATATTAATTACTATCCAGCTCTGTGTTTTATAACTTTCGCTTTTATGTTGTCTGTACGCAACTTCATAAATGGTTTAAATTTGAAGATCCCAAACAGAGTTTTTGTAATGCATTTCTCTCATTTACTGTTGTTTCTGGGGTATATTTTCAATTACTGTTGTGAAGACAACCTAGCTGCATGGTAGGAAGGGTATGAGCATATATCATTGCCTATGAAACACTCAGTAGTATGAATTTGAAGGTTTGAATTATCTCAGAACTGATAGACATGAAAGGCTGCACATGCATACATGTATGTAGCTGACATGCACAGTATTTGTGTCAGCTACCATATTGGTGGCTGACTTTTATGTACAAAAACCAACCAACCAACCAAACAAACTGGAGGAGACTGATACACTAGGCTAATTGAGGAACAGCTCATAAAAGAGAAAAATTTTCTCATAAGAAAGTTAATGCTTTCTGTCAAATTTTAACTCATTAAGAAAGGAGTCAGCAGTGTGCTCAGGTGGCCAAGAAGGCCAACAGCATCCTGGTTTATATAAGAAGCAGTGTGGCCCGCAGGGCTAGGGAAGTGATCGTCCTCGGCTCTGTTGAGGCCACACCTCGAGTACTGTGTTCAGTTTTGGGCCCCTCGCTACAAGAAGGACATTGAGGTGCTTGAGCGAGTCCAGAGAAGGGCGACGAAGCTGGTGAGGGGCCTGGAGAACAAGTCCTATGAGGAGCAGCTGATGGAGCTGGGCTTGTTCAGCCTGGAGAAAAGGAGACTCAGGGGCGACCTTATCGCTCTCTACAGGTACCTCAAGGGAGGCTGTAGCGAGGTGGGTGTTGGTCTGTTCTCCCACGTGCCTGATGACAGGATGAGGGGGAATGGGTTTAAGTTGCGCCAAGGGAGTTTTAGGTTGGATGTTAGGAAGAACTTCTTTACCGAAAGGGTTGTTAGGCATTGGAATGGGCTGCCCAGGGAAGTGGTGGAGTCACCATCCCTGGAGGTCTTTAAAAGACATTTCGATGTAGAGCTTAGGGATATGGTTTAGTGGAGGACTGTTAGTGTTAGGTCAGAGGTTGGACTCGATGATCTTGAGGTCTCTTCCAACCTAGAAATTCTGTGATTCTGTGATTTGCACACAGTTAACAAAAGGTTGAAAATGGAATCAAACGGAGCAGTAGAGAAATACATTCTTCAGGTTTACAGTCACAGATGTAGGTCACATTTGTGTTCAGACCTAGCCATGATAACACAGGATTAAGCAGAGATCGTTATGAAGCGTCTACCTGCTTCTTAGTCGAGTTTTACAGCCCATGCTAAGCACTTCATTGGCATGGACAAAATTAAGATGATACAACAATTTTAGAAGCGTGTGTATAGCTTTCTAAAATCCTACTTCTAACAAATATTTTAACATTGGAAATATAAAGGAATAGAAAATAAAGTTTTTCTCTAGAGATGAGAGATGGTATATTACCATCTATCTAACAGGATAGATTAAAAAAAAAAAAAAATATGTTAAAGAAAAGGAAAGATCGTTCTGGGGAAATAACACTGGAATCTCTCTGCTTATGTAACTTTCAAGGAAAGATAATGAAATAAACATCCTCTGGCTGATCTGAAAACAAACAAATTAATAAAATAAATTCATATAATAGTATGCAGAATACAGAACTGTTATGGATCCTTAAGTTTTATTACACTTCTGTAGTAGTTCTAATATGTCGCTAGCCTAGAAGTGTTAAACTACATAAATAAGCAGTACACATCTCTTTATATAAATGAGTTGGAAAAAAAAATGGAAAAAAAAAAAAAAGTAAAGAACATTAGTTCATTTGATTAAAACTGTGGCCAGAAGGTATTATGAACAAACACACATATGATAAGTTCTGAAACTGCTCTTGAATTTTAGGAGTTATTATAATATTTATGAAATTCATTTTATGGAAGAAAAATGTTTTTTAGAAAATTTAATACTTCACAGTCACATAATAATTCACATAACATGTATTTCTTCTATCTCTTTTCCTTGGCATTTTATCCCATGTGACCTTAGTTGGTCCCTTTCTTGATGCTCAGAAGAAATAAATCATTGTGTAAAGGTGCCAGATTTCCCTAAATACACACACACACAAAAGTCACCAGCTACAACTGGATATACTGGGTCTGTTTTCAGTGCCCTTTGCATATTTCCTTGATATTTCCATTAATGAATACAGGAATCAAAATTCCTCTAAAACCATGATGTTGAGGCTCTCTCTCTTATCTATAGCAGTCAGTAAATACTAAATACTAAATACTATTGTTCATATTTAAAACTGAAGTGTTGAAATGAAACCATCAAAAACCTTCTAAAATATTTTTAGACACAAAAATAGGCAACCTGAATGAATCCAACTATTTTCTATGTCCCGTAAAAAGAAAGCCCCGTAACTTTCATAGCAGTTGCATCAAAATTTCTGTAGATTAGCTGCCTGATTTTTTTTAAATTAATTTTATGAAGAATTTTATGAAGAATTTTAAGAATTTATGAAGATCGTAACTATACGATCTTTTCTCTATCTGCCTAAGTTATTACACTATGCATATTACTGTTGGAAACCAGCAATACTGTTTTTGCACTTTTTACATATATATATTAAAAAAGTATGAAATTCTATGCCCAATTAAAAAAAAAAAAAAAAAAGATGATAAATCTGCTTCTCATAAAGACTAATACTATGTGCATCAAATTAATGTCTTTGGTGCAATTCAGCTCTAACGTACAAACCTTAGTGCTTCACTCATCTACCTAAATATAGCTGTGTAGTGCCATTTATGACACCCAGGATTACCTGAGCCAGACAGATACATCAGAGTACAATGTGAGAACCAGGACCCTCTGGGCACACATCTGGAAGGCAGATGTTTGCCTTGGGATTTGAAATGGCAATGGACTACTGTCTGCTTATCTGAATCACTGATCAATACACTCAGTGTGGTCTGGAGAGCTATTCAGTTTACCCTGAAGTAGACAACTCTACACAGGTAGCTACAATCTCTATCTGAATCTGATTTCTAACACAGGAAAATAAAGCGCTTGAAGAAAAAAATAGAATAATTTCTGTGGTTTATATTTTTTCAGTTTTGGTATGAACACTCTATGCTACTCACTGGTACACATTTTGTCTATGCAGTAGGCATAAATAAAAATATTCTGTCAAAATGTACATGGGTAATCATATATGTGTACTAAAGTTTGAATATGTTTGTGGTATATATCATAGATATATCAATACCATGGCTAATAATAGTAGCAGATTTTTGACATTAGTTTGAACTGTATATTGGTTTCATCTAATTAGATGTGACTTGGAAATACATCTACAATAAGACTAAAGCAATCAGGCGTACATGACATTTCATACTAATCTTTATCATTGATATCCGTTACTATTAATGGTAACTTAAGCTTTATGTGATGAACATTCCTAACACAGTTACCCTGAAAAAGACTACGATAATAAGGGAAGTATGTATCTTGCTGATACATACTTACTTAACAGCACTTATGTCACTATTAAAACCATATGACATTCCTTTTATTTCTACAGTCAGATGAAATTAGGAACCAATTTTGAGTTGTCTTTAATAATTAATCATAGCACATAGATTCCATTCTAAATATTTCAGCAAATCAAAAAAACAAAACAAAACAAAACAAAACAAAACAAAAAAAACAACCAACCAACAAACAAACAAACAAAAAAAAAACAAACAAAAAAAAAAAGAGAGAGAGAGAGAGACAGCACTTTTATGGGCAGGCAGGTTTGCATTTCCTGTGTGTCACAAAAAAAAAGTACTTAGTTCTTGATTACTGCTTGTTTTCAGTCCAGAACTAGAAGTCTAGTCTCTACTTTATCTAACAGAAGTCTGGGATAATATTTTGGCTCTAATAAAAACTGTAACAAGAAACATCTGTCAGATTTTAATGTGAAAAGATTTTCCATTCTGAAAACAAAACAAAACGAAACAAAAACAAACAAACAAACAAAAAAACACTAATATTTCTAACTTTGGCATATTGTGAAATATTTACCACAGTGTTCAAACTATTTTATACAAACACAACTATATACATATGTGCATATTTAAAATTTATTTTCTTTCTATTAGGTATTTTATGTAAGTTAAATAAGCTTGAGTTGTTAGTTTGAATAGACTGAGGAAAGTAAAAAATTAACCAATTAAAAAGAAATATTATTTTTTTATTATTGTCATAAAAAGTTCTATAAACAAAATATTTATTTGACACTGTTGCAGCATACATATTTCATTTCTTTTGACATATGAGTCATTGAGGCATATAAAATACAGAAGGAATGTATTTATAAGAGCTCATATTGCACTGGCATTTTGGTAACAATATTATAATGCAAGGAATTGTTTGTAAATAGGCTGAGGTGACATTTTTGCGTCCAGGCATTTTAATATAATTATATTTGCACAGTTGTGACATTCAGCCTTAAGAAAAGAAGACTGAGTGGGGATCTTATCAATGTTTATAAATACCTGAAGTGTGGGAGACAAAGGGGTATGGCCAACCTCTTTTCAGTGGTTTGTGGGGACAGGACAACGGGCAAAATGGCCACAAAATGGATCACAAGAAGTTCCGCACCAACATGCAAAAGAACTTCTTCACCATGATGGTGACGGAGCACTGGAACAGGCTGCCCAGGGAGGATGTAGAGTCTCCTTCTCTGAAGATATTCAAGGCCCATCTGGACATCTACCAGGGCAGCCTGCTCTAAGCAACCTGCTTTGGCAGGGGAGTTGGACCCGATGATCTTTCGAGGTCCCTTCCAATCCCTACAATTCTGTGATATCTATGAAACTAGACAGTCTAGGTTAGAACACTACTACTGTCTAGACTTCGTGCTTACATTTCATCTGGCCACTCATCTGTGATCACAAAACATGTTCCATTTAGTGTCCTACTTGTTAATTTAGATAATCATGTCTGTATGTGCAAATACACATAATTATTATATGTTTAAAATATCAAAAATATGTACAAATGCTGAATTTTGATATCACTTTTTTTTTTTTTTTTTAATTTTATGAATAATGTACTTGGAGAAGGTGATACACCAAACTTTATTTGTTTTACCTAGGATTTCTTACCCTGGCAGAAGTCAAAGACTGAATGTGTCACTAGCTTTTAAAGATCTACCTTGCAGGGAAACCTAGGTCAGAACCTTTAAAGAATCTTTATATTTTGTTAAGCTTCTGAGTACATTGACAAATTTACTTTCTCCATAGAGGTTGATGCTTTATTCTATTTTTGTGTTCTGAAATAAAAGACAAGCCTGTTTATGTTAGCTGGATACATTTGGAGGTATTGAACATCTAGATTTGTCTAATGGCCGTTAGAATAATGTAAAATGGAAATTGTGGTTCAGAATGTGGGTCTACATCAGAATTGCTGAAAATCTATAACTAGATGACCCAAAACCTTGGATGACATTACCAACAGGATCCTTTGTCTTACCTAGGATGTCTTACCATGGCAGAAGTAAAAGATCAAATGTGTCACTACCTTTTAAACACCTATGTAGCAGGGAAAACCAACCAACCAAACAAAACTAAGTTTTCCACTACAAGACCTATGGACACTACAAAAGGAATTTAATGAACAATTAAGCCCTGATAATACGGAGTTACAAATCACTGCAGGTCTTTTGAACTCTCTTAGCTATACATAATAGCTAGTCTTTTGCAATCTACTTGGAATATTCACAGACATGGCTTTCATTAAACAAGTAAACAATAATGAAATTATAGAACAGATGCTTTTAATTGTTATTGTTTATAAATTTAGCCTTCCTTTTTTTAAAGTCAGTTACTTATAGAGATACTGAATCACTCCTCCTGTTAAGGATTTTATTTTATTTTACTTTTTTTTTTTTAAATTATATTGTACATTAAGTGATTGAAGATAGGTAGAAAATGTTACAAAATAATTCATTGAATATGAAATTTGAGACCTTTTTTAATACTTTCATATTTTATAACCACCAACAGTTCCTAAATATATTCTAAGAGCAACAGTATATTATACAACTATTATGATTTAATGTTTATTTTTGTATATTCTTCAAGATCACACTTGTCTTTTTAGCTTATTAGCAGACTCTGTCTGAAGAGTTTTTATTATAACTTTTATTTCACTCCATTATGTATGGTAGTGTGCTTTTTTTCAAAAACAATCACTATCATTCAACTAGATGGCTTCTAATTTCATTATCTTGCAATTTATGTATTAAACAGACTATGTCATTTTCTCTAATTATAGCAAATTTGGTTTTAGTTGATGAGGTGTGTTCATCTGGCTTTGCAATAATTCCATTTTCAGATTAATGGTTTACTGTTATACAGATCTCTGATGCTTTTCTAATTAAAACCTTTTCAGGTAAAATACACTTCATTACACTTATGGTAAACATGTTAATCCATTAGGATTATCTGATAGTCCAATGGTCCTGGATGACCAACAATTTGTTTGTAGTATTTTTAAGTATACAGTATTACAAATTACATTAACATAACATGTTTAAAACACAATATTCAGTAAACTAATAGTTAAAATCTGAGCTGGTAAGGGTTATTTCTGTAGTTGTTTTAACCAAAAAATGTATACAGCTGAGCTGACAATAGGGACATTTTAAGCACTGATTCTTTCTCCCTTTCTCCCTTTCTGTCTTTATTTATTTATTTATTTAACATGGCATTATTTTCCAGTTATTTACATTAGTGGTCCATGTCCCTGTTGGAGTAGTCTTCACCCTAGGGAGTAAGAAATTAGTTGAGTTGCTACCTGACTGTCCTCCAAGAACTCAAAGCTTTTCTAATCTGCATGACTATGATGCTTTAGGGAAAATGTTTTTCTTGGGGCTCTCTGGAAATCCAAAAAATCCAACACCTATTACAACCTGATGCACTTAATAAGAGAAATGAGCATGGGAAAGAAAGGAGATTTGGGGACTGGATTTGTGTGCTGGAGATCCATCTGGCTTGTGTGTGTCTGGAGGTATAACCAGGGCTACAATGATACTTCTAGGACACCATGGGCATCAATGTATGGGGACAGTATATTATTCTGGCAGTGTAGTATTTGTCTGTAAACTTATCCAGCAAATAAGACTTTAAGTTACAGGTTTCATAGAATTGGTTGATAAGTTTTCATACTGTTCTTCTGAGGCAAAGAAAAGACAACTGGCAACTAAAGAAAAAAAGTTCTTCACCAAGGGCAGCTTATGAAGTAAGCAGCACAGAACGGCAGCTGAAGGTGTATCATGCACTACATAGTGTATTAGCAATGTAGTTCAGAAATGTAATTTTCAAGGTATCTCAAAATTTTTCTTTTAAAATTTATCTAACATTTATTAATATTAAAAAATATAACAACATGTGGGCTAGTTGAATTTTAAAAACTCATTATTAATCTATTAATAGTTTGAGCAGACAGTTCGTACTTCCTTGTCACTGCTGATCTGCTTGGTTATTGCTGACATTTCTACTGGCAACAACTGCCTGAAAAGCCACAGCACGTAACTGTTCAGAATAAGCAAGGATGTGTCCACAGAATAGTTGCAACCTCATTTATTCCAGAAAAGAAAGAATCACAGTATGCAAGAAACAGGCTATTTTTCCTCTCATTAAAATATATATTGGTCTGAATAACCATTTTAACCAATTACCATTTTCTTTGTATTTTGGATTTGTTAATAACAAGTTTAAAAGAGAATAAAGGAGATAAATATCTTTAATTTTATACTTCATTTTGCCTTCAAAATACTCAGGCAAGCTGCACATTTCTCCTGTTTACTACTAATTCCTGCCACCTGGTAAGCTCAATATAGAACATTAGTAGGGGAAACATTTAAGCAATTAGAAAGACCACAGAAACTTAGGAAACAGAAATATGTTTTAAAGCACATACACATTATTTCAATAGTAAAATTTCAAGCAGATTCACTGCTCTAACCCCACAGACTCATCATAACCTAATCAACTGCATTTCCAGGTTAAAAAAGAGCTTTCATCTGAAATCATTGTTTAATCCAAGAGTGCACTGAAACCACTGCCAACAATATGCACTTGTATTGGATAATCATTCTTTGTATTCCTCAAATACAATTTGTCCATCTGGTAGTTCTTATCTTCTACAAATTTTGGGGACCTTCTTTTTCCATCTGTGTTTGTACAGCACCAATTAAAATTGGATCATGATGCTCAGTTCATGCTAATAAACACTATGAAAGTGCAGATAATAAATTATATGTTAAATAGTCTTGGAGAATGAGGTCAAGCTTAACAATAGGTTTTCAGAAAAGGGAAAAAATCTTTGAATTCTGTGAATAACAATTTAAACAAAACAATTATGCTTTTTTTTTTTTTTTTTTTTTTTTTTCTCTATATATCACAAATGTTCATGTGTTATTGAATCAAAAAGTGAAGCTCCAAATTACAAACTTTCACGTCTTGTTTGTTTTCATGCTTTCTGCTTAAGTTGAAGCTCAAAATGCTGAACCAGCATATTCAGAGTCCTTTGCTGGAACTAATCCCTCCTGATTATATAATCACCTTGGAAAGTTATTAATTTTCCAAAAAGGAATAAATATTGTTACTCATTGATTTACAACGCAAAGATTCAAACTCTGTTAGCCAGCATTTATAGACCTCAGGTTTAGACAATCTAGGTAGGCATTTCAAACATAATACTTTAAAATGTCAAAATTAATATAGGTCTTATCAAATGTTTTCTCAGATTAAGAAATTTGGACTGTCTTACGTCTCTGCCAACTTAGCAAAATTTCTAATAGCCAAATATTGAAGCACTAAGTGCTGTCCATTTTTTAGCATTATGCCACACTCGCAAAAATCAATCAATAAAACAAACAAACACAGAAACAAAAACACAATTCTGAATGAACTCTTGGATAAACTCTTGCTGAATGAAAAGACTAAATAAGTAGTAATTTCACCCAGCATATCCAAACTTAAGGACAGAGATAATTGTTCGTAAGCGTATATGGAAGGGAAAAGGTAATGCTTACATTTTAACACACTGTGAAATCTTAACGCAATGTGAAATCTTTTGCATTCTAACAGAGATCCTCTTCCTTCAGAGTCTTTATAAAGCAGACCATGAACATCCCAGGGGTAAGAGAGCAAATATGGACCTTAATATCAGGTATGAAGTTTATAGTGCTATGAGAATAAACTGGCCAATAACATCAGTAACCATTAATAATAAATAAATAAAACAGGAAAAAAGCAAAGCAATACAATAAGTGAAAGTTCCATAAATGTGTAATTTTATTCTGTGTCATTTTTAGGCAGATACTTTCCAAAATCATCTGCATTTCAGTACTGGAAAGAAGATGCAGACCCATAGTCTGAATATGAGGGTTTTTATTTGACCTTACTAATGCTAGCAATTTATGATATCAGCCCTTGGTATATGAAGTCATTACCTAGCCTTTCCAATGGCAGGGAAAAAATGTCTGGATAGACTTCAAATTATATTATTTAAAATAAAATAAAATAAAATGGAAATATGAAAGCAGATGAATTGCTTCAACACCCAGCTAAACTTCATGACAAAAGAATGAGTATAAATACAGTTTTGTTTTTCTGTCCCACTAATTCAAAGTTTCTTTTTTGCACACTCTTCCTCTTAATTTTCTGTGCATCTTAGATATTTAGAGAGAAACAATATTAAAAAAAAAAAAAATATATATATATATATATATACAGCTTATCCTAGAAAAGAATTGAGGGCTGACACTGGATTGGAAGTATTGGCTGAGCTACTTGCAAAGAGGTTTCCTGATACACACTTATAACTGTGTTGAGGGATTTTTGAAACAGCAAAAATCCCATGGCTTGTTGTAGCTGAGCAAACCAAGCTACCAGGGCAACTATGAGAAGTTCCCATGACAGTGTTCCCACATCGCCCAATTGAGGAATTCAGAAAAATATTGTTACCAGTAGCTGGCTTCAAGGACAAGGTCTATGTGACTGCTAATCACAAAGGGGTTGTTTTCTTGCAGGTGGGGTTGTTTTCTAGTAGTTGTTTGTCTGAGTGCTTTTGACCAATAATCTTGTGTGAAACACTGTCCGCCCCTGTTAAGTTCACTATAAAAGTTAGGCTATTCGGGCAATAAAAGGGAGCATGATCTGACTCTACTGGTGTCTGTCGTGCTTTCGGCCGTGCTTCCTGCAACATAACTGTATTCTCTGAAGCCTTTTTTTTTTTTTTTTTCCTAAAGAAATACATGCTATTCACTTTAAATTACACAATATTCTGTTGCCCTTTATACATCTATGTCTTCTGCTAAATGCATAAAAAAATGACTAATTTAAAAGCACTATAATTGATCATTTTGGCAAGGCTTCAATATAATTACATTATCTTACCTGAATATCTACATTACCTAAATTGAGCTATAACTATCTTCTTATTGTTAAAGCAAAGAAGCAGCTCATTTTGTGAGGAAATACATTAAAAATTAGTTTCAGTCCTTCTCAGTTCATATTTTTAAGAGAATATGGCAGTCTATTCAGTGTTTATTGTTATGCTCTGGAATTGCACATCTACATTCATATTACTGTCTCCCAGATTCGTGGTTAATTTTATCTATGTATCTTGTTGTCTGTTGCCATCATATCCTAGCTTCTAGTGAAGCAACTTTCTCAAAAATCTTCCTTGAATGAAACATGCTCTTTGAATTATAAAATTTCTTCTCTTTTTCCTCATTTTTTTCATGATTATCATGACTACCATGCTTGAACAACAGGCCTTTTAAAAGCAAAACAATATATTCTTTGTGGACGCATGAAATATCAACTGTTATCAAAATCTGTTGAAAATGTTAGTACCATAACCATATGGATTACTTAACAATTATGTTGTGATTTCTTTAACTCTCAAGTACTTTACACAGAAAGCTATTATGATTATTTTATTGGAGCTGTAATAGCCAACTGGGGCCATAAAAATATATCTAGATGTTTAACTAATACTGAAAACTTTGAACAAAATTATTTTGTTAGTAATACTGAAGTGAGTTCTGTCATTAAAAATGACTTGTTAAAAGCAAAACCAAAACAACAACAAAAAGAGCAAACAAACAAAAACAGAGAAACAAAAACCACCACCTATACGTGTCCCTGTTGAAAACAAACAAACAAACAAACAAACAAACAAAATAATTATTTCTTCTGCATAAAACACCTGATTTTCAGGTGTGGTGTGCACTCATAATATTCTCATGGTATTCCAGAAATAATTATTACACAGGATATTTGAGATTTTTTATGAATATAAGGTAATTTACTTTTTTATTTTATTTATTTTTCTTGACTTGCCTTTTGTAATTCTTCAAAAATTATTTACAAATTTTCCAAAGTTGCCTTTATTGTGAACTTATTTCATTTTTATATTTTAATTAATATTGATTACGCAAAGTTTAATCTACAACTACTACCACAATGAAGGTATATAAAGTGTACATGTATATAAAAAGTACATGTTAATAATAAATTAAATAATATCCTGTATTTGTTATATGAGTTAAAAGATGTCCTGTATTTTTTCCATACTAATTGGAACACCTGATTTAAAACAAAACACGCAGACTTTTTTTGAAATTCAACAGTGAGAAAAAAATGCTGTTTGTTTCATGTTCTGTAAAATTCCTGTCCATTTAAGTCTCATTAACACTTTCTTTCTACCTCACAGTAAAGTGTATTTTCACTAATGTTGCCCCAAAGGCAATAGAGTTGTTACTAACCAATTGTTACTTTCACAGTTTCTGCTCTTCACTTAACTGCCAAAAGAGTCATGGTTTTACTAATTTAACATTTCTCCATTCCCAACAAAAAATGAAAAATACAGTTTTGGTATGCTGCACCATTTTTAGTGTAAGCATCAGGCTTGGCCCTGTTCCTAACTAACTATTGTATCCACTTCGAAATTATAATGAGGATTAGTAGTTTCTTCTTAAAGCCAACAAAATATAAACACAGGTAACACTGGCCTCTGCAACAGGACAGGGAACTCAGATTTATACATTACCTCTGCCAGAAGCTGGGTAGAGAAAACACTTCTGTTTTTCCTGCACTTACCATCACGAACCATGCTGCTTGCAGCTTGACAACCTACTCAGTGCAAGAATTTGTTAGTTATACATGTAGTTCTTGCCCTGTTCTGCCTGCTTGTCTACATGTCTCCCTGTTTGCTGTCATAGAGCTGCTGGATCACACAAGAGCTGGAGAGCTGCTACCTGGTCTCCAACCACCATCTCAGAAGGATCAAGGAGGGTTTGGTGACATGGCTCATTCTAGAGCCAGCCTTTCGGAGATGATGGGAATGCTCATCCAGAACAAAGGGAAGGAGCCTTTCAAGGGAAGGATCTCCTTTCAACTGCTGGCCACATTCATATCAACATTCTTGGTGATCGGAGAGTAGTCATAAAGTACATTAAAATAAATAAATAAATAAATGTAAGATGTATCTTAAATGTACCTTTAGTAGACATAAGCTCCTCAACAGAGAGCTGCTGACCCAGAGACATTACGGCTTTTCAGAAATTAAGCAAAGTTCCAAGGGTACTAGGAGAACCAGCAGACACGTAAAGAAAACTTGGCTCTACTGTGGACAATACTAACATAAACCAGAATATTTAACCCTGTAACCCCTTTTCAGCAATGGCTAAAATATAGATATGGATAAGGTAATATGGATAAGGTAATATGTATATATGGATAAGGTAATTGTGTAGGGATAAACTTCTCTGTGACATTCATGTAGTCTTTGTGTACCTGCAGCATACAGCTTTCTTGATTCAGAGATGACAGCTCTGCATTTGCTGACTTTTTACATTGCTCCAACTCCTGTAAAATCTTAGTATCCACAGTAGCCTATGGCAAGCAGTTTTACAGGTTAAAATACACTGCACAAAACCCCACCCCCTTTGTGTATATATATTGTTTCTTGTTATTGTTATTCCCAGTGAGTCCTCCCAAGACCTGGACTTAAGCTCCCCTACTAAGGGAAGATAACATTTCAAGAAGAGGATGGTAATCTCTGCCAGAAACTTCTGACAGCAACACAGCAACAGAAGCCAAGGGCTTCATTAGCCAGCTGACATGAAATTTATAGGCCTGTTTTGACTTCATGAAGAATTTATATCAGATTAACTAGGATAAATACCCTGTCTACAGATAGACTGGATGGATGGCAGGTACACACTATATCACTACCATACATGTATCACAAAAGCCTGTTCCTTATTTTCATCAGTTCAATGTGTCCTATGGGGGAGCAGAAGCAATTGGCAAGACAGTGACCCACTGATTTTTTGCCTCACATCCTGGGTCCCTCTCTGCCTACACAGAAAAAACTGAATTTTTTTTCTGAAGAAAATCAGGGTAGATTATGTGGCACTGAATACTTAGGTCTTGTCATGAAATACAGCTGTGGCTTGTTGCCTATCAAGGAAACAAGACTGGGCTCACTGATGAAGGAGTAAACACAGACATTTAGTCTTTCTTCCTTTCTTCCTTATGAACCCGCTAAGGACCACATACTTTCTGGTACAATCTGCATTTATCAACGCACAATTATTTATGCAAAACAGTTTAGATGTAATCAGTATTTAAAGGTTCCAGATTGCCTAAAATTGCCCATAAGACATTCAAATTATATTGAGAGAAAGCTGAGTATGTTACTGTACATCTAGAGAAAGTTGAAAACACTAAAACATTTTATTTTTACTGGGCTTTAAAAAGTCAGTTGATTTCTATCGTCCTTGTTTGGTAAATCTCAGCTCCAATTTACAGCCTAAGAAAGAGACTAATTTATGGAAAGATTCAGTAACAAAATAAAATCTGAGCTCAAAAGTTAACTCTCATAATTACTAGACTGCTAAGAACTCTGAAGAGAAAAAGTACTGTCAAGTGCAAAATGATAAAAGTTCTTCATTCTAGTTAAGGGGAAATAACTCTTATGTTGAGGTGTTGAGGACTAACTCTGAGTGAGCTCCCATTGAAAAAAAAACAAACAAACAAACTCTTAATGTGTGTTTAGATAAATTTTAATTGAGATGTGATATTATTATTATTATTATTATTATTATTATTTATTGTGGCTTTGGTCTGACTTCATGATTGGTTTTGCTTCTTACAATTGCTTACATAATTTCAGCACGGTGGCAAGGTTCTTCTGCAGAATTCAGAGTGTACTTAATGATATTAAAAAAAAAAAAAAAGTTTTCTTGAAGAATAGCCTTAAAACTCTTATTGAGCTGTTTATGAGGTCATTCTTACTGAAGACAGGAGGATGTTACTTCATATAGTTGAAAGACTGTATACACACAAGAGACATAATCATTTTACTAACTGAATTTTCAAAAATTCATTCACTTGTTCAAATGTTTTGTCATTGCATTAAATATTTATCAAAAGAGTGAGAATGTTATTATAGAGGTGTAGGCATAGGAATATTAAAGTATTTGACACCAAATCTTGCAAATACTACAAATAAATAAGTAAATGCACGATCTCTTAAAAACTCTTATAACTCTTATAGTGATATTGTTTTCATTCATATAAAAGTAAACTCTCATTTTAGAATATTCAGATGGTACTACAACAAAAGGTCCAGCAGATCTGCTAAGAAAAGGATGAGAGAAGATTCAAAAGCCTGCCTGTTGTACTTGTCCTCATTCTAAGTTAATGCAATTACATAAGCTAAAAATAAAGTTATTCTTGCTTTTCAGCAGCATCAAAGCAGAGCTGGACCCCACAGTGTGCTCTGAAAAAACAGTGGTGCTACAGCACAGCAGCATTTCTCATCACTGCAAGCATTTCATCACCTATCACCTATTTTTTTGTGGTAGGAACAGAAGGAGCGGTGACAGTGATTCTCATAAAAAAATAAAAATAAAAATCTAGGCAGGCATTATGCCTGAAGAGAGAGATGGCTGAGAGTGAAGCAGGTAGCTACTCTTTATTCCTCATGCTATTGACTAGGATCAGCATGTCAAGCTCATCTGTCCTGTTTCGGCTGCAAAGCAGAGGACATACATAACAGTACTTTGCTCAAGTAAATCTGACCTGTACATTTTCAAGTGACAGCGTCTTAGCATCACTGGGTCTAACAACTGAATTTAATGACAACATCAGGGATGCATATTGTCAGTGTTCAATAAGTTTTATGTGGAACTTCAGTCTTATGCATCGAATTAAATTTCAAATAATCTTTCAGGCATTTGAATAATTTCAGATGTCATTGCTGACTATACATATTTCAAAGCCCTTAAAACACATTCTAATTTCTAACAGATTAGTTTCTAATTTTACATAGTCTTGAAATGTAAAAGCCTGAGTTTTCACTATGAAATACATTTCCATTTTGTTGTTTCAAATTTACTGGTCATATGTTTCAGATACACCCACTCCATCTCCATCAGTGACCCCTCAAATGATTATTTTAAGAGAAATAGGCTTAGTTTATAACAAATCAATAGCCTGAATTTGACAATAATATCTTGCACTAATGGTTTACAGTTTACTCTGAATTTATTATAGGGATTATCATAATCTGTAATTATATAACAAGTATTTAATGTTAAAAATATTCTTTTGCTGGATCAAAGTACTTATCACTTTGTGAAAACAAAACATTACAAAAAAAAACAAATTCAAATTCACTTCTTCTGTTGTGCAGGGAAATTTTCCAGATCAGAGAGAAAGAAAGAGAAAGAAAGAGATGTTCAGGTGCTAGAGACTTTCACTACAAACCATCTGTTAAAAATCACTTCCTGGGGTAGACACAATTAGAAATGTATAGATAAGCTATCAGTGAAGTCACAAAACAAACAAACAAACAAATGGGCTAACAAGGGCTTTCCCTTTTACCTGCCACGTTGAACTCCTGTGTTATCTATCATAATTTTACAGATATTTTTGGATGAGAAATCCCACAAATTTGTAGGTTTGATTTACATGAAATTGCTAAACATTTTGTTTGTTTGTTTGTTTTTGTTGTTGTTAATATTTTTATTCACCTTCAGCCTTCTGAAATTGTGTCATGAAGATAAAACTGTTTGCATTATCTATCAAACTAATGATCTTATTGCAGTCTTGGACATCTTCATATATAACGTGTAATGAAAATGAAGAGAGTCTTGTGAGATTTGGCAGATGGGGAACAGACCCAAAAACCTTTTGAAAAAGTTGCATTTCTAGCAAATGTATTGCTGATTGTCTTCTGCACTAAGCACATAACTTACATGATACAAACTATCTCCCAGTATATCTAAGCAACATGTTCTTACAGTCAGCCTGGGATTCATTTCTGTCCAGCCATCCAAAAGGAAAATATGACCTTTTCCATCTACTGTAAAAATAACTACGTAAAAACGTGTGTCCTTGGTTGTTGTTGTTTACCTTCTATTTAATTGTGTCTGTGTGCATAAGCATAAATGAAAGCACAAATGATTTTTGCATTAGTAAGTGAAAATCTTTTCTCCTATTATCATTTGTAATTTTTGCATAAATAAGTCCATAATCTATATTCACTTTGAAGAATTAGTCTTCATTTCATACTCATATTCCCCTCTCATTCAACATTTTCTTAACTTTCATGGATTATAAACCACATAGATCAAGTAACTCCAAAGATACACTGTTCTTTCACCATGCAGGGTATACCAGTCACATTTTCAATCTTGATTACATTACAGTAGGTTTTGTCTTTAGATCTGACTTTCCTTCATGATGCCTATGCATTAACCCACACACCTCCAATTTTGTTAAAAAGTATTCCTCAAAAAGAAGTACAAAAAAAATCAAGATACCGTTTCAGTATTGTTTCAGTGAATTAATTGTTATGCCTCATTTTGAGAACTCTTACATTTAATGCTTTGTATTAAAAGCTGTTAGCATTGACTGACTTTTACTAGGAATACAATTATTTATGAAATAGTAGTGTCAACTTTTCAGTATCCAAATATGAAGCTACATGTCCAACACACTGTATGATACAACAAGATTGATGATTCATCCTTCTTTTCTTTTCTTTTCTTTTCTTTTCTTTTCTTTTCTTTTCTTTTCTTTTCTTTTCTTTTCTTTTCTTTTCTTTTCTTTTCTTTTCTTTTCTTTTCTCTTTCCTTTCCTTTCCTTTCCTTTCCTTTCCTTTCCTTTCCTTTCCTTTCCTTTCCTTTCCTTTCCTTTCCTTTCCTTTCCTTTCCTTTCCTTTCCTTTCCTTTCCTTTCCTTTCCTTTCCTTTCCTTTAATTCATTTGGATATGTGTAATTTTTTAGAGCTAACCACTTCACTTCACATACAACATTCCTAAATTTTCATCAGATTGAGATTATTTCTGTTTGTTTGGATTTAGGACCAGTTTCACCTAACTATTTAAAAGTTTTTTTTTATTTTTCTTTTTTTTTTTTTTTTTTTTTTTTCCAGAAAACTTTTAAACTCTAATTGTTCAATGTTTGTGGTTCATTTAAATAACATGACAACGTATGTTTTCATTATAGATCATGATATAAACATAAGGACTTCTAACCTCACTTGAAATGAGAGATATTATTCTATTTTACATTTCTATTGATGAATTAAATGACTGAGCATAAGCCACAAAGGAGTTTTCTTTTTGAAATATCTGCTACCAAGAAGGCATTGATTGTCCTTTTGAGGTCAGCCAGTTGAGGGGGTGGGAATACAAAAAAAGTAGTTTTTCTTCCACAGAAGAAAAGGTGAAATTTTCCATATTGAGATTTCAAGATCCAATTAAATATAAGTTTATGAACAACAAAAGAGACTTAAGAATTCTATTAAAATCATACTACCAGAGAACAACTAAGAATACTGTAACAGTAATGTCATTGCAGCAGTGAAGAAAACTGTTCTATTAGCCTGACTGTGAAAATCAATCATCAGCATCACATACGAACTAAGCTGAATGAACCTCATTTAGTATTCATTTTAATGACAGTTACATACCAGGTCTTCGGGCTATGAGCTCCATAATACATAATACTTCTTTCACCAATAATGCTTGCTTTATGAATAGAACAGTAGGCATTTCACCACTAATCAACAGAGGCACAGGCACTTTTTCATTGTTTTCTTACCTCTCCAGCATATCAAATAACATGAACTAGCTACCAGAACAATAATGGGTACATTTGTGTATGACAGTTCTTTCATTTCGAACCACTCAAGAGTTTTTATTGCATATAAAATACCATTGTGAAACAAAAACATTTGTTTTCTTGCTCTTTTTTTTTCTTTTCTTTTTTTTTTTTTTTTTTTTAGGGATGGGGTGAAGGGGGAAGAGGGAAGTATATTCCTTACTATTGATTTCAGTTGTGGAAGATTTGCAGATTGTAACACATATATTTTAAGGAGGCCTTCAATCAACTGCCCAGAGATGCTGTTAAAATTGGCAGATGTCAACAAAAATAGTATTTGAGCATAGTGTTTAATTGCTACTATGATTGATGACGTAGTCAGAAACCTATTGATCTTTTTGAATTGCCTGGTCCTGAATTAATAAACTTCTGTTAAATGCATTCTTCAGTCATGTCTGCTCTATGCTTACTATATAGTTAAGAATCCAATGGATTTACTCCACACTGCACATTAGAGCATCTCTGAGACGCAACTGAAAAAAAAATAAAAAAATAATATTTGTCCTTTCTTTTTCTCCCTCAACACAGTAAACTTCATCTCCTGCATGTCCACTGGCAAGGAAGATCGATGATGTGGTGATTGCAAAATTATACTGCCAGACAGTACCAGCAGAATTCTCTTGCATACTGCACCAAGAAAATGCTTTTTTTTTTTTTTTTTCTCTTCTATTTTATAGTACTATTTTTCCACCAGGTTTGTGAATTTGTCATCTGTCTGTGAGATTTATACTAGTGTTTCACCTCATGGGGAAATTAGCCAGTGGGTTCCAAACAGAAACAAGTAAGACTTCACGATAACATAAGCCTTCCTTCACAAGTTTCTAAAACTGTTAAAAATGTTTGATTATTTCCAAACATCTTGGGTGGAATAAATAGAATTGCAATTAAATCCTATCTAAGTGTTTTGAGATCTGCTAATTGAGCATTCAGTGTAAAACCTCAATGTTATTATCTATTGTGATTCTAAAACTATGAAAAAATAAGCAAGCATTATTTAACTTTCACTGCAACTTTATCTTCAGTTTCATGGCTAAAATTCTTCCTCAAATATTTCACCAATCAGTATTTTCTGTAATTGATTTCCCTAAATAGTTTTTCTATAAAAGATTTTTAATTAAATAAACTGGTTAGTTAGAGGTTCAAAATGTTTTGAAATAGAAACTCAGAAGTGTCTTTAGAAAATGCCTATATTTTTGTTAGTTTATTTGGTTTTGTTTCTGTCTTGGGCAAAGCTGTCTACACGTTTTAGCCCAAAGTTTTGAATCTTTTCATTTAGCTCAAAATTTCATGTTGCAAAAAAAAAATAATAATAATAATATTTAACTGTCCAAAAATGATTGGCTTAGCTTCAGAAAGTATATCTATTTAAGTTTATATATTTCCATTTCAATACATATTTTATTATATAACAAAACCCAGAATGACATAATAACAGGCTAATACTAATGATTAATTAAAAAGAAAAACAAACAAATAAACAAACAAAAAAGACAATCTTATCAGTAATATAAAAAGCTTACTTGTTAGAATAAAATAAAAAAATAAACTCAATATAAGTGTCTGATTGTCTGATAAACAGTAATGTATCAATAAGAATTGTCAAATACAATAGAATGTGCATTCTACTATCTGAAATTTTTAAACAGTGTTCAGGCAGGAATGTCTTCACTAAATGTATCCCTCATACAGCACTGCATGAAATTTCCTGGAATAGTAAATAAACCAAAATTATACAAGGCTCAAGACTTATTCTACCACACAGTGTTAAAGCAGTATGTTTCTGGAATGTATTCTGTTGTCACAATGACCTTTTTTTTTTTTTTTTTCTAATTAACTTCCTTTATTTTTTATTTTCAATTTAAAAAAATGTTCTCAATGACTCCAAGATGGACAATTTAAATCATATATATTTAATCAATTAACTATTTAAAATTATTATTTCAAGTTCAAAAAATATTATCATCAAAGTCTCAATAGTCTCAAATATTTATAGAAAACAGGTGGTTAATAGTTCTACCTTTTCTTTATATCTCCATATACAAACAATCAACAGCTTTCCATAACAATTTTATGTATGTACATATTTATTTATTTATTTATTGTTATGTTGATAGCAATCCATTACTCTGTGAAGGTAAGAATGAATTTCTAAAGACAGTAGTCATGTAATTAAGTGACCTAAACTCACATTTTAAGCCCCCTGAGACCTTTGCATAGATATTCCTATACAGTCTTTCCTTGAATATCTGGGCATAACCACTGACTTCAGAAATCATGAGTAGTGTGAAGTATCTCTTTGTAAATACTACAGTATGCTGTCTTTGTTTCTGCTGCCTTTTTACATTTGAAAAATGTACTGCTCCATGTAACAGTTTTTATAGTTGCTGCATTCTTGTTGCTTTTATTGGCTCAATTATATGTAGTTATGTGAAGTAAATTTCTTTACAGAAAGAAGTTACACTTTAGGCATAAGTCAATTACAGACTTTATAAAATTCAGGTGTGTGTTTTTGAAAATATCAATCTTTTATTGACCAAATTATTTCTCAGCTGAAAAGAAATGAACAGAAGGATGATATTCATCAAGTGAAGAGTAATTATCCAGCTAACTGTTCCTTTAACTGTTCATATTGGCTGTTTTTTCACTATAGGAATACAGTTCAATTCAGTTTATGGTGGTTTTGTTCAAAGTAGTTTTTCAGTGTATACTGCAAGCTTCCTCTAGACACTTAAAAGAAATTGAATTAGCAAGCTGCTTATCAGCTTGCTATTGGATTGAGAGCAGCCCAGAGGAGAAAGACCAGGTGGTGTTGGGTGATGAGAAGCTCAACAGGAGCTGGCAACGTGAATTTGAAACCCAGAAAGCCAACTGGATGCTGGTCTGCCTCGAAGTGTGGCCAGCAGATCAAAGAAGGTCATTTTTCCCCTCTACTCTGTTCTCTGTTCTGGTACCTGGAGTACCGTGTTTAGGTCAGGGGCCCCAGCACAAGAAGGACATGGACCTATCAGAAAAGTCCAGAGGAGGGCCATGAGGGTGATCACATGTCTAGAGCACGTCTCCTGTGAAGACAGGCTGAGGGAATTGGGATTGTTTTTCCTAGAGAAGAGGAGACTCTAGGGATACACTATAGTGGCTTACCAGTACCTAAAGGGGGCTACAGAAAAGATAGGGAGAGACTCTTTATCAGGGAATGTAATGATAGGACATGGAGTAATGGCTTTAATCTAAAAGAGGGTAGATTTATATTGCTCTTATTAGAAAGCTCTCACCTCTTAGAGGGTGGTGAGGCACTGTAGCACTGTAGCCCAGAGATGAGGCTTTAAGCAACTTGTTCTAGTGGCAGGGGGCTTAGAACTTGGTGATTTTTAAGATCCCTTCCAACCCAAGCAATTCCATGATTTTATGATTCTATGCTTCTGTAATCAGAGACAAATTTCTGAAGCAGTGGAAGGAAATACATAATGGCTGACAAGCAGGTCTTGCTTTGATTTTCCTTTGTGCCTGGTGTTGTTTGGCCTTAACAATAGTGATATGAAGGACTGTAACGTGATTCTGATCTCAGTGGAAAAGCATAAAACCCTTCATTTCAGTTTCCCAGCAGAGGGGATATGAGGGATATAGAATTTGTGCATAATCACAGAGTAACTAATTTCATATATGCATAAACATGAGTACTAAAATAAGACAGGCTGAAGGACAGCCTCCTCTAGGAATTTGAACTCAGCACTAATACACATGCTCTTAGGAGCATTTCCACCTTTGAAATATTTTGTAATCAGAAAACAATGTAAAAGCAAAATTTAACTTATTTTCATAAGATCATAGAATCACAGAACCACAGAATCACAGAATCGTCTAAGTTGGAAGAGACCTCCAAGATCACCTAGTCCAACCTCTGACCTAACACTAACCAGCCCTCCACTAAACTATATCACTAAGCTCATAGGATATCATAGGATAATGCAGGTTGGAATGGGTCTCCAATCCAAACTCTTGACCAAAGCACTGTCACCTACAAGGCTGACAGTATCCCAGTCCTCAAGACCTTTCTTTTTCCTCAGTATTAATCAATTGTTCAGTTGACCACACAGAATGTATCTGGTGCCATCTGAGATTTCCCAGGGAACCCATCAAGGCCTGCGGCTGCTAATCCCAGAAGAGCTGAATTTCCCAAATGTTGGTAGCAACTTTCCTAAATGCCCAGTCCTATCTGCCAGCCCTGCACAGGTGTCTCCAGCTGCAACATGTCTCATGTTGTGCCTAACATATCTGTGTGGGCAACCAGACTGATGATGGTCTAATGACAAGACAGAACCACCTGCTGCCCAACACATGTGCCAAAGGGCATGCATGGAGCACCACCAGGCCTGCTATAGGAGCAAGCATTCAGACAGCACCAAGAATGGAGCTGACCCCTGCCTTTTCCTCCTTTAGAAGGAAGCATCCCAATGAGTAAATAAATAAGTGAAAAATTCTTTCAGCTGAGGTATTTTTGTTGTTTGTTTGTTTGTTTGCTTTTCCTGAGCAGAAAATTGATTTCCAACTGGCCAGAACAATTCATTTTCTTCTGAGAAATGTTCTGAAAATAATATACTGTATTAACCAATACCAGGACAAGTAAATATTAGAAGAGCATACTTCAATTAATTACCATCATCACCTATTCCATTCCATAATACTTATTCCTTATGATGTATAACTTTTTATTTATTACATCTGTTATTTCTTATATCCAATACATGCTAGCTTAAATATCATGTCAATACTGCCTTTACTTTTTATAACAACCTTCCTCACACAAAGGATCAAATATGCTTAATTTGATTCAACTCAAGAAAGTATTTATTAACAATGAACTACTGCCTCAGCTCAACAAATTTGCCTTTATGCCCTTTCAGAACATAATCACAGCTTTTATGATACATATATAGTGTTTCCAGATAAGTATTACTTTTTTTTTTTTTTTTAATACAATGATGTTAGTAGTTTCTGCAACATTGAAGTAGGCTCATATATAAACTATAGTAGAGATATCAACAGAATAAAATATGTACGTATGTCTTAAATATAACGACATTCAACAAACAATGCAAAAGTCCTCCTCCTATGTGCTACCATCTTCTATCATGGATTCCATGAAAAGAACTTTTTTTTTTTTTTTAATATTTTGGGATGAATAGAAGTTTTAATTCTCAGGAATCTCTCCAGTGTGTAAATGAGTCTTGAAGAAAACTTAAGAAGAGATCAGAGGAATTTTATAAATTACTTGATACCTCAAATGAATAAATATGTCAACAGGAAAATCAGTGGGAGGGCAGAACCAGACTGTGATAGCAGGGAAACAGTCCTTTTGTCTTAACACAGTCTACACAGATTTTGTCCCCAACCCACATAAACAGTTTGTCTGCAACATGGACAAATTCTGAGACAGAAGGACAATCCTCTTGACACAGTGGTTATACTGATTTTTCTTAGCACAGCAATGACACCATCATCAATGAGAATCTGGAAAGGATTATTAAAAACGTTGGCCCCAAATTCTGCATGGAAATATTCTTTTCTCTAAATAATCAATAGAATCATAGAATCATAGAATATCCTGAGTTGGAAGGGACCCTTAAGGATCATCAAGTCCAACTCTTGACACCGCACAGGTCTACCCAAAAGTTCAGACCATGTGACTAAGTGCACAGTCCAATCTCTTCTTAAATTCAGACAGGCTCGGTGTAGTGACCACTTCCCTGGGGAGCCTGTTCCAGTGTGCAACCACCCTCTCTGTGAAGAACCCCCTCCTGATGTCAAGCCTAAATATCCCCTGCCTCAGCTTAACCCCGTTCCCGCGGGTCCTGTCACTGGTGTTAATGGAGAAAAGGTCTCCTGCCTCTCGACACCCCCTTCCGAGGAAGTTGTAGACTGTGATGAGGTCTCCCCTCAGCCTCCTCTTCTCCAGGCTGAACAGGCCCAGTGACCTCAGCCGTTCTTCGTACGTCTTCCCCTCCAGGCCTTTCACCATCTTCGTAGCCCTCCTCTGGACACTCTCCAACAGTTTCATGTCCTTTTTATACCGTGGTGCCCAGAACTGCACACAGTACTCGAGGTGAGGCCGCACCAGCGCAGTAAATAATAAGTATAATAAGTAAACTTAAAATTAGATGTCTTACCTTAATTTTTATTTTTTTTAAAGAATTAATAAATTTGAAAAAATTAAAGAAAATTCTTTAAAAATGCAGAGGAATTTGAAAAAGTACATTTGTCATTCTTGGTTGGAAAAATGGAGAACTGTTAGAGGAAAGATGAACATGTTCTTATATTGCATAGTTATATAATCATTTTATTTCATATTTTATATTTTAAAAGTATAAAAGTTTTAAAACTGAAAGACGAGATTTCAATTTACCAAAACAAAGGAGACTGACCAATTTATTCTTTCTACCTTTCAATTTTCTTCCACAAGTAGTTTCAAAATTTCCAAATAATGTAGAACTTTTTTTTTTTTTTTTTTTTTTTGTTGTTGTTGTTGTTGTTTGGTTTTGTTTTTAATGTGAAATTTCTAATGGTTTATGGTTAAATTTGCACAGTAATTAGTAGCACTATGCAGTAATAGTCAATTAGAGTTTTTTTTCTAAGAACATTTTATTTAAACAATTTTTATTGTATTGCTATTCCCTGTCTCTTACAACTTTTTACTGTATGGTTACTCATTTGGTAGAATGTCACTTACAATGTTTGCTTTGTGAAACTTTTATATTCACTGAGCCAAAAAAAAACAATAGATGTTGCACTGCATTTTTTTGTGAAGTAATAACAATAAAAACAATTAAGAATATTCACCTCTATTTATGCATGTCTAGAAGGTAGAAGTATTTAATTTCTCACTGTATAATAATGCTAACATTCTCCATTTAACTTAATTTAATTTGAAGTAAATTATAGTTCAGCCCTCTAATGTCATTGTTTTACTTAATGACCTTAATTCAGGTCTGATGTTTAGATTAGTAGTTTTGATTATTCTGTTTGCATCAGCAACTCCTTCAGTTTATATACAAATGAGTCCAGAGCTTGAGGAAATAAAGTTCATGATTCACTAGACTCATCACATTAGATTATTATAAATAGGGAAATGATGGCATTAACATAAAATCAAATGAACATAAATTTAAATAGAAAGAAGATGCAATAGATAAAGATTGCAGTGTCCGTCCCTCCCCCCCACTCCCCCCCCCCCAAAAAAAAAAAAAAAAAGTTTTTGTTTTGGAAAGTCTGTTTAAAGAAGAAATAGCCTTAGAAGATTTCTAGTTTCTTCCTTTGTGTCCCACCAGGTCTCATGAACTTGTGTATTCCGAGTTGAAGCATTGAAGCACCTTATTCTTTTGAGTTTTTCAGTTCTTTATAAAATAAAAACAGGAAGACTAATCTGAATATGTTCTAGAGAATATTTTCCTTTTTTGTTTTTTTGATTTCGGTTTTGCTTTTGCCTTAGTCAAACAAATTTTATTTATTTTTTTTTTCCTCCATGCTTCAGTTCCCACACAATTCTGTTCATTGTCTTCATTCATATCTTTACACCAAAATTTCAGGACTTAGCTTCATGAACACAACTAAAAAGTCCCAGAAGTCATCATTTATTACAGGAAGAGAACTCCAAATGCATATGCCTTTTGTGGCTCCAAAATGTCGTATTAAAGCCTCACCATCCACAGAGTAACTTTTTCCACATACTATTTTAATAAAAGATCACCCACTTTTTTTTTCTTTCTTTTTTTTTTTTTTTCATGGGAAAAAAAAAAAAAAAGTAAAAATCACAGACCGGCTTGTATCTCACTGATGCTAAAAAATTGTAGGTACATTGGTAAAGCAAATACAACATTTCACAAATCGTAAGCTTGGTATTATAACATCATAAATAAAAATACCAAGAATGCCTGGTGAAAAACACCTAGAGAAGTCAAGAGCTAGCAGTCATTTTGAAGTTTAGTCTTCAATGTCCTGGGTGCTGCTACTAATCTGACTCTTACTTTAAGCAGCAGTGCAAAGTCAATGCCCTTTTTTATTCCTTACAGACTCAAAAGTCAGTCCATTTCTCATCAATCTTTGGAGATTATCAGAATATCATGTACCTATAACAATTACTAATTCCAGTCCTCCAGAAAATGTGAATCAGATTCAAGAGTGTATGTACAAATGAATTGGAACCGCCAACTTGAATTGTCAATCAGGACAAATGATTCAAGGACAGGGTATGTTCTTTTGAAAACTACATTCCTTTGGTTTTGACAAAATGTCTCACTTATGCTGGTTATGGGAATGGGATTATAAAATCATGTACCAAGTGCATTATCTAGATACCTGTAGCAGAATCTAAACTGTACAAGCCATGAGATCATTTCCTTGACTGCCGGGTATAGCCTAGAAATAAACCTGTCTCTTGAAATATTATTACATGAATACAAGAAGGCAGAAAGTCTATCAGAAGTCTCTGGACAATTTACAAAGTAAATACATTGGATTCAAAATCACATATTTTTTGTGGAAATGAGGGGTTAAATTTACAATGAATATGACACATTAGAAACTGAGTGAGTGATGCAATACCTCTTACAGGAAACAAAGGCTGAGGCTAAAAGGCTGAAAAATTTGTAGTCCAAATACAGAGAAATAAAACACCCAGAAAGATATTTCTCATTGCAGGGTTGTCCTTTCTTCTTTTGTTCTACATTCATGTATTTGTTGTTGTATGGTAAAACTGTCTATAAACCTATAAACCACTTATTTTAACCTGGACTTCCTGTGTGTGTGTGTGTGGGGGGGGGGGGGGAAATTAAAAGAAGCTCAATGCAAATGTGCATAGGTAGCAATTAAAGCAGAAAAGTCTTCCAAAAGTATCCCAAAAGTATGAAAGAAGATACAAAGATACACTTAGGGTTCATCTCTTTTGTACGATGAGTCAAAAATGAAGAGAGTAGTGGCTTCTCCCAGAGGTAAAGGCCATTGAAAGAAAAATGTTGACAGCAAATGAGACATTTCTATTTCTAAAGTCCAGGTAGAATTCATTGCAGCACACACAAAACCACTAGTTTAATATGTGTACTACCAGTTACATTAATAAATCTGATTTTGAAAAATTGTGTGCATGTATGTATTGCAAAAGGTGTTGCACTATTGATGCAGTAGGAATAGAACAGCAACCTTTATTAATACTAGGTTACACAGTCACCTACACAGCTCTTGGCTGCAATGCAATACATACTTTCTGCAAAAAAAAAAAAAAAAAAAAAAAAAAAAGAAGACTTCTGAGAAAGTACAACCTTTCTGAGGAATAGAGTGGTATTCCGCAGAGCCAGGATCTGTGGTCAGGAATCAATACAGCTTTCTGGAGGTGTCTTGTTTGGTTAAATGGAGAGTGAGCAAAACAGAATGATGTGCAGTATAAATCCATAACACTATTCAAATGTCATTTGAGGTGGCTTCAAGGTTAACAGTCGTTGCTATCAAATAAGCTGCCAGAATGGCAGGAAGTTTTCGTTCACTGAGAGGTCTAAGGTCTAATGTGGTAATTAAACCCAGAATACAAAATAAACTGTTCTCACACAGCATACCAGTGTGCAGGAGAATCCTAATGCATAGATAGCATTGCTGATTCTTATTGTGTAAAGAAAACACTATTGCTGCTCAGGCAGCTTTAACTTCTTTTAAGCATCTGGTATATTAAGTGCTTTCTCATGTTTCTGGGAGAAACAATCCTTCATTGCTTCCAAAGGGGAAAAAAATAACTAAAATCAAAACAAAAACTAATTTTTTGTCACTTGTTACAATTGTTTCTAGCTGAAGCACATTTACATTTTAACCAGCTCACAGAGCTTTAGAGGCTCTAACACTGATACAGAATAAAACAGTTCCTAGAGAATGGAACTTCTCAATCAAGTCACAGTCTCTTTTGGTTCTGAGTTTAAAATGTTGGTGTACTGTGTCTAGACATATCTGGGCAAACCTGAGAATACTTCAAGCACCTTCTCTACACTGGAAATGTTGTTAGTTTCTTATGGAAAGGCTATGGAGTAGCTCAAAACTTATTATCCTTCCTCTGCTAAAACATTAATGGACAAAAATAGCATCTGCCATACAGGTGGCTGCATAGTGGAATGAGATGATTATGAATTTCTTGGAGCATTACTAAATCAAAAGCTGCTGGTCATAAAGAGGGAGATCTTCCCTAATGGCAAGTTTCTGCTAGATGAAAGCCAAACACAGCAGGCTGCCCAGAAGACTTGCAGGGGCTAAAATGAGTCTCCTCTACCCTACACTCCAAACACCAGACTCACCAAAGGACTGGCAACAGAATATAGGCTATTTGACAGATCTGTAAATGTCAAATGTTTCAAAGAGGCCTGTTGAGTAGGCCTCTGCTAAACTTCTACAGCTTATCATCTTTAAATGGGTCAGTTCAGATTTCCAAAGTGCCAAAAGCCTGTTTGTATCTCCCAAAAGTACCAAGACATTAATGTTTAGAGCTAAAGCAGTGATATTCAGTGATAGTTAGAAAGGGCCTCTGAAAGGATTTTTGAACCTGAGATTTGGCCTCCTAGACCTAAAAAAATGCACACTGAACCTAGATACAATTATCTTAAAAGCTTATGTGATTTAATAATCACATATTTATTTATGGATATTTAATAATATCCATATAGGAAAATAAAGAGGGCAAAAATAATCTCAGGCATGGAATGTCTCATCACCCACTTAGTTGTTTAATTGTTAGTTCATTCCTCACTCTGGTCAGATACAGGAGACTCGATACAGCAATTGGTTTTAGTCATGTGACTGGTGGATATCTGTCCACAGATGCATATACAAACAGAGGGGAAAAAAAAAAAAAAAAAAAAGCAGTGCAGCATTCTAAAAGAAAAAAAGCTTTCACATTTTTTATTTTTGGCCTAATAAGATGTATTTGCCTTAGGTCCTAAACCAACTGCAGCATTATCAATTATTTAGTTCTGCAAGGATTTATTAAAAAACAACAAGAAAAAAATATTTACATTATGCTGGACTAGACATTATAGTTCCTGGAAGAAAACAAACTCTCTAAGTTGGAAAATATTAAGCTTTTAAAGTAAATGATTTAATAGTCTTTTAACTGTGGAATATACAGAGCAATAATTCTGACAAAAGGTGACTTATCTTTCTGGGACAGCCATCAAATTGCATGTGCAGATTAGATACGTGCTCCAAACTGTATGCATAGAGGTACTAAAATCACAAAGTACTGCTGAAAATGTCCAAAATCATCCCTTGTGTAACTGTATTGAAGCCAGGGGAATTATGCTCGTGAGACATTTGTCACGTTTATGGGCACATTTCAATCTCTGTGACAGCAGAACAAAGGCCCTTAGCAGCATGAACTCTGACAAAAGTTCTCATAAAAGAATGCAAGGCACTGGCACACAAAATGCATTAGTGACTAGTTCAAGCCCAAAAAGGGACTGAATGAGACTTGGTAGAAAAGGTTTGACCTAGTAACTTGTCTTTACATGCATATGTGAGCTTCCTGTGTAATCCCAAGAAGGTTTTAAAGTTGTTCCCCTGGTAGGACTGAGAACCTACAGTATTTCCATCAATGTGATAAGTGCAAATGGCATGTCTCAGCAATTTACTGGGGTGAGGTACAGAAAGGAATAACTGCTTAAGACATAAAACTGTCCAATTTTTTTCATAGAGTTCCTCTCCTTCATCCACCTTAGCATACCAGTGTGCAGCATACCAGTGTGCAGGAGACACATTAAATGAAAAATAAAATTTAAAAAGTGGAGGAGTGAGTAAAATAAAGTACATATAAACCTGTGTCACAAATATGAGCAATAGATCTGTAATTTCCACCTGAAGATTTCTGACGATGTCTGAGTGATTATTTAGGGGGTTAATAATCACGTCTACACTTTTAGTATTTCTTCCATTGTAAGAGAATATAGAATTCCAGGGTGAGGAAATTATTTTGTAAACAAAACAATGCCTTAAAGACAGATGAAAGAATGACAATAGCAACTACTACACTTGGTTTTGCCTTACATAGCTCTTGTCTTAATGAGGAGATTGCTACTGAATGCTGACACAACCAGCCAATGACACAACTGGCTCATCTTCCTATCTTCTTCACCTTCTAATTACTGCACAGACTGAAATTCTTAATGAGCCCTGGAGTGGAAAGTGGAAAGTAAAAGAATACAGACATAGAGCTTCAACAAGAGCAATACAGTAAATAGAAAACGGACATTGCACATAACTGTATTTAATAAGATAAATGATTAAAAAAGAAAAAAAAAAAGATATTTTTAAGTATGCATAAAATTGGATAAATTCAATTCAAAGGGAAACATACTAATTAAAGAGAAGATGCTTAATAAGCACGTGGACTAATATATATATATATTTTTTTTTCCTACCACTCCTAAAACAGGGAGAATGGAGGTGCTGTCCTAAAGACATATTTTCAGGTACAGATCCTTAGAAATTGAAATCTATAAAGTGAATGCTAAGTGCAGCAAATCACAGAGTGTAAGTGAGATAGATAGGCAGCTCTGGAAAAGGGTTATTCAGTATAGATTCAGATATGCTATGATCCCACAAAATGTAGAAAGAATGTAAGAGCAACATCAGTATATAGGCCAATTACCCATAGTTTCCAGTACAGGATATAGGACAAAATTAGACTATTCCTTCCACTTAAAGATGAAAACAAAACAAAACAAAAACAAAACCAGCATTCATTGACTTGTGTAAAAATAATGAGTCAATGGTCCTTTCTCTATCCTATTAAAAAATCAAATTCTTTTTTGGTAGCAGCCAGGATATGCAGTACTACAGACTACATAGACAACAGTAGAATGTCTGATTATTTTTAGAAAAGAATGTAAAGAAAATAAGGCCTCATTAAAAAATAAAATAAAATAAAATAAAATAAAATAAAATAAAATAAAATAAAATAAAATAAAATAAAATAAAATAAAATAAAATAAAATAAAATAAAATAAAATAAAATAAAAAAGAATATAAAAATCACAATGTGAGAAGCTCATTTCTTAAATAAGTAAATAAATAAAACTCATATGGTAGGTTAACTAATACTACAATATAAAAGACTGCTCTTCAGAAAGAGAGACAGTTAACATCAATATACTGAGTAGATCTACTAACTAGTATACTGGAAGAGAAAATTGACTAAACAGTTGAAACCTGAAGGTTGTAATTTCAGCTAATAGCATGGAAGATTTTAAATAACTACACAAAGATTTCCACAAGTTAGGAGACTGAATAAGAAACATCAATTTCTTATAAAATACATCATGATTTGCATAAGGAAAAATGCATAAGTCTTCTAGTTTGAAATAGGGCATTTATCTAGACTTTAAATAAGGCTTATCAGTGTACAATACATATGAGTTAAAAACAAATGGGGTAACTTTTGCAATTAAAAAGTAGTAATTTATAAGTAGGATATGAGAAGGATATAAAATTGCTAGTGTATGTCAAAAGGAAGGCGACAAAGATGGTAATGGGTCTAGAGAGAAAGACATATGAGGAACAGTTGAATACAGTTTGTTCACCCTAGAGGAGACTGAGGGGAGACCTCATGGTGGCCTACAGCTTTCTCAAAAGGGGGAGCAGGGAGGCACACACTGATTTCTTTCCTCTGGTGATCAGCAGTAGTACCCAAGGGAATGACATGGAGCAACATAAGGGGAGGTTCAGGTTGGATATTAGGAAAATAATTAGGAAAATATTTTTTTTCCAAAATAATTTGGAATAATAATATTTTTCACCAAAATAATTTGGTGAAGAAAAAGTTCTTCACTAAGAGGGTGGTCAGGCTCTCCCAGGAGTACCAGTTTCATTGCCAGGCTCAGTCATGGCACTGACACTGTTGGAATTCAAGAAGTATTTGGACAAAGCTCTCAAGTGTGTGGTTTGATTTTTAGGTAGTCCTGTGTGGAGCCAAAAGTTGGACTGCATAATCCTTGTGGGTCCCTTCCAACTCAGCATATTCTGTGATTGTGTAATTTTTTGTTATACAAAACTCTCTTCAGTTGATTCTGACAATTTTTCAATAATGAAATATAGAAGAATCTGAAAGATACACATTTCATATTGATTTACTTTCCAAATTTTAAATAATTAGCTAGTTTTTCGCTGACATATTACAATGAAATCTGCATGTTCACTGAAGACCTTTTATCTGTAGCTTGCTTTGGTTCTTATTTATCTGAACAGTGTAACAGAGCAAATGGAGTCAGAATTGGATCTTTTGTACTTTGCTAGGAAGATCATCTCTTTCTATGAGGTCTTGTTAAGAAGGTTTTATTAAATATTTATACTGTGTTTAACTGCATAGAAGGACACATGACAATCATATGGAAGCTATCAATGGTGCATCAACAACAGGGCAGATCTTCATCACTATTTCTAGTCTTCTGGGTCCCATGTGTTCAAGGAACTACCTGTGTTTTGAACAGCAACAGGTAAATAAGCAGAAAAATCAGTACAAGAAAAATTAGATAGTTTAAAATAATAAATAGTATTTGAAATAATCTGGGTAGAATGGCCCATTTACTTATGAGATCAAGCTGTCACATGCAAAATATTCAACTAAAATCTAGAAAATTCACAAACACAGAGATTACCAGCAGGCATAAATATTCTCAATTTACGTAAAGGAAAGCTGTTCATTAAGACATTGGATGTGAGAGTCCTTTTTTTTTTTTTTTTTGGAAATAAACACAAATATTGCAAAATACAACTTCTGAACATCCAGTGTATATAATGCTACTTAAGACCCTAATGTTCCTATATATTGTAAAAAAGATTGGATGAGAATGTCACACATTAAATATGTGTCTTTACAGCATCATTTTTGCAAAGTCACCTCCCAGACCAAAATCATACTTTCAATACTCCTTAGTGTGCTGTCCTTTATGTCATTACTATGCAGGTTCTTTTTTATCCTGGTGAATTATCAGTTTCTTTCTATGATTTGGCATGCTTCAAGGAGATCTGCAAACTCACTATCTCCTCAATATATCACTGTGGGAATAAAAGATTAGGAAAGAAAATAGTGGATTTCAAGAGTGGGGGAGGCTCTCCCAAGAATCTGATAGACTCAAAAGGTTAATCTTCAGCTACACCTTGTTCATTAGTCTAAATATACATTTAAAACATCAATGTGCATAAAAGTACTTTGTCAGTACCCATTAAGAATGTGCATTGCATATTTCAGACATGTCTTAATAGTAATAGGCACTGAAAAGCAGGCACTGTTCATTGTTTTAATGACTGGTTTTCCCTCTGAGTGCACTGTGAAGCTATGATGCACCATAAAGTGACACTGGTATGCCCTGTGGACATGAGCAAACCATTCAATGAAAATCAAGCAATTAAAAGGCATAATGTGTGAGTGTGACTTCTAAGTAGCTATTATTTCAGAGACTGATTTAAGTCCTGCTTCTTCACGCTGGTATAAGGGAGGTGAGGATCTAAGAAGACCTTCCTGATATTGGCCAACTATACTATTATATGGACAGTTGAAAAAAAGACGCCATGATAAGGCTATTATCCCATCTCTGACACAATATATTTTATTTTATTTTATTTTATTTTATTTTATTTTATTTTATTTTATTTTATTTTATTTTATTTTATTTTATTTTATTTTATTCTAATCATTCTGCTAACATAGCTACACTGTGCAAGTAAATATCCTGCAGCAGACAGATTAATTGCTTCTGCCAGTTAAGGACAAAACTATGCCTATACTGCTAATCATCCCTGAGTCCCAGGCCATGTAATGAATTCCCTTCCTCTCAGCTGGACAGGCAGTAAAGTAGCCTGCAGGGCAGTCCCACTCCCTCATGTTGTATCTTTGTGGTCATTAGACAAAATTGTTTGATTTTTAAGCTGTTTCAGTTTGAATACATGAAATAACAGGCTGTTTTGCAATAAGTCAGAGTCGAGTGGTATGTACACAGCATGCTGCTCAGGGAGTGAATGATATGACATCAGAACATATGGTGTCTTTGAAAGTACATGGTCCATTGGGATGACATAGAGGACTGTGTAGGGCAGAAAAAAAACACCTGGCATGCTTCTGGCTGAGGACAATTTGTCCTCAGATTCAAACATCTCCTGAACTGCATCTGAGTTCAGCTTGGAGGAAGGAAACACTTTGGTTGCTTTACAGGAGAGCCTGGGAATTAGCTAACATATCTATCACTTCATAAAGAAGCAACTGATTTATTTGACAGTGCCAATGCAACCCAATAGTCCTTTCTCACTGATATTGAGACCCAGTTGCATAAGTATATGTCTAGTGTGCCAGCAGTTCTGTAAAACTTGAAGGTAGGAGGAGAGGGTTGCTCTGCTAAGGACCGGGCCAGTGGCGGAAGAATGATCATACCATGACAGTTAAGATCATAGTAGCTGCTCATGATGGAAATGAGCTTCACCTGGCAGCACCTCTAACATTGCTCACATTGTTACAGAGGAAGTGAAATCTCCTCTTATTGCTAAACATGCCAAATATGAGTGAATATTGGAGAGCAACTTTCTACATAGGTAGGATAAAGGAGAATGTTTTAAACTAAGAGAGAAGATTTAGGTGGAAATTCTTCACTTAGAAGGTGGTGCAGCACTGGAACAGGTTACCCAGAGAAGTAGTGGATGTCCCATCAGTGGAAGTGTTCAAGGCCAGGTTGGATGCAATCCTGGGCAACCTGATCTAGTGGGTGGCATCCCTGCCCATGGCAGGGGGGTTGGAACTAGGTGAACTAGCGTGAGAAACTAAGTTGCGTTTTTGCAGTAGATAACTAATTTTCTGTATTCCAAGGTAGTTGTGTAGTCATAATAAGGAGAAATGCTAAGTAGATAAGTGAACAGTAGAAGGCCTCACTGTTCCAAAATAAGGCAGAAGCTTGAGAAGAACAGGATGAGCAATGTGAGAACAGTAAAACAAAGATCACACGTTCTCAAAACATAAGAAAGGAGAAATTAAAGGGTTGAAAAAAAAAGAAAAAAATTACATATAGAGGAGCATCGAGTAGCTGGTAAACCTGTAGCACTCAGCCAATGAGGAAACAGGGGAGATGATCAGGTGTCGGGTAATAGAGAATAAAAGGTTGTGATTTGATGCATTCCTAATTGAATCGCCATTGGAATCACAAATAAAATAGCTTCACAGAAGATCCTGTCTGAAGAAAATTATTTGAGATTTTTCTCACATTGAACAATAGAAAGTTAAGAAAGTTAAAGGGGTAGAAAGTTAAGGTCCGTTTCAACCCAAGACTTTCTATGATTCTATGAATATATGTAAAGTATTGCTTCCCTCAGGCTGGCAGCCTAACTGGGAAGTATAACAATAATACAGGTACTTAAAGTCCAATATTGTTTTTCAAAAAACATAAAGATCATGAAAACAACTCTGTACCTCTAGCACGGTTATAGCATACTCACAGTTGTCACATGAGCAGTAACACATGAACAACTATATTCCATTCTCAACATGGGGAGTCAGAGGACTGGCAGGTTTTTAGCATGACCTACCTTTTATCTTACGCTATAAAAATATTGGAATGAAAAAATAACCATAGTGTAATTTCAAATACTTTGAACTGAGGAGATCTTCTGAGTCTTCCCAACACCCACATGCACGCACACTTACACACACGAGTAATATTTCAGGATTGTGCTGACACTACATGGCACTCTAAGGAGACCCAAGTGCTGCGTTACCTGACACAGTCACTCCCCTTCAGTAGATGCTGGCCATGACGAGCATAGCCAGACCACTCTACATCACTTGACTGAGTGAATGGTTCAGGAACTGATACATTTAGCCTTGTAGATTCAGCCTGCAAAAATGGCTGAACAAACGAATATGCAGAAGGTAAACACAGACTCATGATGACTTTGGAGTGTCAGATATTGCTTGTTCATAGGGCTGACTTTAAATTATTCGGGACACTGGTTGGTAGAGTCCCTTGGGAGGTGGTTCTGAAGGGCAAAGGAGTCCAGGAAGGCTGGGCGCTCTTCAAGAGGGAAATCTTAATGGCTCAGGAGCAGTCTGTCCCCATGTGCCCAAAGACAAGCCGGCGGGGAAGAAGACCAGCCTGGCTGAACAGAGAATTGTGGCTTGAGCTTAGGAGAAAAAAAGAAGGTTTACAATCTTTGGAAAAGAGGGCAGGCCACTTGGGAGGACTATAAGGATGTTGCGAGGCAGTGCAGGGACAAAATCAGAAAGGCCAAAGCTCATCTGGAGCTCAATCTGTCTACTGCCGTTAAAGACAACAAAAAATGTTTTTATAAATACATCAACACAAAAAGGAGGACTAAGGAGAATCTCCATCCTTTACTGGATGTGGGGGGAAACTTAGTTACAAGAGATGCTGAAAACACTGAGGTGCTTAATGCCTTCTTTGCCTCAGACTTTAGTGGCAAGAGCAGTTGTTCTCTGGATACCCAGCACCCTGAGCTGGTGGAAGGAGATGGAGAGCAGAACGTGGCCCTCATAATCCACCAGAAAATGGTCAGGGACCTGCTACAGCACTTGGATGTATGCAAGTTGACAGGGCTGGATGGGATCCACCCAAGGGTACTGAGAGAACTGGCAGAGGAGCTGGCCAAGCCGCTTACCATCATTTATCAGCAGTCCTGGCTATAAGGGGAGGTCCCAGTCGACTGGTGGCTAGCAAACGTGATGCCCATCTACAAGAAGGGCTGGAGGATAGAACCAGAGAACTATAGGCCTGTCAGTTTGTCCTCAGTGCCAGGGAAACTCATGGAGCAGATTATCTTCAGTGTTATCACGCGGCACTTACAGGACAGCCAGGTGATCAGGCCCAGTCAGCATGGGTTTATGAAAGGCTGGTCCTGCTTGACGAACCTGATCTCCTTCTATGACAAAGTGACGCTCTTGGTGGATGAGGGAAAGGCTGTGGATGTGGTCTACCTTGACTTCAGCAAGGCTTTTGACACCGTCTCCCACAGCATTCTCCTCAAGAAACTGGCTGCTCACGGCTTGGACTGGGGTATGCTTCTTTGGGTTAAAAACTGCCTGGATAGCTGGGCCCAAAGAGTCGTGGTGAATGGAGTCAAATCCAGTTGGAGGCCAGTCACTAGTGGTGTTTCCCAGGGCTTGGTACTGGGGCCGGTCCTCTCTAATATCTTTATCGATGATCTGGATGAGGAGATCGAGTGCACCCTCAGTAAGTTTGCAGATGACACAAAGTTAGGTGTGTGTGTCGATCTGCTCGAGAGTAGGAAGGCTCTGCAGGAGGTTCTGGATAGGCTGCACCGATGGACTGATGTCAACTGAATGAAGTTCAACAAGGCCAAGTGTCAGGTCCTGCACGTGGGGCGCAATAACCCCAAGCAGAGCTACAGGCTGGGAGATGAGTGGTTGGAAAGCTGCCTGGCGGAGAAGGACCTGGGAGTATTGGTTGATAGATGGCTGAATATGAGCCAGCAGTGTGCTCAGGTGGCCAAGAAGGCCAACAGCATCCTGGCTTGTATAAGAAGCAGTGTGGCCCGCAGGTCTAGGGAAGTGATTGTCTCCCTGTACTCGGCTCTGGTGAGGCCACACCTTGAGTACTGCGTTCGGTTTTGGGCCCCTCCCTACATGAAGGACATGGAGGTGCTTGAGCGAGTCCAGAGAAGGGAGACAAAGCTGGTAAGGGAGTCTGGAGAACAAGTCTTATGAGGAACGGCTGAGGGAGCTGGGATTGTTCAGCTTGGAAAAGAGGAGGCTTAGGGTCAACCTTATCACTCTCTATAGGTACCTTAAAGGAGGCTGTAGAGAGGTGGGGATTAGTCTATTCTCCCACGTGCCTGGTGCTCACTGAGGAATTGCTGTTCACCAGAACAAAACACAGGGTAACATCTATATTGTTATTTTTGTTTTGCAACTGTTTGCTACAGAGAGTGTGCAGTAGAATTAAAAATACCTTTTTACCAACAACTGGTGGTTTTCAAATGACAATTGTTTCTCCTTTGGAAGATGATAAAATTTCAATTTTGAAATATTTAAAATCTTTACCTTTGTTTCAACCTTTATTTTATTTTATTTTATTTTATTTTATTTTATTTTATTTTGTTTTGTTTTGTTTTGTTTTGTTTTGTTTTGTTTTGTTTTGTTTTGTTTTATTTTATTTTATTTTATTTTATTTTATTTTATTTTATTTTATTTTATTTTATTTTATTTTATTTTATTTTATTTTTTTCTTATTGTAGTCTGTAGCTAACACTGTTCTATAAGCTGTCCTTTAGGATACTAATAACATCATTAGAAACTTTTGTTACTGCCTCTAGAAATTCTTTAAAACCCTGCAGCTGAAAGAAGGAAGGAAAAGCAGAAGAAAATTAGAATGAAAATATATGCCTTAAAAGGCAGTTATTTAAATACTTTAAATAATGCCTAGGTTTTTATAAAAGGAAGCAGTCATGCTTTCCTCATGAAAATATCCAATTGAAAGTTCATATTCATTATTTCTTCTTAATAAGGCAATGATGAGGAAAAAAAAAATAATTAGTGCCAAAATCTTTGTAATTGATTGGATGCAGCTGATTGTTTAATAATATACTTGGAACTGTGTTCTTCTGTCTGGACTAGAAGATTTGATATATAAACATTATTAAAAGTTCATGGCACAATTATGGAGCATTAATGTGCAGGAAATATTTCCATGAACAGTAGTTATTTTGCATATCTGCATGCTTTTATTTTATTTTATTTTATTTTATTTTATTTTATTTTATTTTATTTTATTTAACTTTATTTCAGATGAATGACAGCAATGATTTTGTTTAGGTACAGCTTTTAGAGAATTTAGATTCATTCAGTAGCACTGAAATCAAGAGCACTGTATTTTTCAGGAAAAACAAACAAACAAAAAACAAACAAAGAAACAAAAAACAGGGTTTAAATTCAGAAATATAGTGACTGCACAGACATCCATTTAAAAATTCCCATTTTGATAATGTATTAGGAAGAATAGATAAATTACTCAGTACAAATCAGTACAGATGAACTGCAATTGTCAATTTATATGTACTTGAATACATGGTATCAATACCGCAATGAGACCCGTAGGTTTTGAACACAGAGCTGTAACCACAGCAACATTGACTGAGGAAGAGAAACACACAGGACTAAAATTTAGCCCTAGATGACTGTGAACTTAATGACTTTGAACTCATTGGCTGACCTTGCATATGAAAAACATATTTTCAGATACTTTTTTTTTTTAATGTTTCTTACTCTGAGTCCTTTAAAATGGCTTAAAACCTGAAACCTAAAGATTAGTTCCATTTAAAATAAATAAAGTAAATTTTCTAAATACTTCTGTTCATAGAATCATAGAATCATTAATGTTGGAACAGACCTTCAAGATCATCTGGTCCAACCATTACCCTACTACCAATGTCACCCACTAAACCATGTTCCTAAGCGCCAGGTCCAACCTTTCCTTAAACATTCCCAGAGACAGTGATGCCACCACTTCCCTGGGCAACCCATTCCAATGTCTGACTACACTTTCTGAGAAGAAATGTCTCCTAATTTCTAACTTAAATCAAAACTGGACACAGTATTTGAGATGTGGCTTCACCAGAGCTGAGTACAGGGAGATGATCACCTCCCTGGTCCTGCTGGCTACACTATTCCTGACACAAGCCAGGATACCACTAGCCTTCTTGGCCACCTGGGCACACTGCCGGCTCATGCTCAGGCGAGCATCAATCAGTAGCCCAGATGCTTTTCCTCTGCGCAGCTTTCGAGCCACTCTCCCTGTAGCACTGCATGGGGTTATTGTGGCTAAAGTGCAAGACCTGACACTTAACCATGTTGAAACTCATCTCATTGGCCTCTGCCAATCCTGTCCAGGTCCCTCTGCAGGGCCTTCTTACCCTTCGGCAGATCGACACTTCCCCTAAACTTGGTGTCATCTGCAAATTTATGAGGGTGCACTCAAATCCCTCATCCAAGTCATCAATAAAGATATTAAAGAGGATGGGCCCCAACACTGATCCTCAGGAACACCACTGGTGACTGGTTGCCAGCTGGATTTCACTCCGTTAGCCACCACTCTCTGGGTCTGGCCATACAGTCAGTTTTTAACCCAGCAATGTGTGTACCTGTCCAAGCCATGGGCTGCCGGCTTCTCCAGGAGAATACTATGGGAGACTGCGTCAAAGGCTTTGCAGAGATCTAGCTAGACTACATCAACAAGCTTTCCCTCATCCACCAGGCTTTCCCTCATCCACCAGGCATTTCTATCACTTTGTCATAGAAAGCAATGAGGTTGTTAAGGCAGAAGTTGCCTTTCATACTAACTGGGCCTGATCCCCCAGTGGTCTCACATACATTGCGTTCAAGATGACCTGTTCCATTACCTTCCCTGGCACTGAGGTCAAGCTGACAGGCCTGTAGTTCCCCAGATCCTCCTTACAAGCCTTCTTATAGATAGGTGTCAAATCAGCAAGTCTCCAGCCATCTGGGACCTCTCTGGATGACCATGACCACTGATAGATGATGGAAAGCAGCCCAGACATCACATCTACCAACTTCTTCAGCACCCTCAGGTGGATCCCTTTTGTCCCCATGGACTTGTGACAGTCCAGGTGGTGCAGCAGGTCTTTTGACTGTTTTCACCTGAACTGTAGGAGGGTTCTTCTGTTCCAGACTTCTAGGTCAGGAGGCTGAATACCCCAAGGATAAATGGTCTGGCTAGTAACATAACACATTTACAAGGTGTGTGAATTATATAAAGTACTGGTAACTGTACTGTTTGGAAACTGTATTATTACTTACATACACCTTTCATTGTCTAATATGGTGTCAATTTGGGACAAAATTATTGGTTCAATTTCTTGAGTATGAGAAGTTCTTCCAGGATAAATGTCCCCTGAATTTGTATCTAGATGAATTTATTGCTGTCAGTCTATTTCTATTCTTTAAATGAATGTATATTCTAAGTTCTTTTAAATTCATATAATACATTATCTAAAGCAAGGACCGGATTCTTCTCGTGTTCAAGATGTCTATTACACAAAAATAAAAACTACTTTAATAGGAAATCAGATGCATATACTGTTAAACTGTGATGTAACAATTTAATTTATTTTTATCACATTAGCTTTTACAAACTTTGATGAGACTGTATCTGAAGCTATGTTAAAGTAAGAGTCTACTCTACCACTAATACCAGCATTTTATGGAAGGGAAGAAAAAAATGCGACCAGAATTTGAACTTCTGAAGAGGTGTGGATTTTACTATGTTTTCTGCAAAGTTTCCAGTAATACTCACTGTAGGCTGTTAGTGTAGTCACTACACAAAATAAGATTGGTTCTCCTGGGCCACACTTCTATAAATTTTATTTTTGACAAGAGTGGCAAAGGCAATAAAAAACAGTCAAGGGAGACATACTAGGAAACTATAAATATAGTATTAAAAAAGCTTGCAAAAGGAGAATTATTCACTTAGAAGGAGCACAGTCTCTTCTGTACTTCCATTCAAAGCCAAATAAATTCTCCATGGCAGCTCCTAATAACCTCCACAGTTATTCAGTGAATTTGCCCTCAAATTACAGGGTAATAAAAGGATAACAAACCCTTGACTGACTAAATGAGGAGGTGGGTCCTCAGTAAAAGAATGACCTTCATTACGTGCCTTTTTCTTTTGCTTGTCCAGCAAAGTAATATCTCAAAACTACAACTAAATCACTAACAATTAAGAATCTAATAAATCTTTGTTATACTTAAATCATTCTCGGGAGCAAAACTGTGTCGTCTAGAACTGGGTTACTGTTTGTTTAAAAGTTAACAATGGAACAACAGTAACAACAACAAAAACAGCTACCCTTATTTCAAATAAGAATACCAAGACATTTGGTAGCATTATCTCTGTAAGAATATGGTCACAGGTTTTGTTTTTCTGATTGTTTTTTTTTTTTATTATTATTTTTTTATTATTATTTTTTAATTTCAGATAATTAACATTTTTGCATAACATGTAATTGCATTTAGCTGGTTAAAGTCAGGTCTACCTCATAGGATGCCACCTACATATATCCTGAAAATTTGAAAATTACATCTGTGAATACACCTGTTCTGAATCTGACCTGTTTTCAGTTTGACATCCTTATGAAGAGGAAAATAATCTAAATTATTTTAAACAAGAATTTGCCTGGATAATTACATTGCTGCAAGTGAATTCCTACATAAACTATTACTTTCAGTAGTTTAAAAATAGTTTATTTCTTATTAGTCCTATTTCTACATATGCAAGCTTCTTTAAAGAACTTTCTATGCAATAATGTTAGGGGCATGATCCTCCAAAATTCTTAAGTCAAAGACAATATGACCAGTTTTTAAGGGTACAAATATCTACTGCTCTTCATCATCCCTTTTTAAGGACTGTCAGTGCACAGAAGACCAGAGTCCTCCTCTCTCCCTGCTCCTCCCCTCCCCCCAAACAAAAAAAAAAGCTAGAGTTATTCAAGGCAATCACACAGCCTCTAGTCTCACTGGACATAGTCATATTCTTACATGTGCTGACTTAAACAAGTTTTTCAAAAGTGGTGTAACTGTTATATGAAAAGGTTATTATACAACCTTATGTTGTTACTGCCTTACAGTGCACAGGAGCCAACTTACTGTAAACCACATATAAGCCAGTATTAAGATAAATGCAGTGGTAGGTGAGGAAGAAAAAAAAACAGAGGCTTAAAATCTCTGCAGATACCTCAAAAAAAAAAAAAAAACAAAAAAACACGTAATTTAGACAGCAAGCACACAAAAATACTGTGCAAAATAATGTAGATGCCCACTTTCTTCTCTCCAGGTATCCACTAGCTAGGACTTTTTGCTTTCATAAAGTTAAAAACTTGATAGAGTTTTTGAAAAGGAAACTGAAAGTATCATAATTTCTAAAATTGAAAGAAACCTCATAATTTCTAAAATTGAAAGCAACCCGAGCAATCAAAATAATTTTCAAAATGATTTCACTGTGGAATACTGATGTTGATTTTGATTTCACATTGATAAAGTCAATGACTTAGTGTTGATTTCATTTACCCATGCAAATCATTGATTTTACCACACCCTCCGCACATAAATGGGAATGAGATAAATTACAAAATGTATGTTCTTTTTTTTTTTTTTCTAATTATGTAGCATGTGAGTAAAGACATTTTATATGTTTACTACAGTCAATATTCTACTACCATTTCTCCTTTCTGAAACTGAAAACTAGAGCCAATCATAGATTGCAGTAGGAAGTCTTTCCCACATATACCTTCCATTCTACCTTGGCACCTCAAGTAAAGGATTTTACAAACTTATTTCATTGAACAGGCATATGAACCACATTCCATTTATTCCATCTTCATTAACTGTTTTGTGCATGTTGTAAAAATAATTCTGTGAGAGGAAGCCCTTTTTTCACTTCCTTTTTTAATAATAAGTTAATCATCCTCTTTGAAAATATGAGTGAATCATTTTTTTTTTTTCAGAAGATAAACAGGGCTTAGGTTTTAAAAGTTATGAAGAAATTCAAATTCCACTTTTTTTTTTTTTTCCATTGGTACACATTAATAAACACTGGTGTCTAGATATACTTATTTATAGATATATGTGTATATGTGAACTGTAAAACAGAGTATGTGACACATTTTAGAGACAAAACTGTATGATGGGACATTTCTTTCTAAATTATCTTTCTTTTCTACCGAGTTTGTAACTTTTTATCATATATGAATGTTTGTAAAAAAACACTTGCAATTAAAATACTTTTGTCATCTTACATTTTATCA
Source organism: Aythya marila (assembly GCF_965140915.1). Taxonomy (NCBI): domain Eukaryota; kingdom Metazoa; phylum Chordata; class Aves; order Anseriformes; family Anatidae; genus Aythya; species Aythya marila. The sequence goes on along the minus strand of NC_139042.1, from coordinate 52,850,668 downwards.
CACGAAATCATGTGAACAAAGATAAAAATATTGCCTTATGTTTTCCACACACTTATTAGATGATATTAAGGAGTACAGATTGGATTGTATGTATTGGCTGATTTGTTTTATTGACTGTAGAACAACGTTTAAAAATGTACAAATGTTGGTTATCAGGATAGCATGGCAAGCTACAGGTAAACGGAAACAAAAATAAAGCAAAATTAAACAAAAAAAAACAACAAAAAATAAAATAATAAAAATTAAAACATCAGAAAATGAGACTGTGAGTCATCATATGGCATTTTTGACTCATTGTTGAACAAATGTCTCAGACTGATGATCTATGTTACTGGAGTCAGAGTCTTTCAAATCAGACATGGAACTATGCCCCTGTTTGCTTATAATTATACAGAGGTTTAGAGGTTTCTTATGCCATTTATTTTTTATTATTTTTTTTAACAGTTATAAGTAGAAAAACCCAGACTCACCTGTACTGATGTTGGTGATGTGAAGGGATGCAAATGCTTCTAATCCAAAAAAGACTATGTGAAATGCCTACAATTACACTTTGGGGTACTGAAGGACAAATGAAATACTGTTTTTAATCAAAAAGAGAAAAAATGTTTTTCTAAAATGCAGTTATATTACTCATTTTCTTCCAAATTCACAGGTATTCATCATAGCATCCCAAAGCAGCAGAAATAAATAGGATTTAGCAGATTCTTCACAAAAATCATTTACCCATTTTAGGTCTGGTGATTCCCCCGGAAGAAATTTTGTCTTATTATGTTGGCTAGATATATTAGCCAGCTCTAGGGTTCTGACTATGCTGTCTTCACTTTTTAATGTAGTGAGAGTGCTGTGGATAGAATCACCTTAATAGAGCTGGCAGAACTACATTCTAGTAGCAGCTGGAAATCTTGGAAATCTTCTGTAATCCCTGATTGTTCAGCTTATTTTTTTTTTTTAGGGCTGTAGTGTCTAATATTATTTGCATCATATCAACAGTTCTGCTAAAGCACCTTGTTCAAACCTGGATTTATTATACAATTCTGCAAAAACTAGTGAGACCAAAGAGGTAAGTACAATTACAGTGCAACACTTTAAACAGCTGACACAACATTTTTAGGTAAATATTCTTCCATTTTTCCTAAAGGAATGGCATAAAAAAAGAAGAAAAGAAATGGAAGGGAGACCTATAATAAAACATGGGATTCAGGGTCAAGGGACATGCCCTGCAGCTCAATGCTAGTTGAATTATCCATACTTTTCCACTGTACTGGGTCTGGCTGGGGTGGAGTTAATTTTCTTCATAGCAGTCTGTATCATGTTTTGTTTTATGTTGGTGACCAAAACAATGCTGGTAACACACTGATTTTTTAGCTACAGCAGAATATTGCATCTGTTTCTCACTCTGCTCCCCCATAGTGGTGAGTGCAAAAGAGTTTATGAGGAGACACAGCCACGCAGATGACTCAAAGTAAACAAACAGATATTCCATAACAATAACATAGAGAATCATGTTAAGAAGGAAAGGAAAGGAAAGGAAAGGAAAGGAAAGGAAAGGAAAGGAAAGGAAAGGAAAGGAAAGGAAAGGAAAGGAAAGGAAAGGAAAGGAAAGGAAAGGAAAGGAAAGGAAAGGAAAGGAAAGGAAAGGAAAGGAAAGGAAAGGAAAGGAAAGGAAAGGAAAGGAAAGGAAAGGAAAGGAAAGGAAAGGAAAGGAAAGGAAAGGAAAGGAAAGGAAAGGAAAGGAAAGGAAAGGAAAGGAAAGAAAAGAAAAGAAAAGAAAAGAAAAGAAAAGAAAAGAAAAGAAAAGAAAAGAAAAGAAAAGAAAAGAAAAGAAAAGAAAAGAAAAGAAAAGAAAAGAAAAGAAAAGAAAAAAGAAAAGAAAAGAAAAGAAAAGAAAAGAAAAGAAGAGTTTAGGGAGTTTAGTCATCAGGAATAACTGGCTGTGCATTGGGAAGCAGTGAGTGATCAGCTTTGCATCACTTGTTTCTTTTTGCCATCCTCCTCTCTTCTTCTACTTCTCTTTAACTTATTAAATATTTTTTATCTTGACCCACAGATTTTCTTGGTTTTATTCCTTTCCTTGGTTTTTGTTCCTTTCCCACTATGGGAGTGGGAAACAGGTGGGTGGAGAGGGACAATGGGTGAGTGGCTGTGTGGTGCTTAACCATCTAATGAGGCTAACCTGCAACACACATTCATGAAGGACCCTAATCATTTTTCACACTGAATAACTCTGATAACTCCTAAAGTGACACATGGTTCTACCCCAATACCCAGTATTACACAGAGATAGTTCGTTGCTCCCTTATATGTGTAGTAATAATGAATTAACCCACATTCTCTTCACATCCTCTGTGGGTGAAAGTTTGGAGGTAGCAGGGAGAGCCCTCTCCCTTACTCTGCTACAAGAGGTACTGCTACTAGAATCAGCAGAAAACGCTACAAATTACAGATGTCCATAGGCAGAATATCTTAATTTGTCACCTCTAGTTAGCTATTTCTGCCCTGAATTATTTTTTATGGATACAACTCCTACCTTTTGCTTGTAGAACTGTGTATTTCTCAGTGTTATTTGAGGATTTTAAGGATACAAAAGTTATCTAGGCAGTTTCCAGCACTCAAGAAGATAACAAATGCATTTTTAAAGCAGAACAATCTGAAGCTTGTTATGCTAGAGGCAAATTGTTAACCTTTTCACTATATAATGACCCATGGACATGAAGAAAATAATAGGATGTGGATCACAGTTCATTTTATTTTCTCCCTTTATTCTTTAGAAATTTAATTCACCTCAGATTAAATGGCAATTCTTTCTTTGCCATTAAGCTTTCCAAAAATAGAGTATAGTGTTTAAATATCATTTACATCACAGTCAAAAGAATAATCACATAAATAAGAATTTATGAATAATTAACTGCCACGGGTATTACATTAGCACAATACTATTTTTAATTTATGGGGACCACAATGGCATCTTTACCAATCTGGCAAGGGGCAAGTAGCAATTAAATTAGCACACTGATTAACTGACGACTTATTGTATAGGCATACAGAGTGTGATTGATTGATTGATGAATCTTTTCACAAGTACACTGTGATCATGGCACAGTATACCAGTACAACAAGGAAAATTTGTGTTAAAACAGTAATCTCAACCACAATAATATAATATAAGTCCCATAAATTTACAAAAGCATTGTTAATGCTATTTTCACTGAAAAAAATAATTATTTTGTTATCATCAAAAAAAGGGATGATTTCTAAATCCTGTCACAGCTGCCATAATCTGCTGAACACTTACAATTCAGTAGGGAGAAAAGAGTTCTGCTTAAGTGCTCTACTAATGATACTTCTGTTTGAAGAGTAACTGAAACTTTCAAAACACTCCAAATACGCACATTTTTATATTCCTGATAGTGAAAGAAAATAGAGTTGTGTTTTGTTTCTTTGTTTTGTTTTGTTTTGTTTTGTTTTCTGTTTGTTTGTTTGTTTTTGGGGGGGATAGGGAGCAATTTGTTTTTTCTCCTTCAGAAAATGTCAGATAAAATATGAACTCTACTTTTGTGCCTTTTTTCTGTTTATCCAGATGTCTACTAATGTGTATAGCTCCATGGAAACAGAACAGCTAACTAAAAAATCTAATAAAAAAAATGAGTACAGAATTTGAAAAGGAAGCTTTTGTTGTGTGTTTCTTTCCTGGTAATAACATGTGAAACAAATACCTGAAAGTTTATTAAAAAAAGCAAAAGTTAAAGCACGGATATCCATTTTTATGTGATAGATCAAGTTGGGATCTCAAAGGGAATATTGAAGATGTAGGTGGTTGGAGCTTTCAAAAAAATTGTTTCTCATTTAGTCTGCAGAACAGATGCTTCCCACACAAAAGTGGAGTTGCTTTTAGCAAAGATGGAACCTCAGGTCATCATTGTTGAAAGGGACCACATGTACACAGTCCCCACCTTTCCACATCCAACAGGTAGCTGCTCACACAGCTCTTGTGTTTTTTCAGAGACAGGTTCACACTACTGTTCTCCCTGATTAAGACATAACTTCAAGTTTATCTGCTTGCTTTCATTCCCAAAGATACTGTTTTTATTCCAGTACAGTACTCGGAAAAGGATTGAAATACCAGAGGTATCTAAAGAGCAGAAAAAATGTTTCATATTCTGTTCTGCTTTCAAATTTCAAAATATTGCCTGCAGATAAGATTTATATGTTTTACAATTTCCTTTCTATTCCCAAATTATCCAGACAGGGGTATTAAGAAGCAGAAATTGATGCTATGAATATTTATCCTTACTCCACACAGGTTTATTCTCTAAATTTTCTGTTAAAGATGGAACATATCTTCATTATACAGTTTAGACTTTAGCAATTGTTTTTTATTTTGTTTCAGTCCTCAAACTGATTAATTTGATGATTAATTTTGACGTTAATTTTCTTAATATCAAAAATGTGTAGAATACCAAAAAGAGAAAACCTGTGCTCTAGCAGATATGATAAAAGTTCACTTATGAAGGTTCACTTAAAAGTTCACTTATGGAGATACGTTTATTTACTTAACAGATCAAAATAAGATGAATAAGTACAGATAGCTTTTAGATCCTTAATTCCAGATATAATACAATTGGAATCCTTCAGGCATTCATCTTTTTAAAATAAGATATCCCTTCAAATTCCTGCACTCCATTCTACTCCAATATCGATATCTATACCTGGGGCTCAAGAGAGGGTCATACAACATAAATGAAGTGTTAGCAAAGAGCTAACAGTTCCACTATTGTCAACAAGGAGGAAGTGTTTTGCAGAATGCAATTAGATTTTTGATGGGACATTTTCTGGGGATGTGTATCTACTTCCACATTTTATGTAGACAGCTGAGGACCACTATGTTTACCATATGTTAATTTCTATGTACATATTGTTCACAACCACAGAATCACAGAATCAGAAAATCACAGAATGGTTGAGGTTGGAGGGGACCTCTTGAGGTCTTCTGGTCTGACCCCAACTATTTGTACACAATTTCTCAGATGTCCTCTTCATCTTAGTCCTTCTGTTTCAACAAGCCACAAAGCATTGATTTCACATGCAATAGGGCTTATGAAATGGTCTTTTTGTTCATGAATGTTAGCTAGCAAAACCAAATGACAAAGTAAAGTAGCAGAATGCTACTGAAGAGCTGAATGCAGCTCTGAATACAGGGCTTTACTGTATTCTGCCCTACCATGCCTATTCCTTCAAAACAGACACTGCCTAAGACAAAGCAGAAGTTGATGTTAAGCCATTGTTACTAAATATGTAAAGCACTTCCATTTAACTTATCAACTTGAAAGTATTAATAGATTATGCTTTGGTTAAATATCTTGAAAATTTGGGGCTGTTGCCCATGGTCTGTTTCTAAGATGCCTATGATAGCCAATGAACACCTCCAGACATCTGAAAGAGGAGTTTGGGGACAGAATAAACACAGAGCACTTCCCAGCTCAAAGGCAGGTGCCAGACAGATATGTGCAGGGTGTTTCACCTGCTTGTGTTGTACAAAGGCCTGCCTATGTCTGAGGCTAGGTGATTAAAAAAAAAAAGCCAAGAGAGCAGACACAACAGGCAACAAAGCAGCCAGGTGGAAGAACTGAATCTGTGAATAAAAGCACATTTCATTACCATACTGTGCTTCAGGAACAGTACTGTGACACGAGCCTATTCATTTCACAAAGAACATACAAAGAGGGATTCATTGTCATTTTCTCCTCCAGCACAAGAGATCCTCGGGACTCTAATTACCAGCTAACTTTTCACATCAAGAAGGGGAAATGCTGGTAGCATATATGGAATTTGTTTTTAAGGTAAAATTGTGAGCAGGTTTTTCTGATGAATCACACAACAGCAAATGTAAGCATGTTTACAAACTCCAAAATGGACAAAGAAATTTCAAATAACACTAAAAGAGAAGAGGTGCAAACGGGGATCAAAGCAGCATCTGGTGCTTTCTGAGAAAACAAGAATCTGACTTGATACTAAATGATACTTTGCTGGATTAGTAGTTATCAAAGGCTTCAGTATAAAAGCATCAGATGAACTGAGGAGATGACCAGCAGCCTGTCTGTTGTAATCTAAAAGAACTTTTCTACAAAGTAAAGAATGCTAATCAAGCTTTGATTCTGAATTTACTAATGGAATTGATCTACATGTATAACTTGAACTGAAAAACTCAGAAATCATGTTTCATAAATCAGGTATAAATCAGTGATCTAGCTATGAAATTAAGCTTGCCAGAACATTTAGACAAATTTTGTGCATATAAGAAATCTATTCATAATAAAATGAAACTCAAATTAAGAGATATGAGATTGGATGGTTAGAATTTTTGCAATGTTGCAACAATATAATAGACCTGAAATCAAGAGGGGGTAATGGTAAACCTTAAGCCTTAAGCCTTAAACCTTAAGGTAAACCTTAAGCCTTCAATAGTTACTCAATGGTACAACCATAAATACTGTGCTTAGCAGAAAAGAAATAATTAATCACTGAAAGGAATACTTACACTCCAGAAGCCAAGACTACTTCTTTTCATCACAGAACAATGAATTCTTTCAAAACAAATACAAGTTTCTGTAAAATATGTAGGGAGTAAAGAAGCAAAACAAAACAAAACACACACAAACCACAACTGTAATAGGCTTGGGAGTACAAAATTGAAAAAATCATGTGGAAAACAGCCACTGTGAAACCTACACAAATCATGAGTAAAACAAATTTTTCCAACAGTGATGTGCATATAGTAGGGATATCTACTGCTTTCATTCTGAGACACACTGATGACTCTTAAACCGGCTTGTATTTCTGTAAAAGGTCTCTATCCAATTTTGATAAGAAGATCAATTTTCTGACTTTCCAGAAATATTGGACCAACACTCAAGATCATTTCTGGCATGTCATGATGAAGACTCCTTTTCTGCAAGTCCTTTCTGTTTTAAAGATTACAGGTATATTTTATTTATCCTACTTTTACAGTACTATCAAGACTCATCAGCAACTTCTCGTGGAAAAGTGAGAGGACAAAAGCAGATTGTTAGCATCACAATAGTGTTTCCCTTCTCTAAGGTCTTAACGTGAGATAAACTGTAGATTTGGATGCAAATTAGTGGTGCTTCATCACATGCCAAGAAGTAAGTTAAAATAAATCAGATCTCAGCATATAGAAGCATATGTATGAGTAAGTGAAATGAAGATCTGTTTATGTGTATGGGTGCAGTGAAAAAAGTTTATGAGAAAAAGACATTTTTGAATTTGTGTTATGACCTTAAATCTGCTAGTAACTTTGTCCTTCCAAAAGCCATACCCAATTTTTAACACAAATATATTTATCTTGTTGAGTGAAATACTAACAGACAGTGGATTATGAAAACAAAAACAATAAAATGTAACTCGTAAAAGGTTTTGCTGTACTCAAGAGTAAGGTTATCGAGCACTAATTCACACAACAAGCTTGCAGACACCTATGCTACCTTATAATCAATAGAGAGAAATTGGCTCCTCTAGAGGGTTGATAATTTTATTCTGTCTGAGAAATGTGAGGTGACTAACTGCCCAAGACAGAACTTATCCAAAAAGAATGATATAGATCTTTCTACAACACGGCTCACAATAAAATAAGTATGAATAGAATTGTTGCCTTTGCACAGTGACTGAGAAAGGTAGGCATTTACAGAGCTTTTCAAAAGTTTCCTACAATTGCAAAATTATGTCACTGCCTAGGGTTTCAGGTCCCAGTTTAGAGTCTGATTCTCATGGGTGTAAGGCACCCAGTGGGCATTCAGTGCTTACCAGCTGTCATTTTGAAAGCATAACTTTGAAAGATAAATGAGTTAGAGAGACTTCACATCTAAGAACAAAACAACAGATCCTCAGACTATTGATGATACTTGTTAGAGGTCATGTCTTTCTTTGTATGTACACATATCAGAATTAAGGTCTTTAATGAAATCCATCTAATTTAATTAAGGCGACCTGACCAGCAAGATCATAACAGCCCTTAGCTACAGCCATAAGCCCAATACTTATGGCTGTAGCTAAGGTCACAAAGAATTTCAGGGAAATCTTCCAAGTTGAAACACCTGATGTGCTGGAAGTATTAACATTAACAGCAGGTTACCTTTTTCTATGTAAAAGATATTAAAGAAGACTCTACTTCTGACTTAGATCCTTACTGGTGTTTAACCACAATGTCAAAGAGTTTCCACTGTGAAGCTATTACATCCGAATGAGAAGCTTTGGAAGAAATTGGTGCTTCAATGAAGTTGTACATCAGTGTATGTGGTTCATTAGAAAGTGAAATGTGTTCTTTTACATTTAAATGGACAAGGAGATGAAAACATTAAATTGTGTTTCATTACAAATAAACATAAGACTGCCCATTTGTTATACTCTCTCCCCGACTCAGCTGGTATGCAACCAAATCACAAATACAAGCTGGGTATATGAGAAAACTGGGTATCTAGATACTATTTGATAAGCTTGTGCGTTTACTACACTTAGAGAAAGATGTTGATTTGCATCCAGCAGAGTAACTAATATTCTGTAGCTAATTGTGTGCAATGCCATGACGGAACATCTAAAGAAGGACACTACTGCATACATCTCAGAGGAATAGGAAGATTTTTCATTTATAGCCACCCATCTGTCTAGTCAAGGCAGAATTATGTGCAAGCACAGTGCAGAAATTGGTGTGCCCTTCAGGAACACCTCTCCTAGTGCAATAGCCCATCTCTCTGCTCACTCTACTTGATTCACACAGTAGTTTTCCATTTTAAAAGATTCTGTATATTGTACATGTGATGACAGGCACAGAAATTTCAATTAGAGCTTTATAAGGGAGAAGACAAAAACAAAACCTATTATCAACATGAGGAACCACAATTACCTTTTAATTGTTCCCCAGTACAATATTTACATTGCTGATGTCTCCCAGTGGGACATCATGTTGTAAGAGGAAAATACTGCAATTTTCAGCTTCAAGAAGTCTTGCCCAAATGTAGCTGACCAAAGATGAATGTTCTGCTCAAGCACAGAAAATAAGTTTCTATGCAGATTTAGATGACTCAGGCATTTTTAACAGTATTTAACTGTTGAGAATATTTATAACTTATAGTTCATGATAAACATGAAAGTCAAGGGAATTCATTATTACCCAGACTTCTCAGTGGCATACTCAGTGAACACACCTCTTAAAGACAGAGAAAATGTTTTTATGTGTAAGAGTATATCTCTCCATCACCCTGAAGCTCACAGAGATCCTGAAGCTGATGTTGACCATGCTCATGTGTCTGGATGAAGTTGCTCAGCATGATACACTGAACAAAAATGCAACACTACACCTAACACAGAACATTTCTCAGTAGGAATACAGCTTGGATATGGCTGCATACGAATACAGTTACATTGCTTTTAAATTATTTAATTGTAGGTTTTATCACATGATTTTAGAGATGGTGTGAGATATTGCCAGCTTCAGTGTTTTTGCATTGCTACCATTATGTAGTATAGTTGTACAGTGCTGTCAGTGCAAGATTATATTAGCCTTGGAAAAATGCCTTTTAAATGTCTTTATTGCACTTTCAGATCATCTGTATTCTGAGTAACTGCCTTTTCACCAATTAAAAAAAAAAAAAGTGTATTCTGTGATATATGCTGACATGTTTGCTATGTGTTTGTGGGAGGCATTTTCATGCTTTATTTCTGGCAACAAGCATTTGATCAACTTATATGGATTTCTACTTCTTACAGTTTTAATTTACCCTGTCCCTTCTGACTGTTCAATACAGATCAGAATTTCTACCACTTCTTTATGAGAAAAACTGCAATTTCATTTCAAACTTATTACTCACATCATACTAATCAGTGAAAACAGATTAACTATAACATACATAAACAAGAAGTAAAGACCCCAGCTTTGCTCACATTTCTGATATTTCCATGACTTTTAAGAAGTTACTGTACAGATTAATCAGTTATATCTTGAACTGAAATTGGTGATACTTTTTTTTTTTTTTTTTTTTTTTGAGACTCCTTTCATAAAAATGAACAGTGTTTCATTCTCTGAATTTGTGGGTCATATTTAACATTAAGAACTTGTATATGGATGAGTCATCACAGAAGGCAGGTCAGGAAATGCTCTAATAGTTCCAGACCTATACCTTCCTACCAAGACCTATTTTCTGTTTTTCTCACCAAACCTGTGCAAATCCAACAAAGTATCTGGGCTTTTGTGTGGAGCCCAAAATATATCAAGGCTGAGCAGAGAGAGGTTTTTACATTGATATATCTGAAGAAAAAGGAAACTTTAGATAGACATTATTTGGGGAAAAAATCAGGGACAGATAATTAGGTATTTTTTAAAGGCAATAAATGATGTTTCATTTTTGCATACCAAGATGAACAGTATGATAGGATATCTTGAGAAATTATATCATAAATCTCCTCTCGCTTAGCCTACATGGCCACCATAATTAAGGATTTCGGAACTAAGAGATTTCCAGATATCCTAGATGAGGGAGATTCAGGAATTTGCCTCAGGGAAACCTGAAATTGGGAGGCACATTTGAATTTTATGAAAATCCTAATATAGAAGCAAGTAAGATCCCTGAAAAGAGATGGGAAGGGTAGAAAAACAAGTGAAGAGAGTGCAAATAACACTGTGCAAATGGATGTGTATGTGGAGCTGCCAGCCTTGGTGAAAAAACAAATAACACCAGTGCAGAAAGTAGAGATGGGAGGTGAGGAGATGCTGCACAGGAGAAAACATGGAATTAGAAGGATGGCAATATGAGGTTCTGATAATGGGAGAGTAGACGAGAACTAGGGAAGCAAAAGAATAAAGAGTCCTGGGTGTATGTGGTGAGCTTGACATATTTATGAAAAGCTAATTAGCAAAGTAATGAAATATAGAAATATTTTATATAAAATATTTGTGATTGTATAACAGAATCATCAATGTTTGGTATCTCTAGACCACAAACAATTAAAAGTAGATATAGTACATATGCAAAAATTTATAATGGAAAAAACTGTAAATACCAGTGAAAATATTTTACACTAATTCAAAAGATGCTGGCAATTAGAGTATGGAGTAGTACCTTAAAAAAAAAAAAAATTATCCCCAGCACAAGTGAAATATATGAGATGTCCTTGTTTCAAGTATTTAATATTTTACTTTTTGATTATGCTACTTCAGCAACAAAAGCAGTTAGTGACATAGGAACAAGACTACAATCATCTATGTAACACATACACACACACACACAAAGAAAAAAAAAAAAAAAGACCGGTCAGACAAAACAACACAATGGCACAATGGAAAACAATAACAACAACAACAACATGTATAAAGGTTTTTGAAAGAGAAAATGAAAGACAATTAATTAAGTTATTAATTAATTAATTAATTAATAACTTATTAATTAATTAATTTCTTAAATATATCACAGACATACTCTTAATCTTGTGTGTGGTAGTTCATTTCAACTTATATTTATATTTATCTTCATTTGCAGTCATTATGTTCCTTTTCTGGCATACTAACTACTGCATTTCCAAATCATATCTGCCACGTAGGAAAGAGTCAATTTTCCAGTTTATGCTAAATTTAAATTATATATAATATAATATAATATAATATATAATAATAATAAATATTATGGATAGTTATAGACTTATATAGACTTATTATAGACAGATAATAAAAAAGTTACTGTGTCAACTAAAATTGTTGACAGAAAGGCACGGAGATAACCACTGTTCATGTTTGAGGATAATTTAACTGGGGCATGTTACTACTACCTGCTTCTGAAGCTCAGTGTAATAAATACAAAACAACATTCCCAGAGGGGTAGAAGGTCTGCAGAATAATTTTTGAGATAGTAAATATTCCATATGTATCATTTTGTCACAAATCTACCAGTTAAAGCATAGTCACGTGAAGTAGCATCTCCTTGATGAAATGGAAATTCTGAGATTTTAATAAAATCCCAAATAAAAAGGAGCTCAAATTTCAGAGAATGCCAATTCTCTGTAATAATATATTTCAAAGAGCACCACCTTCTCAAGAAATTTGGTACATTGACATTTTGTACATTACTGAAAGACTTGCAAACAATATAATGTGCAATATTTCAATAAAATCAGATTTATTACATTACAGTTGATTTGTTGGCTGTTATCTACAAGAATGTTGTATGTGGAAAAGGAATATCGACTGTTATTACTTAAGTATAATAAAGAAAATCTAAGTGTCACAGTATGTGGGTTGTAAAAAAAACTAAAAGAGCTCTGTGAAAGAGTGCTAACCCTGTATTTAAAATCATGACATTAGCAAACTAATATATATATATTTAAAATATTTATTATGATAGGACAACATTTCACTTTGAATATCAAGCTGTCTGTCCATGTAGAGGATCTAAAATGAAGATTCATTTGATGTTTGAAGTGTCATCACTAACACAAGAGGACATAAAAGAGTAGATTTAGTTGTTACAGGGCTCTATTGGGAGATTTTAAACTCATGAAAACAGGCCAGACAGACTGGTGCTTGACCCAAGAACTGTGTTAGTGTTAGCTCGCAATAGTAACGGAGATATACTGTGCTTTTTTTTTCTGAATGCTATTGTGTGGTATTTTAATCCAAGTTGTATTTTAAAGATAAACCCACAGGTATGATACAACACCATTAAAAGACCTCACTGCCTTTCACTTAGTTTTCTACACCCACTAGACGCAGGCCCATGCATCATAAATGACAAAATTCACATAATTTAACAAAAACAACCATAGACCATCATCTAATTAATGCCTAAGCCTGAAGGGGATTAATTGACAGACCTCCAATAACATCAGTGTAAGTATTAAAAGGCATCCAGAATTTTTAATTATGCCACAGAGCCCTAAAGCGCAAATTTATATCATGACTTTCTAGAGCTACTAAGAGTAGAAACACTGTCACTCTAGACAGTGGAAGAAGGGAAAATATTTGGGTGAAAGGGCTGTTTGGTTACAGATAGTGAGTGATTGTCTGTAGTGGGAAAAAGATTTTGTGAGAGAAAGAAAGGAAGCTGGCTGGAGTCAAGGGACTGAGTTAAAGCTAAGTGACTGTCGAGCTACAGTTAAAGGAGCTCTCCAGGTGGGAATTTCAGAGTTGTAGAGATTCCCCCAGGCAGCTTCTGTTGCAGCTCACTCAATTTGTGTGTTGATTAAAATCCTGTGTGGAGTGTCCCAGGCAGTTGTCCTATGCAATTGATCAAAATTGATCAAAACTCGGTAAGCCACTTGAAAATATCCAGAAGAAACTATCCACTGATGCAAAAATAGTAATGTCTGCTACATCTACTTAAGAAAGCTAGGAAATATTTTCTATATCATTTAAGACAGTTTCTAAATGTGGACCATGAATGCACTGCAGTGGTCAAGTAGCAGCACAGGCAACCAGAAGACAGGTTTGGGAAGTCTTGTCTGATATAAAAATGCTACTGTAAAGACCTTTGCTGCTAAGACTCCTTTTTCCATCCAGACACTGATCAGCTATCCTGTTTGAGTGATTTAATTCCCTAGACAAGCATTACTGTATGCAAAGGTCCAAACTGTTGGGGGTGTGTTTTGTTCGTTTGTTACTTTACTATTTAACAAGAACTTTGTCTGAGCAACAATTACTTGGTATCAAAGAAACACAATTCAGAGAAGATGTAGATCTGTCCAAGCTCTACAAAAAGCTGGGTGAGGGTGCTATTGATATTTCTTCCACCACCCACCAAAGGAGGATGTATTATGGCAAGAAATCACAGTGAGATGGGAACTGCAGAATAACTGTTTCTCATCTTCCCATAGTTTGGGCTTCTCCAACATCCATAAAACTGTAAGATTATATAAGAAAATAATTGTCAACAATGCAGTTAAAATCCAGCTCAAAATTACAAGGTGATAGTTATCTAATACTTGCTTAAGAAGATTCAGCATAAAGTTGATAAATGGCATGTCCTATGGGACATGCACCAAGAAATATGATCTAATTCTACTTTAAAATAAGTAAAACAAAACAAAACAAAACAAAACAGAATAAAATAAAATAAAATAAAATAAAATAAAATAAAATAAAATAAAATAAAATAAAATAAAATAAAATAAAATAAAATAAAATAATAAATGAAGGAAAACAATGCCATTTTTTTCACTCTTTATAGTCTCATCATATAGTCTCATTAACTTCCATATGCAGTTTCATAAAACCTTGGACAAAAGTTTCAAAAAATAAAGTTTTATTTAAGTAGTAAAGCCCCTGTCAGTATCATCACATGTGGAAGTGTCATTATTAAAATCACACCACATCAATTACTAAATTCAATATATGTAAGACAGCCATTGAATAAGGAATCTTTCCTGTGAACTGCTTTACTGAAAGTTATAAGAACATACTAATGTACCAACAACAAAAGTTCTCCTCCACAGAACTAGTAAATATTATTAAATTCTTTCACACAGCTTGCTGCTCCAGAAGCAGGAGAAAAGAAAAAAAAAAAAAAAAAAAAAAGCACATAGTTAGCAAAATATTAAATTTATTTCAACATCAGGGTAATCTGATGTAAATTTTGTATTTGCTGCAGTGCACACACCAATCCGTCATTTTCTTCTTCCCATATATGATAGACTCACCTTCTTAGCAAGGAAGCACTGATATTAAATGATATTAAATGATATTAAATGATATTAAATGTTCATTTTATTTTATTTTATTTTATTTTATTTTATTTTATTTTATTTTATTTTATTTTATTTTATTTTATTTTATTTTATTTTATTTTATTTTATTTTATTTTAATTTTCTTGTTTTTCCGTTTGGATTATTTTCACATTTCCACTACTTGATTACTTCTTTCCTATATTAAAAACAGCCTTTTAATGAAACATCAGTTTAACCTGGCAATTCTGCAGTGTTGCACTGAGCTCAACACTTGCTTTGTATTACATAAACATCCTGACAATTTTACAGGATTATTAAAATAAACTTTGAGGAATATTGTATTAAAAGTAGCAATGTCTAAGAAGGAGGAGAAAAGGCTTACATGCACTCATAAGAGTACTTCATCCAGATTTATTTGGAAAAATAAATAAATAAAACAACACTAATGTTTTTAGGTCAGTGGGTTAACAACAAACACATGAGATAGATGAATAATAATAATAATAATTTCAAACCACTGACAATTTTTATTTATTTATAGAAATACTATGGTTGGAGAGCAGTGATGTGCAGACACATTAAATACTGCAGATCTGCAAAAATCTGTAAAATAAACGTGTGTGGGGAGACAGACTGTGAAAGAGTACTTCAGTAAGAAATTATGTTATGCATTTTCTCCCATTTGTTAACATGCATCAATTGTAACAGTGCAATCACACTCCATTGTTGCCTTTATGTATTTAGTAGTGTGCTGAAGGCAAAAATTTACAAAGCATTTCCATACACAATGCATGAAAAGTGTGAAAGACTGCATCCCTGTATTTCCGCTCTGATTGGCCACATTAAATGAGACAGTGTGGTACAGCCTCAAGATGCTGAGATTGTGCACAATTTCTCATCTGTGAACTTCATTCTATGTAATCAACAGATACACAATTCAATCCTGCACCTGTAACCATCCCCGTGGCCCCTCCAACAAGTCAATTCCATATACTGGTCCCAACACGATTACTTTATTGACATTTCTCAGCTGAGAGACTTTTGCAAATACCATCCAATTTTCCAGCTCTTTCTAAAAGATCAAAAGATGCGCCTTGCATAGTAGACAGGAATTTACACTGATGACTGTCTATTGTCTTGAATACAAATGCTGTTTGTGGTGTTTGCCCAAAGCCATATGTGTATGTCTCTATAATAACTAACTGCAGTTAGACCGCTAAAGCACATTTGTACCAGAGATAAAATATGTTTGTGTTGGAGAATACCTTTTGCTTGAACAACCTCCAGGCTAAGATCTTCAAGGCCTCCTAATTACAGAGGATGGTACTGGGCTTCAAACGTGTCATTCCAAATAAAACAGCTGGAAAGAGCACATTATTTTTTGCTTGGAAATTATAATGATAACGATAGGCTATTGCTGTAGGTAATGGGTCCTGGCACAAACATAGCTTTTGGAAGCAAACAGCACTGGGTTCTGGGTTCAGTTGTGCAATGGGAGTGAATAGAATGGACTCAACAGCCAAAGGACAACATAGTTAAGGTACTAAACTAAGTTTTCTAAGATTTTCTTTGGAGTACAGAAATAAGTTCGTATTTTTTTAAACCTCCTAGACAGTGATAATTTCTCAAACCATAGACTTTAATATTTTAGCTGTCCACATTAGGCAGAACATTGCTCTTTCTGCTGAAAATCACATATTAAGGTTAGCAATAAAGCTCACTTTATCATGTTAATCACTTAAACAAAATGTTTAGAAGATGTGAAGCCAATTTATAGTATTTTTTGAGAACACTACTAGGGAATATTTTCAAACACCTCTTCAAATCCCCTGGATTTTGATGATCAAACAGATGACATTAACTTTAAAACTATTCAAAATGAAAAGCTGTGGGACTTTGGCCACCATATGCTCATTGAATCATTAGTTATACACAGAAAAAAAAAAAATCATAAAAGTTACGTTGAACAAATTTAAAAAAAAATAAACATATTATGATCTCTGTGCTGCATAACACATATGGTTAAAGGGATTAATTTTATAGTATTGGATGCTTATACCAAGAACAAAAGAGTGAAAAAAGATTTTATTAGGGTATAACTAGTAAACATAATACTTAATTATTTCAAGTGGTGATGCAGAGCATATCCTTCATGAATAACTTACTTAAAATACCACCTCTTCAGAGTGTATACATAATAGTATTAAAAGTACTCTAATGCAGACATGCATCTTCATAGCAGTTTAAATATTGTATTGTACATATTAGATCAGAGAGCAGCATTACAAGAAATAAAATTTAAGCACATGTCTAACAACGACTCTAAAGTAATCAGTACCACAAACATAAAAATAAATTGTACTATAAAATTTTGAGGCCATGTTAGAGCCTTGCTTATCCTTGTTTCTGATGTAAATGTTTTTACAGCATTACTCTGAATTTCAAAAAACACTTCTCCTACCACATAATTAAATTTTATAGAAATTACAAGAAATACTATTTCTTTTTCTTTTACTATTCAGATTTTTTTGTCTATGTTTTATATATAGCTCTAATTTTTCTTTTAATATTCAGAAAATCTGAATACATACAGATATATACAAATCGTGTAATACTGGGCATGTGACTCAACACAGATAGATTTGAATAAAATAAGTTATTATTTTTTCTATTCTTGCTATTAAACCATACAATACAATGCAAAACTGTTTTATTTCTCATTCTAAAATCTGATATATTCAACTAAAATACCAATTCAGAGAAACGAAACTACTTGTAAAAATAATATGAAAGGATATGTAGAAAACACAAATTATGGATATTTTTCCATGGCACCATGAAAAAATATGTTGACCTATTTACCAACTCCTGAAAATGCAGAATTGTAATAATAACTCAGTTTTCTTAAAGGAAATTAGAACTCTTGCACCTTGAGAGGAGTGGAGAAGAGAGGAGAGAAGGGTGGGGGAGGGGAGGCGAGGCAAGGTGAGGGACACTGTTCTGAACATATACTACAAAAGAAGATTCCACATTATTCTTCAGCTTATGATCAGCACAGTCTTCATTCAGTCTGACTGATTGTTCTCATTCCTGGAGAGTCCCCAGAAAGAGATCATAAACTAAAAGCAAATAGAGGTGGGTGAGGATCTGTTCTTATTATACCCCTGACTACTCATTCCCATGTGCTCAGGGACTTGTGTAGACCAAACATAGCAGAGCAAGACAATGGAACTAACTCCAATGTTGAATATTCTTCATAATACAGTTTATAAAGTGTTGATTTGATTTGAGAAGATAAATTACTGGGAAAAGAAACCTGCAGCCATGACTTTTTTACTATATATGTTTATCATATTACACATATATTGCTTTATATGTATGTGTTTACATGTAGTGTGTATTTTATATACACATTTATTTGTATAAACATATAAAAGTCACATATTTATTTGTGTAATATATATATACATATATTTTAAAATGTTTATCATGAAATATTAAAATTAGAAAAAAATATAAATATATATATGTATAAATATATATATATTTATATAATATATATACTATATAATATATATAGTGTGTATATATATATATATAAAAATATATATATATATATAATATATATTGTGTGTATGTATATATATATATATATATATATATATATATATATATATATATATATATGTATATAGTCACCAGTGCTGTCCCCTGTCCCTCCTAGGAAATCAAGACAAGAGGAAAGAAGGAAGGCATAAAATGTTCTTATTTAGGAATAGAGACAGACCTATTGACTACAGCATCCCTTCTGAGCAGCTCAAGGAGAATTTTCAGCACCTGAAGCACATAAAATGCCTCCTTAAGAACTCTGTCAGGCTTGGGACTACATACAAGAATGTAAAGCTATTTAATCAATCTGCCAGGAAACTGAAATAACTAAGGAAAGTTTCTATTATTAGGCATACCTGCATTAAAGTGTTTTGGGTGTATTTTTAGTTTATTTGCTTGCTTTTTGCTTTTCAACCTTAAATAGTTCCTGTATATATCTTTTTAAACAAACACATTTTCCCTGCGGCTTTTAGAGAAAAATAAAAGAAATAGAATAATCTTTACTGATGAGAGAGCATGATAGACAGCAATATTTCACCCTTATAGGTCTACCAACTTTTAAAGCTATCTCTCAGCACCTCATACTTTACTCTGATATATGCTGTAGGTGATGGGGAGCACAATGTACTATACTAGTATATGCAAGTAATATTTAAATCAAAGCCACATTTTAGAAATTATTGGTAATAATTATTAGAAAACAGCTTATACTTAGCTTCTGAAATTATAAAATACTTTATAATTTGTACTGTGAAAGGGTTAGGATGGTTGCTGCCACAGTTTTCCCTTGTACCAGCTATCATTCTTCCAAGCATGTCCCTGGTACTGTGGATCTGGGCTGTGATGCTGTGAATGTGTTCTTCCTCTACTTCGGCCTTAGTGCTGCAAAATGATACTCAATATACATATGCTATAGCAGCAAGCTCCTGAGAATTCAGCATACTGCAAAACCACAACAGTTTTTTGGTTTAAAAGCCATGATTCACAGTTGCATGCTGAATGCCTGCAAGTAGGACTTGCTGAAACAGCTCAAGTGATGACCGCCTCCACTGTACGCCTCTCTCCTTCCTGGAAGTTACATGAGAAGCAACTGAAAAGGACACCTGCCTCTTCCCAAGCCACTGCTGTTTAGAACCCTGTGCACTTTGTAAACTTAAATTAGCAGTCTACATTAATAAAGCACTCTGTTAAGTACAGCAGCAAAGGAGCAAATAACCATTTTTTCTAACCATGTTGCCTTGGAAAGGTGTAACTATTCTTGCAAAATATCTGCAAACATGAGCTGGGGGCCTAAGTATCCCCCTATAGTTTGCCATTATGGTTTCCACATGATATAAAATATCACAAAAGGGCCATCAGCAATCACAAAGGCATGATTAGAATTTCAGATAATTTTCACCAAACTGGAAAGCTGCCCACTTTGAGAAACAACTTCCATGTGTAGTACGATTCTTCACTGGCTTTGACAGGCTCTCTGATGCCTATAAGGAGTTTCCTAATGATTTCAGGATTTCACTGAATTGTAGGTTAGTATTTTTACAAATTCTCTGGATAGTAGAGTAAAATAATTGAAGTGTTTTATATTTCTCAAAGTGAAAAAAAAAAAAAATACAAGCTATATCTACCATGTTGTTCACAAAGAAGTTATCTATAAATCAAATATATTCTGAAAATAAAATATAACCAAATGCTATCAACTTGCAGAAGTAATTTAAGGCATTATCTGACAATTTGCATAAAAGTACCCTAAAACTGACTGAATATAGTGAAAATGCAAATTAATTTAATATCACCTGTAAATAACCTTAAGATATGTGCAAATAAATGGGCTGAACTCTCATTTTTCTTGTAAGTACAAACACTTACTAGAGTTATTTCAAATAACTTATGCACATGTTAGAAATTACCATTCTTTTGTTTGTGACAGCTTCAGGAATTATTTTTCAATGACTGCTATATTAGCTTGCTGCACTGATTTTTACTACTATTATTGATAATGTATTTTTCCAGCTATATAGCTGTATATAGTTGTATTTTGTATTCCAGTGAGTGCAAAATTTGGGAGTTATATTATATTCATGCTCATTTATGCTCATTTAGAGAAGGTCATATTAGTCATATAATAATCTCTACACCTTGAGGTATTTCCATGCCCACTATATTTGTTTTTTTCCTTAGTTCTATTGTTAAGTATTATTTGTATCAGATATAGACCTAAACTTAAGTTACGTATAAAGAGAGTTTGTGTGTGTGTGTGTGTGTGTGTGTGTTCTTTTACAAAAGAATGAATCCCAGAGCATTTTAAGACTTTCTGCCTCAGTAAAGTTTGTGCCTTTCATTCAGGTACCCTGCTCCACAATACAGATGGCATATTGGTCCTTGATGTGTTGAGAAGCATATTTTTAAAACAGATTTATTATGCAATGTGGAATTTCTCTGCATCAGCTAATTTGGGCAAAATCGTGAAGTCAACCCTCTTATTCCATGACTGAATTCATATTTCAGTGAATTAAAAACAAACACAACAAAGCAGTCATCTTCAATTGTTTTGAAGAAGCCATATTGCTTCTTTGACACAGTAGAAACAAAGTTAAAATTGCAAACATATGACTTCAAAGACTTCAAAATCAGTGTGAATATGTTTATCAATATCAAAATGAATATCTGAACTTCACTCAAATACAGGCATGTCTGCTGCATGTCTGCTGTCAATGACATAGTATTGCTTCTGTCATGCCTTGCTCAGAAAGGACTGAGTGGACTTACATGTTTTTATTTTTTTGTTTGTTTGTTTGTCTAAATTTAGTCTGCTACAACCTTCAACCTTTAGCCCACTACAACCTGACAAAGTGCAGAAGATACTAAGTAATGCTTAAGGTATTAAGTTTCTGTCAGTAAATCCTGACTTTGGGAGCAGCTGATATATATACATAAAATATATATAATATAAATATATAAAATATAATATTTAGGATTATAGAATGATGATATGGAGGACTTCCAAAAGCAGACATTACACTTAACCCCTCCTAGTGTTTTTCACATATTTTCAATGAACTATATTGAATTTGCTGTTCCTTGATAGTTGCATGCCATCTGCTCAGAGGTCAAATTAGATATATCTTAATAGGAGAACACCAATTCTTGGAAAGAACTCTTGGTTAAAGAAAAACGGTTTTGCTTTTCAAATAAACAGCTAGAAAATCTCTCCTCCAAAATTAGAAGGCCATAGATTTAACAGAAGTGGTTAAGATTTAAGGTTTTTGTTATTTTATTTTTTTTTTACAAAATAAATTTACTTGCTAAAATAATGATACAATGGCACATTCAAAATCTCTTTTATAGAATTAAAATGAAATGAAATGAAATGAAATGAAAAGAATAAAATAAAATAAAATAAAATAAAATAAAATAAAATAAAATAAAATAAAATAAAATAAAATAAAATAAAGTCACTGCATTTACAGCCAGGAACAAGATGATTTGCTTTGTGTCATACAATCATTTAGGAGTTTCATTCTAAGACCTGGGATTTGAAGAACAGTTTTTTTATGTCCAACACTAAAATACAGACCAATACAGAACACTAAAATACTCAGACCAAATCCTTGAAATCTGAGAGGTAATTAGCTGTGTAACCACACAGTTATTAAAGTTTGAATTTATAAAGCTACAAATATATATACATATATATGATTAGAGATATTTTTCCATAATGAACTATCCCTTACTATCTCACTTTTTGCATTTATATATCCAAATCTCTTGTCATGCTTCGAAATCTTGCCTTCCTGCCTTTTCTGTTTCTGGTAAATCATAGTAAGTGAAAAATAACAGTACTTATTCAAACAAAAAATGCAAAGAGAAATAAACTGAGTTAAGCATCTGTAAGAGAAGCTTAATTGTTGCTACAGTAGGATCATAACCAAGGCAGCTGTCAGCTTCTACCTACGGCTATCTTTTTCCATACAAAAATGATTTAAAGGATCATGTCAGGCTATGCTTCATCATCAAAAATACTGTAATGTGAAGAGCAATGTTGCTTGAATCATGGAAGAAATTAAATTAGTACTATTAAATAAAAAGACAGGAGGTATAAATTCACAGAATCACAGAATCATCTAGGTTGGAAAAGACCTCCAAGACCACCTAGTCCAACCTCTGACCTAACACTAACCAGTCCTCCACTAAACCATATCACTAAGCTCTACATCTAAACATCTTTGAAAGACCTCCAGGGATGGTGACTCTGCCACTTCCCTGGGCAGCTCATTCCAGTGCCTAACAACCCTTTCGGTAAAGAAGTTTTTCCTAATATGCAAACTAAAACTCCCCTGGCACAACTTCAGCCCATTCCTCCTCGTCCTGTCACCAGGCACTTGGGAGAATAGACCAATTCCCACCTCGCTACAGCCTCCTTTAAGGTACCCATAGAGAGAGATAAGATTGCCCCTGAGCCTCCTTTTCTCCAGGCTGAACAAGCCCAGCTTCCTCAGCCGCTCCTCGTAAGACTTGTTCTCCAGACCCCTCACCAGCTTTGTTGTCCTTCTCTGGACTCGCTTGAGCACCTCAATGTCTTTCATGTAGGGAGGGGCCCAAAACTGAACACAGTACTCAAGGTGTGGCCTCACCAGAGCCAAGTACAGGGAGACGATCACTTCCCTAGCCCTGCTTGCCACACTGCTTGCCATACAAGCCAGGAAGCTGTTGGCCTTCTTGGCCATCTGAGCACACTGCTGGCTCATACTCAGCTGACTATCCACCATCACTCCCAGGTCCTTCTCTGCCTGGCAGCTCTCCAACCACTCCTCTCTCAGCCTGTAGCTCTGCTTGGGGTTATTGCACCCCACGTGCAGGACCCGACACTTGGCTATCAACCATCTGTAGTGGGTTTACGTGGCAAGCTTTTGGTAGCAGGGAGCCATAGGGGTGGTTTCTGTGAGAAAGATCTAGAAGCTGCCCCATGTTTGGGAAGGGCCCCATTGTTTTCCAGATCTGAGCCAATAAGCGATGTTGTTTTGCGCCTCTGTGAGAGCATATTTAAGACAGGGAAAAAAAACGCTGCGCCACACAGCAGCTGGGAGAGTGAAGTGAGTGAGAAAACAGCCTTGCAGGTGCCAAGGCCAGTGTAGAAGGAGGGGGAGAAGTGCTCCAGGCGCCAGAGCAGAAGTCCCCTGCGGCCTGTGGTGAGGACCATGGTGAAGCAGGATGTCCCCCTGCAGCCCATGGAGTACCACGGTGGAGCAGGGTTCCACGCTGCAGCCCGTGGAGGAGACCACGGTGGAGCAGGTGGCCCTGCACCGACAGAGGCTGCCGCCTGTGGAAGACCCCTGCCAGAGCAGATTCCGGGCCGGACCTGTAGCCCGTGGAGAGGAGACCACGCAGGAGCAGGTGACCTGGCAGGAGCTGCTGTCCGTAGGGGAGCCAGGTTGGAGCAGTTTTCTCCTGAGGGATGGACCCCATGGTACGGACCCATATCTGGAGCAGTTCTGGAAGAGCTGCTGCCTGTGGGAAGCCCACGCTGGATCAGTTCATCAAGGACTGCATCCCGTGGGAGGGACCCCACAGCACAGGGGACGAGAGTGACCGAGAAGGAGCGGCAGAGAAGAAGTGCTGTAGACTGACCATAACCCCCATTCCCCCGTTCCCCTGCGCCGCTCGGGGGGAGGAGGTGGAAGAGGGTGGATGAGGGGGAAGGTGCTTTTGGTTTCTTTCCTTTGTTTCTCACTTCTCTAGCTTGTTAGTAATGAGCAGTAAATCTTACTATCTTCTTATGCTGAGTCTGTTTTGCCCGTTAAAATAATTATTGCGTGATTTTCTTGTCCTTATCTCAACCCTTGAGCCCTTTTCACATATTTTCTCCCCATTCCTCTTTGAGGAGGGGGAGTGAGAGAGCGGCTGTGGTGGAGCTCGGCTGCCCACTCGAGCGACACCATCACTCCCAGATCCTTCTCCACCAGACAGCTTTCCAACCACTCATCTCCCAGCCTGTAGCTCTGCTTGGGGTTATTGCGCCCCACGTGCAGGACCCGACACTTGGCCTTTTTGAACTTCATTCAGTTGACATCAGTCCATCGGTGCAGCCTATCCAGAACCTCCTGCAGAGCCTTCCTACCCTCGAGCAGATCAACACACACACCTAACTTTGTGTCATCTGCAAACTTACTGATGGTGCACTCGATCTCCTCATCCAGATCATCGATAAAGATATTAAAGAGGACTGGCCCCAGTACCAAGCCCTGGGAAACACCACTAGTGACCGGCCTCCAGCTGGATTTGACTCCATTCACCACAACTGTTTGGGCCCAGCTATCCAGGCAGTTTTTAACCCAAAGAAGCATACCCCAGTCCAAGCCGTGAGCAGTCAGTTTCTTGAGGAGAATGTTGTGGGTCATGGTGTCAAAGGCCTTGCTGAAATTGAGATAGACCACATCCACAGCCTTTCCCTCATCCACTAAGCACATCAGTTTTTCATAGAAGCATCACTTTGTCATGGAAATTGCTGGAGTATGGGCAGGTAGTCCATAGCATCATTGTATGCTCTCTTGATCTCACACTCTTTCTTTAGCATCTGGTAGTGGTGACCCTCGTTGCACCATATTATATTATACAACTCTTCAATTTGATCTGTCACTATGTTCTTATTGTAGATAAAAACATCTATTTTTGTTTGTTTGTTTGTTTCTTTATTTGTTTGAATCTTGGTGTATTTAAGCTCTGGACCATGGAACTACGTGATTAATATAAAGAAAGCTAAAACTTGTATGAGCTGTTTTTTTTGACATCCTCATACAGTTATAATGTAAGGGAGACAAAGTTATATCCTCAGTCACTTCTATTTTGTTAAAAATGCAACAGGAAAAAGTCAGAACAAACCACCTACATTACCTGGCATCACTATCTTAAATATTCTCTCACACTTCTGAGTAAATACTTTTCCTAATTATATGTTTTGTCTGGAGCTCCTCTGCTTTTGATTGACTTCTGTCCTATATATTCATTCCATGAACACAAGTTTCTCAGAAGTACTCCCTATGTTTTTTCCTAGCCAAAAGCAGAAGAAAAAAATATTTTTCACCCTTCTATTTTTCAAATATTTCTGACATGAGATTTTTCTTGAAATAGTCATCTTTCATCTTCTGAGATCATTCCTGTTTTTCTTCCTACTTCTTTAATTTTGTAGATGAGAAATTCCTGACATTCTCAATGAAAGCACTCTAAATTTTTATGTGTCTCAGAAAGTTCTTAACTATCAGCTTAAGATCATAATGGCTATAAAAGAATTCTTAATTTGGCCCTGTCTGAGACCTTTTTACTCTCTCTTTTATATGTCAGTGAATAACTACATTCTCCTCCTAATATACAAAACTTGGGACTTATTTTTCATGGTAGCTATAGTTCCTAATAATCAGGGATATGTGCAAAATCTTTTGGCACAGTTTCTTAAGCAACATAGCTTTTCATCTTGAAATATACATTATTGAAATATGCCAATGCATTCCTCAGGTTCAGAATCTGATCCTGTGTCTTCATTGGTGTCTCCATCTTTTAATCTGTCCTTTTACCTGTTCATTCACAACTCTGTACTGAAAATATTTCCATGTTATTTTATTCACAAAGTCATTCTGTGACCTCACCATTGTTGTTACAGCCAATATTAAAACTTGTCTTCATGTTCATGCCTGACATGAAATTCTCACTATGCCTATTATCTTTCAGTCATGGTTCTTTAATATCGTGATGCTAAGTTTTACTGTCCACAGATTAAAATGTTCAACCCTTCTTATTTTATGATGTTCCAAATATTTTTGAGGAGCTCCACACAAACAGTCAGATGTACTCTCACTCCTTCAGAACCTTCAAATTCTCCTTTATTATGTATGATGTTTGTAAAAAACAAGGAAAATGTTTCTTCCTTTCTTTCTAAATACTTCTCCTGCTTCTTTTGAATTTCTTTTCTGTTTACATGCATCTGCTATTTCTTGTCACACATTTAGTTCTAATTTGGAGAAGTGGGGACATCCATTATTTTTTTACTTGTGTTTTATTATTCCATGATTTGGGATCTAAATATTATGGAAACAAATTAAACCTATAATTGTTCCTTATGCAGTGAGGAAGCAAGTGAATTTTTGATTCACCAGAATATGTAGGATCTAAGGCTTTTGGAAAATGTTCTTGCTCATAGGTTTCCAGTTCTGATCTTCCCTTAAAATATTTGAAAGCTGTATACAAGCATTTCACTTTCAGAGTCTTTTTTTTTTTTTTTTCAGAATTATGCACAATAACTTGTGACAATTTCGATTAACGTTCCTCTATATGACAAGCAAAGAGATATTACAATAAGTGTATGCACTTTTCACAAGAGAAGGAAGTGTTTAAACAGTCTTTTTTCATACACATCAGAAGTTCCTTCAACTAAAATACCATACATCAATTTGACAGAAGAGCAAGATGCAGCAAAAGCAGTCCTGAAACAGATTTTTTTAGCTTTAGTAATCAATTCATAAAATACTGTGGAGGAGAAGGGTCCCTGAGAAAACTCTCTAAAAAGATACATAACATAAAATCTTTCACACCCTTTACAGGCAATCAGAATGTTTATAGTGTTCCTTTAAGTACAACTTCATTTCCCTACTTCTTAGAATATAAAGTGAAAAGCACACATTGAAAGCACTGCTGGAATGTGATTGACTGACTTCTTAAAACATGCAATTTAAGAACTTGAGCAACTGATGTCTTTCATGAGAATTCAAACTAACTTTAAGAATTTAGTGAACTTTTCCCCTCTCAGCTCACCAGAAGTGTTATTCTTTCCTTCGTCTGTGCATGTATAAATTTGAACCAATCACATTTCCAAGTAGCTCTGGGATAGCTCAATCATTTTTGAGCTTTCTGGGTTATAAGGGCATAGCAAAGGACAAAGAGTATCTTCCAAATCTTGTAGTCAGATATGATCTTTGACTACAGATCCCACAGATAATAACCATAGTGTCCCCAACAGGTCTAAATTAAATTAACATCTGTGACTTGGGAACTGATACATGATAGCATTATTTGAAAAAAAATGCCGTTTCATTTATAACCCAACTTTTCAAAAAGGATAGATAAGTTTTCAAAAAATCCATTCACATGTCTAGTTGCTGTACTTCTGTAATATTTTCCATCCCTCCAGGTAACTGGAGAAGACTCATCTTTCTTCAGTCACATTGCTGACAAACCATTCCTTTTTCAATGTCACTGGAACTTCACTCTTCGTCATTTTTTGGCCTCTTGAGTCTTGAGCAATACAGTTATGTCTCTATGGCATTTTGAAAATGATACTGACTTTTTTATAGACAAAACTCTAACCCAAGTTCCAGTTAACATAACTAATGATTTATGATCAAGAAAATACCATTAAAGTTCTGGGTCCTGGACATATTACGTAATGTCACAAAAGAGATTATCCTTTGCGGTGCTTTCAGGTTTGTTTCGTAGTATTTTAAATATCTCAATATTTAATAGGCAAATTATTGAGAGATAAATTTGGAACCACAAAATCCAGGGTTGCTTTGCTTGTTTTCAGGAAATTTTTTAATGAAATTAGAGATGGCAATTGGCAGGCAAATGTCAGAATACAGAGGAAAGAGGACCACATAATAACTGCTATGCAAAGAGCAAACTACAGAATAAAAGCATCTTTGGTCAAATAAATAAATAAATAAATAAATCTCCCCAAATAAAAGAACTAAGAAATAATACTGCTTCTAACACTTTTATACTAATTATAGAATAATTAATTCCATTAACACAGTTAAGAAATGACTTTATAAACGCTTTTCATCACAAGATTGAAAAGTACAGATTCATCACAGAGAGGAACAATGCAAATCAGCTTAAAGCAGAATTTTCCCAGATACAAGACTGTGTGTGGTGCTGGGTGGGAAATACATGGCTACACAGTGACAAAGATGCTCCCATTTTACCCAGCTATCAGAGAAAAAGTCAAAAAAGGAAAAGAAGTGACATTAGTAACAAAAGTTGTTGTTTATTCCTCCATCTGGAACTTACTATACTTTGTGCTGTCACTTATCATTATTCTATTTCATCTGTTTTCTTGTTGTTTTTTGTTTGTTTGTTTGTTTTCCAATTGAATTATGGCTATTCACATTAGCAGTATGGAAAGCACAATATGTAGGGCTGAACCACATCTCAGTGTTATGAACCTTATAGCTTTCTGATAAGTTTTAGGTTCATAACCAGCACATAGTATTCAGAAGTGGTCTATTTAGAAAAAAAAAATATTGTGGGGATGAATACAAAATTTATCAGTGTCCTCTCAAAGTGGTTGTTTACCACTGTGTCAAGGAATAGTTATAACTTGGCAATGAACTTACATACATAAATTCCCTATTTTTAGTGTAACGTAGAATCATAGAAGCACAATGTTTAGGTTGGAAGGGACCTTAAAGATCATATAATTCCAACACCCCAACCATGGCAAGGGAAATCTTCTGCTAGGTCAGGTTGCTCAAAGCCCCATCCAAGCTGGCCTTGAACACCTCCAGAGACAGGGCAGCCACAGTTTTTCTGGGCAGCCTGTTCCAGTGTCTCACGACCCTCTAAGTAAAGAATTTCTTCCTTACCTATTCTAAATCTATCAACCTTCAGTTTAAAGACATTATTCCTCATCCTATCACTATACTCCCTGACAAAGAGTCCCTCTCCAGTTTTTCTGTAGGCCCTCTTTAGGTGCTGAAAGGCCACTATAAGGTCTTCCTGGAGCCTTTGTTTCTCCAGGCTGAACAACCAGTTTCCTCAGTCTGTCTTCATAAGAGAGGTGTTCCAGTGGTCTGATCATCCTTGTGGCCCTCCTCTAGACTCATTCTAATATTTCCATGTCCTTTTATATTGGGGCCCCCAGAGCTGAATGCAATATTCCATGTGGAGTCTCACAAGAGCAGTGTAGAGAGGGAAAATCACCTCCCTTGACCTTCTGGTCATGCTTCTTTTGATGCAGCCCAGGATATGGTTGACTTTCTGGGTGGCAAGCAGACATTGCCAGCTCATGTTCAGTTTTCATCAACCAAAACTCCCAAGTCCTTCTCCTAAGGTCTGCTCTCAATCTATTCTCCACCCAGACTGTTTCTGTGCTTGGGATTGTCCCAGCCCAGATGTAGAACTTTTCACTTGGCCTTTTTGAATCTCATAAGGATTGCACAGACCGAACTCTTGAGCCTGTCCAGGTACTTCTGGATGGCATCTCTTCCCTCCAGCATGTCAACTGAACCACACAGCTAGGTGTCATCCACAAACTTGCTGAGCGTGCATTTAATTCCGAGGTCCATGTCGCTGACATGGGCATGTTAAACAGTGCTGGTCCCAGTACTGATCCCTGAGGAACACCACTCATCACTGATCTCCACTTTGACACTGAGCCATTGAACACAACACTTTGAGTATGACCATCCAATTCCTTGCCCACCGAGTGATCCATTTGTCAAATCCATGTCTCTCCAATTTAGAAACAACTATTTTACTGGGGACAGTGTCAAATGCTTTGCACAAGTCCAGGTAGATGACATCAGTTGCTCTACCCCTATCCACCAATGTTGTAATCCCACCTCAGAAAGCCACCAGATTTGTAAGGCATGATGTGACCTTATTAAAGCCATGTTGGCTGTCACTAAGCACCTCCTTATCTTCCATGTGCCTTAGCATATTTTCCAGGAGGATCTGTTCCATGATTTTGCCAGGCACAGAGGTGAGATTGACTGGCCTGTAGTTCCCCAGGTCTTTATTTTTTCACTTTTTAAAGATGGGGGTCATGTTTCCCCTCTTCCAGTCAACAGGAACTTCCTGGACTACCATGACTTCTCAAATATAATGGATAGTAGCTTAGCAACTTCATCTGACAGTTCCCTCGGGACATATGGATGCATATGTCCTCAGGTCTCATCAGGTCTCATGGATTTGGACACCTTTATGTTCCTTAAATGGACTTGAACCTGAGCTTCTCCTACAGTGGGTTGTTCTTCATTCTCCCAGTCGTTGCCTTTGCCTTCTGGGAGTTGAGCTATATGTCTAGAGCACTTGCAAGTGAAGGCTGAGGCAAAATGTCACTGAGTACCTAACCTTCTCTGTAACCTGGGTAACCAGGTTCCCTGTTTCCTTCCAGAAAGGTCCCTACATTTTTCCTACTTTTCCTTTTATCACTTTTATTACATACCTGTAGAAGTCTTTCTTGTTTCCCTTGATGTACCTGGCCAAATTCAATTCTTGTAGGATTTTAGCTTTCATAACCTGATCCCTGGTTTTTCAAATGTTTTCTCTGTATTCCTTTCAAGCTATCTACCCTTCCACCCTCTGTACACCTCCTTTGTCTGCTTGAGTTTGGTCAGGAGCTCTTTATTTATCAATGCAGGCCTCCTGGTGTTTTTTTCTGACTTCCTCTTTGTTGGGATGTGTAACTCCTGAGCTTGGAGGAGGAGATCCTTGAATATTAACCAGCTTTCTTGGGCCCCTCTTCCCTCCAGGGCTTTATCCCATGGTACTCTACCAAGTAGATACCTGAAGAGGCCAAAGTCTGCTATCCCAAAGTCCAGGACAGCAAGCATACCGTGCTCCCTCCTCACTGCCTTTGGGATCCTAAAATCCACTATTTTATAGTCACTGCAGCCAAGGCTGCCCTTGATTTTCACATCTCCCACCCTCTTTGTTCACATCTCCCTCTTTGTTGGTGAGAATGAGGTCCAACACAGGTCCTTTCTTCATTGGCTCCTCTATCACTTGGAGAAGGAAATTAACAGTAATATATTCCAGGAACCTCCTGAATTGCCTATGCCCTGCTCTGCTGTCCCTCCAACGACATTGAAGTGGTTGAAGTCCCCCATGAGGACCAGGGCTTGTGAACATCAGGATGCTTCTATCTGTCTATAGAGGCCCTCATCTTCTTGGACTTCCTCATCAGATTGCCTGTAGCAGACCCCCACTACAATGTCACCTGTACCTGCCCTCCCTTTAATCCTGACCCACAAGCTCTCTGTCAGCTCCTTATCCATGCCCAGGCTGAGCTCCATGTATTCCAGCTGCTCAATGATGTAAAGGGGGATGCCCCCTCTTTGCCTCCCCTGCCTGTACTTCCTCAAGAGCCTGTATCCTTCCATCCTAACGCTCCAGTCATGGGAGCCATCCCACCATGTCTGTCTAATGCTAATGAGGTCATAGCTCTGCAGGCATGTGTACAACTCTAATTTCTCTTGTTTTTTCCCCATGCTGTGTGCGTTAGTATAGATATTTAAATTGGGCCCATTATGAAGCTGACTTATTTGCTGAAGTGCCTACAATTCCTTTGTGCTGCTCCTCAGGTGCTCTTCCATTGACCTGTGATCCTTCTCCAGGTTCTGGGCATCTGTTGCTGACACTGGTGCCTAATTGGGAGCAGTGGGATGGACTGAGGTTCCCCTTTCCCCAGAAACCCTAGTTTAAAGCCCTTTTTACCAGCTTTGCAAGCCTATGACCAAATATACTTTTCCCTTCTATGATAGGTGAACCCCATCAGCCCCCAGCAGACCAGATTTCTCAAAGTGAGTTCCATGACCTAAGTAGCTGAATCCCTGTCTGTAGCACCAGTCTGGTAACCATCTGTTGATTTGCCAGATTTGAGTGGCCCTTTCAATCCCTTTCCTTTGACCAACAGGACTGATGAAGAAACTACCTGTGCTCCTGATTCCTTTATTGCTGCTCCGAGGGGCAGCTCTATAATCCCTCTTGATACTCCTCAGACTGCTCCTGGCTGCAACACCTATGTATGGACCGATATAAAATAGTATATGAACCAATGTAAATTGTACATGGGTGTTTGTTGGATGGAGATACTTTTCACCAAGTCACCAGACAGGAGAGCCATGTAACACCACACTTAATTCACTCAGAGTTGACATTCAAACACAGTAATTGATACCTGGCCCATGAAAGTTATATGTGTTTCTGTAAGGAAATGGTTGTTTCAGTTGGAGGAATGGTAAAAGGAAGTCCTAACAAAAGTATAAGTCAATAAGGCAGAAAGAACTGAAGGAGAACAAGTAAATCCATCCTAATGGAATTCATGAAAAGAGACTAGTCACGAAGTTAACAATCCCACCAAGAAGCATTTCTCTTTCTTAAGGTGAACTGGAACTACATGTAAAAAGTATAATCTTCTATGTAATGCATATGGCCATAGAGATACCTTTCAGTTTTATCTTGATGTCAGAAAATAAAGCTTTTTTCTTTTTCTTTTCTTTTATTTTTTTTTTCTCTAACTTAGTGATTAGGTTTTATAAAATTGCAAAATAGGCAGCACAGTAAAAAACATTTTTCCCTCCTTTTTTATTTTACTTTTTATTGAAATTTTTGTTTTAAACAGATTTGAGCCAAGATTTTTCATCCAGTACTGCTTAGCAGATTTATAAGTGGTATTGCAACATGCTAACAAGTGCTCTATGTCCTCAGAATAATTTTCAGAACAACTTAAGTGCAACAAAACATTCCTTCCTTGGAAAATACCTGGATCAGCTTCAGAGCTTGCAGGTCCAGGGTCCAGAATTGAGGATGTGTTTTTCAGTGACTACAAAACACAGTTTTGCACTGGGGAATCTGAAGCATTCCCAAGGAGCTTGTTTTAGATCTCTTTCTTGACAGATGGATAAAGATCTGCTTAATGCATTTCTAAGATCATGGGTTTAATGAATACATCTAGTAGTTCTGACTGGTTAATTCTCTTGACACCATCTCCATTTAAGAAACATAGTGAATCACGCAGGAATTCAACACACTAACTTAGAGCACAGATGTAGTACATCTGTCAGAACAAATGTGACCTGCCTAGGAAATACCAGAAATTTAGGGAGATCACATGAGTAAAACAGTGTGGATGATAGTCAGAA
This sequence comes from Aythya marila, assembly GCF_965140915.1. Classification (NCBI taxonomy): domain Eukaryota; kingdom Metazoa; phylum Chordata; class Aves; order Anseriformes; family Anatidae; genus Aythya; species Aythya marila. Next base: position 52,817,431 of record NC_139042.1, on the reverse strand, counting down.
GAGGCATGGAGAGTATTTTATTATATTACATAGTGCATGCATCTGCTCATAATCATGAAATATGATCATATAGACTAAAGCAGTGGATTTATGGTAGGTATGGAGTGCCTGGAAAACAGATGATTTGGGGAGGAAAGCTGAAGAGATATGCAACAAAAGTCATATGCAGGAAAGAAAAAAAAAAGTCAATAAAAGAACAACTATTGAGTGTTACTGGCTTTGGACTAAGCAATTCTCCAAGACAAAGGACTATTATTTTTTGTGTTTGAGTTAAGATTAAATGTCTGTTGGTATGTTTAGCAAACTTGTATTGTGAATTCATTTCCACAAAACTTTAGAAAAATGGACCAATTTAACAACACAAAATACTGTCTTCTCACATTAAGGAAACACAACTTATGCCATAGTTAATGTATTCGTAGGCATCTCCCTATGTGACAGCTGAATTTTGATGTAGAACTGTTTACCTGTGCTCTAAGAAGTCTGCAGTCATGAAAGATTTCTAGCAGAAACAACAAAAGCATGCCAATAACACACGGGATTGTCAATAACTTAATGATCATTTATATCATACTACTGAAACATGTCATCAAATACTAAATGCTATAAATGCTTCAAACTCTTCAACACAAATGAATGTGAATTTCTGGCCATTTTTAAACAGCGAATTTAGACAAACAGTAGTCACACAGTTCCACTAAGAAATTCCTGTATGATCATTACTCAAAATCATATTCTTTTAAATAAGTTATACTTCACCTATTATAATAAGATTACAGCTTATACAAAGGACAAAAAAATGTTTCTGAATCAACTACTACTGATTTTGAGATAACGATGAAGCAGATTCCTTACATAAAAATTACCAGAAAGGTAGCAGAAGTTTTGTTGCTTCCTAGTGAACTCCCTGTTAAAATAAAATAAAATAAAATAAAAATAAAATAAAATAAAATAAAATAAAATAAAATAAAATAAAATAAAATAAAATAAAATAAAATAAAATAAAATAAAATATAGCATGAGTTTAACTGCACTAAACTGTCAGTTCAAGGCTGGCCTCTAAACTCCAGCCTCTATATATTCAAAAGCTTGTATATTTATCTGTGGGTAACATGAGCATTGGCTTTTTTCTGTTGATGGAGAGGAGAGGAGAGGAGAGGAGAGGAGAGGAGAGGAGAGGAGAGGAGAGGAGAGGAGAGGAGAGGAGAGGAGAGGAGAGGAGAGGAGAGGAGAGGAGAGGAGAGGAGAGGAGAGGAGAGGAGAGGAGAGGAGAGGAGAGGAGAGGAGAGGAGAGGAGAGGAGAGGAGAGGAGAGGAGAGGTCGGGGGTGGGGCAGGGCAGGGCAGGGAAGAAGCTGCATATATAAAGGCTCAAATAGTCATTGAAAAGACAAAAAAAAAAAAAAGACATAAAAGACATTGCACTTTTTCAAAATTTCATCACAGACTACAGTGTTTACAGGCACTAATTCTATTCTCCACAGTAGAAGTTTCCTTTGGATTTAAAACCCCAGAATTAACATTATTTTTAAAAAAAGATTCATCTCTCACACGTATGGTTTCTGTGAAAATTTAGGGCAAGATAGGAAACACAATTGCAGGGCAAGCAGGTGATCAGGCCCAGTCAGCATGGGTTTATGAAAGGCAGATCCTCCTTGACGAACCTGATCTCCTTCTATGACCAAGTGATGCACTGGGTGGATGAGGGAAAGGCTGTGGATGTGGTCTACCTTGACTTCAGCAAGGCTTTTGACACCATGACCCACAACATTCTCCTCAAGAAACTGGCTGCTCTTGGCTTGGACTCGCGCACGCTTCGTTGGGTTAGAAACTGGCTGGATAGCTGGGCCCAAAGAGTTGTGGTAAATGGAGTCAAGTCCAGTTGGAGGCCAGTCACTAGTGGCGTTCCCCAGGGCTTGGTACTGGGGCTGGTCCTCTTTAATATCTTTATCGATGTTCTGGATGAGGAGATCGAGTGCACCCTCAGTAAGTTTGCAGATGACACAAAGTTAGGTGTGTGTGTTGATCTGCTCGAGGGTAGGAAGGCTCTGCAGGAGGATCTGGATAGGCTGCACCGATGGGCTGATGTCAACTGCATGAAGTTCAACAAGGCCAAGTGTCGGGTCCTGCACGTGGGGTGCAATAACCCCAAGCAGAGCTACAGGCTGAGAGAGGAGTGGTTGGAGAGCTGCCAGGCAGAGAAGGACCTGGGAGTGATGGTGGATAGTCAGCTGAATATGAGCCAGCAGTGTGCTCAGGTGGCCAAGAAGGCCAAGAGCATCCTGGCTTGCATAAGAAACAGTGTGACCAGCAGGGCTAGGGTGGTGATCGTCCCCCTGTACTCGGCTCTGGTGAGGCCACACCTTGAGTACTGTGTTCAGTTTTGGGCCCCTCGCTACAAGAAGGACATCGAGGTGCTTGAGCAAGTCCAGAGAAGGGCGACAAAGCTGGTGAGGGGCCTGGAGAACAAGTCCTACGAGGAGCGGCTGAGGAAGCTGGGCTTGTTCAGCCTGGAGAAAAGGAGGCTCAGGGGGGACCTTATTGCTCTGTACAGGTACCTTAAAGGAGGCTGTAGCGAGGTGGGGGTTGGTCTATTCTCCCACGTGCCTGGTGACAGGACGAGGGGGAATGGGCTTAAGTTGCACCAGGGGAGTTTTAGGCTGGATGTTAGGAAGAACTTCTTTACTGAAAGGGTTGTTAGACATTGGAACAGGCTGCCCGGGGAAGTGGTGGAGTCACCATCCCTGGAAGTCTTTAAAAGACGTTTTGATGTAGAGCTTAGGGGTATGGTTTAGTGGGGACTGTTAGCATTAGGTCAGAGGTTGGACTCGATGATCTTGAGGTTTCTTCCAACCTAGAAATTCTGTGATTCTGTGATTCTGTGAAAATTCCAGTCACAGTGCTGAGATATTAATTAAGACACATTTTTATAAACATACATCAAAATAAATCCTCTTCCTTCCTCACGCACTTTAACATTACCTTGATTAACATTAAATTGTACATAAATTTTCTTGTTAAATTATTAATTTTTTAAATTATTTCTCCAGAACAGACTGAATGACTGAAGCAAGAAAATAAATGTATATTTTAGATTTTGGTTATCTGCTTTCAAACCATAGGGCTGTTTGCATATCCCCCTCTTTAGCCAGCTCCTACAGCTTAATGAATAAAACATCATAAACCACAGACTGACCACAAGGTACTTGAAAGTGCACCAAGCTTTTTTCATTTGTTTTTTAAGAGGGTGAAGTCTCATCTGCATGGAGACAGCTATCTATTTCTTAAAACAATTGACATGGCAGTCTATAGTAAGAAAATTCATTCCAATTCTCAGCAGGTGGAGCTCCTATGTTTATCCCTATCCCCACACTTCTGAGATTTGGTCTGGATTTGGACTCCTTATCATTACTCTTTTGCTATGGCCACCCTCAGATTTCCAGGAATTCCTTTACTTTTGCAGCCAGCAAGCTATTTAGTTCTACTTTTGCTTTTCAGAAAGATGCTATGAGATCTACTTCAAGAAAAGGAATCAAATTATAATTTTATGAACCCAGTACATATTCTAAGAAAGCATCCCTGCTGCCTCTGGAAAAATAAAAAAATAAAAAAACCACCTTCAATGTATTGGTGTAGTAGGATAAGGTAAAAAGTGTTCCAGTGGCTTCATGTGAACTTCACCAAAATTAGATAAACACCAACATGCAAGTATCTTCACTTATTTTGACACTCTTTTGCTGTTTCTTTACAGCAACAGATGTAATCTTCAATGAAAATGCTTCTGATTAGCAGTGAGAATCTTCCCCAAAAATTAAAATCAACTCAAAGTAAGTGTAAATGTTTGTAAGTCCAATTCAGAATTTATAGTGAAGTAGAATTCCAAATGTTTGGGTCTGAATAAACATTTTGGAACAGAAGTACAATTATGTGATTATGAATAAAACAATTTCTGCTTCCAAACTCTATTTTATGGTACATTGTGTCTAATGTTTTTTTTTTTTTTTTTTTTTTTTTGGTCATTGTAATAGTCATGAGGACCAGATGACAAAAATAATAACGTTATCCTCAGTGGTATGCAAACTGATTACAGTATATTAATGTATCATATATATCTAACTGATGTAGTTCTATCACTGTTTCTGATTTTTGAGTTTAGGCCACTACATTTACACACTCAAAGTGAGATATCTCAGGTAAAAGCTTATAAATAAATGAAAATAAATGTATTTCTCTTCCAAAACCATAACAGTTTCACATTTTAGGAAGTGTCTTTCAAATATTGCTTAGGAAGAACTAGAAATTAAATTATGTGTTCTGTAATTTCTCTCACAAAGTGCACAAAGTACTACAGTAAGTTAAAACTTCTAGTATTTTTTATGATATCAGAAGCACAGCTACTGCAAATTATTGGTGTTTGCATGCAATTCTCAGCACTGACACATCTATGCTAAATCCCACAGCTCAGGGAAATAGGCCCCCAGTATAACAGGCATTTTATGAAGAACAGGATAGTTATTATGCAGCAACAACACTCAGTTGATCTTGGTCCCTGATCTACTAGGCTGTACACTCATCCATGCCATAATCTCCCATCCATTTTCAGGCATGTACTCATCCTAGATACTCTTTAACAACTGAATTACTGTGTAGCCATCATTCTTCCAGAGCCTTCTATATCCAATCTCCTTGGAAGTGATTGTGTTGCCTGCACTGCTACTGTCACCACTACATTGCTTTACTGGCATTTCACAGACATGGAAAGGGGAAAATTGAGATCAGATTAATGAAAAACAAAATAAGATATATTTGATGTATGTGTTCCTAATACATTAAATTTCAGAGTTGTCTCTATACATTATTTCAGGAGCTTATCCCTTTGGAAATGTTTGAAATGAAGTGGGAGTTTCCTTATCTTTCCCATTTGATTGCTTCCTCCTCTCTTTTTCTCTTTGTCTCAACTATTACAGTGCTTGTATTGAGGCTTGCTGTACTATGAGCCTGATTTTGATGCACAATCTTCCTCCTTTGGGATATAGAGGAGGACTGTTTCTCAGGGGACAGGGCACTTCTCTGTCCTCCTTTTGACTCCATGTGATTTTTCAAATATGGGAGGAAGACAATACCCTTCTTTGTGAGATTTTATATCTCTTTATGTTTTAGCTTTCTTCTTGCTCTGAAGTCTTCTTTTAGGTCTGCATATCTTGAGAAAAGTAGCAGAAATTGCATGGTTTTGAACACACAGCTGGCATAAGAATGATATTTAAGTAGTTCTTCCTCTTTTTTACTCACTACAGTACTCCATTCATCCCTTAGACCATAAAGAAAAACCATTATATTTAAATAATTATTTTATCTAAAGAGCCTAATCTTTGTTAGTTCCAGCTCAAATCAACAGATATAATTAATTTGATATTTATTTCACAGAAACCAATTGAAATTAGAGGGTCCAGACTAACAACTGTGTCTTCCTTCCCCATTTCATATCCACTCCACTTCTAACTTCTCTAGGAAATCCAGTGAAGCTACAGGCTACTGGGCAAGCACAGAGAATAAAATGAGCACATTTACTGCATAGAAGGAAAATTATAACCTCCTTACATCAGGCTTATTGAAAAGTAAAATATTAACAATATGACTTACAAGAACAGTCACCAGTAGTTCTGTGACACTAAAAACAAACAAACAAACAAACAAACAAAAAAAACAACAACACATATCATCCATCAGGTCTACCTCAGGAGCATTCAGCAAAGTAAGCAGCTGGATAGGTATGACACTACCATGAAGTTTTGTGCTGTTAGGGATAAAGGCAGTTACACTGTGGCAAATTATGGAATCAGGGTTGCAATAATAGGAATCAGGGAAGAATTTTTCAACTGCTGCACATACCAGCCTATCTCCTTCTTCAGCAAGTCCCCTTTTCCTGTCTCTAACCTCCGATGAAAGCTTTATAAAAATGTGGGGCAGATGGTCAAAACAATCTTGACCATTTGTGTAATTTGAAAGTCATTGCAGCACAACTAATGAATTTTTATTACACTCCCAACTGCTGAAATCATAAAATTGATGTATGTTCCCCCAAAGCCTTCATGTTTTATTTTTATCCTGTTAGCAAATTTGGACAGATTGTATGTTTTAGGTTTCATCTTTTCCTTCCCAGAATATAGACCAATAGAGTGATTTTTTTCTTTTCTTTTTTTTTTTTTTTTTTAAATTTCTTCATATGACCATTCACCTTGCACAAAACTTCTAAACCTAATATGCTTTCATTATATTTTATGTATGCTAATATCAGTATGAATCATATACAGCTGCAAACACACACAAGACTGTAAATGCTTGTAGAGTGTCAGCGCATCTTGCCTTTATGAGACAACTGTTATTTCATTATATCTGATGCATGTGAGTTGTCACTGTAACAGCAAAGTGTTGTACATTGTATAGAAGTAATGACTGACTTCTGGGAAAAAGGGTGGGATACACAGTAACATCCTGTAACACCTATATATGCTCCACATTTTAACACACTCAAAATCATGATGAAATTACCTGCAAGCATACTGTGTAAAACTTACCACAGGTAGGCTGATATTCAGTTCTTTGTTATTTAGAAACTGTATCCTAAACTAATAAACTGATTGGTTAGACAACTAAAATAACAAATATATATTTTGACAGAATTCAAACTGATGTTAACACACTAAATAAACCAAAAAGAAAAATCTTTACAAGGAAAGAGTGTTGACAACATTTGTCATTTAAACACTTGTTGGCAATAGCTCAGCTTGTTAACAGGCAACGAAAGACTGCTCTATTAAGCTCAGGGTGATGCTAAACTGGTTTCATAAAAGATGATAGCAATTTTCCTTACCACCAAGTGAGACTGCCTGTTGAGAAAGACTGTGGCACACTACAGGTCTTTGCTATTCATAGGTATTGATTGTAATGAGTAAGACATTTTATTACTATCTAGTATTATACTGAGTTACACAAACAGCTATGCTTTTATTAGGGGATCATATAAAAGGGAGTCATATAAAAATGACTTAGACTACTCCTTAGTTTAATAGCATTTCCTTTTAATTTTAACTGAAGCAATATTCCATGCAAATAATAAAATAGATTACATAATCCTTTGTTTTTACTTTAAAGCCAGTCTCTGAAAAGGATATGATTTTTTAAACACTACCTTTTAGAGTTTACCTATCAGTTTCATAAATACTTCTTCCTAAGAAGAACTTTCATTAGTTCTTTCTAATGAAAACTATATAAATTTTTTTGTGCTAAGTGAAATTCTGAATTCTTGGCATCTGTCCAGTGAGTGGGAACCTGGCTTCAGCAAATATTGCAAGACACCCCTAATGAGGCATAAGGAATAAAAAAGAACAACAGAAAAAAAATCCACCAAGAGAGAGGGAAATGTAAACCTATTTAATGGCCAGAGGAGTAGAGAAAATCACCATCTCAGCTCTTTGAACTCATTTTGCATTCTGAAGACTCCAGGCATCATACTGCACAGTAGTACTTTTTATATATTTGTATCAGTGTTGCTATTCTGACATAAATCTCTGTTGGAGGGATGTTTTAAACTCCCTAGTTTAAATATTCTGCTAGCCAAAACCTGGTAAATGCAGGACATAGGAACAAGATCTATTCTATTTCATATGGCAGTTAAATTATACTGTCAAGATAATCCTCTCTGCTAGAGGCAGGAGATCTCCGATAAAAGCAAACCTCTAAATGAAGTTCCTATGGAACACTTTCATAATCAGTCTATTGAAAGACCTCAGATGTTAAGTGTCTTAGCTGATGCTGTGGCTGCAGCTCTGCCCTCTTCCACACCTAGAAGATCTGACTTTATAACTGACGTTATAACTGTGATGCTGCCATTTCACTTCAGTAAAATTCCATTTGATTTTAACAGAATCAGACCTGTGTAAAACTGTTGTAAGGAGAATGTGAAAGAGGGCTCCAGACTAAAAAGGTTCATAGACAATCTCAGTCTTTATGTTGCTGGATATATATGTTGGGTTCTTCATTCCCCAGGGAGCAAGATGACACTTAGCATTCAGGACTACTTACAAAGTTTTCGTTAAGTCATCACTGTGTATAAATAAGTTTAGTCTTGTGATCAGTAAATAAGATTTTTCTTTATCGTATATTCTTGTAACCTTTTAGGGCCAAAGAAAGATGATACACACACTTCCTCAGAGCAATTCGGGTCCTAACATTCTCCTTTAATAGTACTGCATTCTTAGCCATCTACCCCTCTGAGGTGGTTTTACTGTGCTGGGCAGCTAAACACCACAACCACTGTCTCACTTTCCCTCTTTAGATGAGGAGGGGGAGAACTAAAGCAAAGAACAACTCACAGGTTGAGATAAGGATAATTTAATTAAAGGGAAACAATAATAATAATAATTAAAAAAGATTATTATGAACTAAACAATTTAACTAAAGGGAAATAAAAGGGAAAGGGGAAAAGGGAGGGGGAAAGGGAAAATAAAAAAAGGGAGGAAAACAAACAAATAAAATAAAGGCTATGTGGAAGGCTCTTCTTCCTGTTTCCACCTTTTATTGCTGAGTGTGACATCTTATGGGATGGAATATCCCTTTGGTTGGTTTAGGTCAGCTGCCCTAGTGATGTTTCTCTCCTCACTTTTTGCCCACCCCCTAGGAGGGTTAGAGAAACGCCCGATGCTGTGCCAGCACTGCTCAGCAGTAGACACAACACTGGTGTGATAACACTGCTGTTACAGCTACAAGTGCAGAGCACAGCACTGTATGGGCTGCTGCAGGGAAAGTTAACATTCCAGCCAGACCCAGTACACCCTCCAGCTCCAGTGACTCAAGCAGTCGCCTAAAGTAAATTTGAGGATGAATCTGGCCTGTGTTGCCAACTATTAAGAGTTCATGTCTCTAATTAAGCGTTTTGATTTGCCATTCATTCTGGGTATCCTTTCTCTTCCTCGCTGCAAAAATAACTTATTTCCACTTTTTTTTTTTTTTTTTTTTTTTGCTATTTTAGGTCACTTACCATGCCCAAAAGTTAAACTACTAGTAAACTTTATATTGCCCAGGATCTATGTAAATTTAACCATGTTTTAACCATGTTACCTGTTAGACATTGGAACAGGCTGCCCGGGGAAGTGGTGGAGTCACCATCCCTGGAAGTCTTTAAAAGACGTTTAGATGTAGAGCTTAGGGATATGGTTTAGTGGGGACTGTTAGCGTTAGGTCAGAGGTTGGACTCGATGATCTTGAGGTTTCTTCCAACCTAGAAATTCTGTGATTCTGTGATTCTGTGATCATGTGTTTTCATTTTCATCTTCAAACTGTCTCCAGGGGAGCAGCTCTCCCTACACAGCTTCTGCTCCATTTCTGCCTGGGACACAGCTAAGATAAATGGCAATTTCTCTAAAAGTCCAATTTTCTTACTGCAGAAACCCCAGATTCCTTTGGTAAAGACCTTTCAAATATCCCTAAAGATACCGAAATTCTGCCAAGTTAGTGTATACCACAGCCCAAAGTATCAATCACTGATCACCTGTGTCTTCTTTCAAAATACACCTTCAGCATTATTAACATTAGAGAATTGGCTATACACATCAGCTTTTCTTCCTGTGGTGCTATTTCTATTGTATAATACATGCTTGCACAATTGTTTTAATTTGAATCTACAGAAATACATGCTGCATAGCAGCAAGCAGATCAACCCCTGTTTTTAACAAAGGAACACACCGATGATTAAAATTCCTGATGACAGGTGAATTACTGTTAAAATCTATGATTGATTTCTAGAAGAAAGATCTGAAGCAGCAGGGAATAGAGCAGCTAGCAGAAAGCTTTAATAAAAATCAAGGTAATAAACCTTTTGCAAATATCAATTTTAATTATTTTTAAATTGCCTTTTCCTCTTCCATCTCTTTCATATGGCCTAATCATGTGAAAAGTTAATCATATTTTATAATAAAAAACGTTTATTGTTCTGTTTTTTCATCACCTCTATTGGAGTTTTTCAACAATATAAGGCATTACACTAAAATGGGAATTTCTTCAGCCATCAGTGCACACAGATGTTTTATAGTAAAACTGTTTCACATCAGTAAAGGCTATTTATTTATTTATTTATTTATTTTAACACAGGAACTGCAGATTCCCAAGCACAATTACAATTTTGCAAAATATTTTTATTTCTAAATTCCTGTATAGCATTTTTAATAGTATCTGTATAATTACTGGCCAATCTCTTTGTTCTGATAGGCTTCTTTACTTAGAATATTTGAACTATTTGCAAACAATAAAAGAAGCAGATCAACTTGAAAGCCTTCACAGTTAAAGCAGTTAAAGTTTCTAAGATGCTTAAAGAAGTTGTAGAAATGACATGCAAAGCAAAGTTGCAGCTGAAAATTAAAGTTTCCTTCAAATTCTTAGAAGACCAATGCCACAGATCATTCATGTTCATCTCATACTCTTCCTCTCCCACAGGCTGAAGGGGATTTTGGCAAGAAAAAGCTTTCAAGATACTTTTATGTGGGCTGAGAGTTACAGACCACTGCATCTTCATTTTTAGAGGTGAAAGATGTAGCAAATTGTGAAAAGTGATTCATTTAATGGAAGAAAAAGTGCCATGAGGGCCACTAAAATGTGGCATCCACAGAAGAGGAATATCTGGGTGCTTACAATTTTTAGTTTCACTCAACCCTCTCTGTTTTCAAAAGAGCTTTTAGCTTACATTGTATTAATCTTCAAATGGATGTTAATGAAGAAGAACAAACTCTGTGATGACTGGAATTGATCAGCTCTAATTTGCGCCATGCCATGAATAGAGGCATGAATAGAGGGTATTTTAAAAAATGTATCACAGTCAGGAATTTAATCCAATTGACTTTTATTTATTTATTTCTTAAAAGTAATTACTGAACTTTCTCAAGCTTTACTGCCATTATTATGACCACCGTAGTTTAACTCCAGAAGTGACTGACCTGCTCAGAGACAGATAAAGAGTAACTCCAAGTAAATGTTTCATGGTTACTGTCTTCTGCAGGGTTTACAAAAATTATTTAGTAGTTTGATATAATTTTTTTTTTCCCTCAACAAATAAGTTCTTCCTAGATAGGACATGGAGCCAACTGACCAAAGGACAATTGATAAATTGTATCTGTAATACATACATATATGAAATACATGTTTTGTGTATGGGACCAAACAGATGTAGAGCAACTTCTTGTGAAAGAAGACCACTTATTTTACCTAAATATACAGATAATGATTTAATATTCACAAAATAATGTATTTTATATTCTTACTCTCAGTTCATCTGATTTGACTTTTAAATCCACATATCTTATTAGCAGTGGCTGAGAATCATGGGTTATAGCCCCTTTTCACCTTTTCTGACACATGACTAAGGCTGCAGTACTGCAGTGGGAAGGGAAGGGAAGGGAAGGGAAGGGAAGGGAAGGGAAGGGAAGGGAAGGGAAGGGAAGGGAAGGGAAGGGAAGGGAAGGGAAGGGAAGGGAAGGGAAGGGAAGGGAAGGGAAGAAACTTCGTCCTCTACCCTGTAACTTGAAATTGTACAAGGAAGAACATTTGCTATTTACAGAATTAGTTTATTGGATTTATTTATTTATTTATTTATTTATTAATAGTAAAAGCTGTTGTACATATTTGCTCAGTTTGATGTTGCATTTTTTAGTGGTAGACAGAGATAATACAAAACATAATTTAATTTACCACTTCATTTCTTCATAAAGTCTACCCAGAAATATTTACTGCTCTATGTAACAGTAGAGGAGTTTAGCAAAATGAGTTAAGTAGGGAGCCTGAAAAACTATAAATAATGCTCTATGCTTCCCTAAGTAATATTTTATTCTCTAGTGAGTGAAATATCAGAAGATTCTTTTTTGATATTGCATCTGCCCTGACTTATGTCTAAGACATCTAAACTTGAGTTAGTCACCCTGCACTAGATTTATGTATTTTCATTCGACAAAATGGACTGTTCAGTTTGCTCTGCCTGTGGACTTTGACAAGAAATACTTGAGCTTATTTTTAAGCTTCTTATTATTTTTCTCAAGTTTCTTCTCAAATGTCAGTCACAAAAGAAGATTAAAACTAAGAGATTTTAAAAATAAAATGACAATAATACTTGATGGGCTTTGTTTGCTTTCTGACATCTTCATTTACAAAAGCACAATTCTGTTACTTCAGAAAACAAACAAACAAACAAAAAAAAACCTATACATACGCTTGCTCACAACAACAGAATTGTAGACCTCTTTTCAGACAATGGAGAGACAGAATGGAGAGAGAGAATACATAACCTTTCTAGCTTTTGATTAACACGATTTGTAACAGTTTTTGCCTCTCTAGCACCGTCCAGCAATCCCCTTAATCACTTGCCAGATATGAATTTGGGGGAGGAATCTGTTTCCTTTTCCTTTTCAATGCCAGTTCTGGTAAACACATTTCTCTTTGAATACCTGTAATAGAAAGGTAGTTATTTTAACTATTTCAATTAATATGCCGTTTGGGACACAACTTTATAGATGTACTTTGTAGAGTACTGCACTGTGACACGCAGTAGATACAAGTCAACCTTATGTTAGCAATCTTTGTTCAGTATTCTGCTGCATAGTGCAGACCTACCTTCAGGGATTCTTATAGAAATGGATGGAATTCAGACAAAAGTGTACACTTCTCAATTCATTAGAGCTTGTAAATGACAGAAGAAGATGAATGCTAACCTCAAAGGTTAAAAGGTATAATTTCACAGGCAGACTTCAAACTTCACTGAAGATTTTTCCAAAACAGAAATTGAAAACATATTTTCAATCAGAAATAAATTTGGGCAGTCCAAAAGATGGTAGTTTCAGAATGTTATGAGAATGAGAGAATAAAAACAAGGAGGTAGATAGAAAAACAACCTGTAATCAACATATAACCACTTCCAGTGACTATCATCATTGTTCCATTTGACTTGAGATTATTTGAACCTAATGCCCACTGAGAAGTGCTCAGTATGAAAGAAGTTGGTCCTGAACAAAGCACACAGTTGTGAAGGTTAAAAATTTATTTTGAAGCTATACAGTTTAGTTTCAAGACAAATTTATTTATTTATTTATTTATTTTATGCATAGGTTCTCACTAATTTTAATGGATTACTTGATTCAGCAACTTCAAAAATGTCCCAGAGCTAACACCAAAGGATACTACATCCAGTTTTCAGTTTGCACAATAAGGATGCAGAGCCATCCTCAGACCTAAATTCCATCCCCATATAATATAATACAATACAGAACATACTTATTTAAATCTAACTACCTTAATGATGACCTCTCTTCATAGAACCATAGAATCATAGAATGGTTTGGGTTGGAAGGGATCTTAAAGATCACAACCAGTTCCAACACCCCAGCCATGGGCAGAGACACCTCCATTTAGACCAGGTTACCCAAGATCTAACCTGGTCTTGAACACCTGTAGGGATGGGGCATCCACAGCCTCTCTGAGGAACCTGTTCCAGTGCCTTGTAGTGTCTTCTCTGAATGAAGAATTTCCTCCTAACCTCTAATCTAAATCTCTCCTCTTTTAGTTTAAAACCATTCCTCCTTGTACTATCGTTATCCGACCAAGCAAAAAGTTGCTCTCCATCTTTTTATAGGCTCTCTTAAGTAGTGAAAAGCTGCAATGAAATCACCTCTGAGACTTCTCTTCTTCAGGTTGAACATCCTCATCTCTCTCAGCCTTTTTTCATAGGAGAGGTGCTCTACCCCTCTGATCAGTTTCGTGGCCCTCCTTTGGACCCACTCTAACAGGTCCACAACATTCTTCTGCTAGGGCCCCCAGACCTACATGCAGTACTCCAAGTGGGGTCTCAGAAGGACAGAGCAGAAGGGGATAATCACCTCCCTAGACCTGCTGGCCACTCCTCTTTTGATGCAGCCCAGGATGCAGTTGGTCTTCTGAGCTGAAAGCACTCACTGCTGGTTCATGTCAAGCTTTTCATCCACCAGTATCCCCAAGTTCTTGTCCTCAGAGCTGCTCTCAATGAGTTCTTCATCCACTCTGTACTCATACATGGGATTGCCCCAACCCAAGTGTATCACCTTGCACTTCAACTTTTTGAACCTCATTACACTTACACAGTCCAACATTTCTCACTTTTCCAAGTCCCTTTGGATGGCATCCATTCCTTCTATTAACTGTACCACACAGCTTATTGTCATCAACAACCCCACGCAGCGCTACAGGCTTGGGGAAGAGTGGCTCAAATGCTGGGCAGAGGAAAAGGATCTGAGGGTGATGATCAATGCTTGCCTTAACACAAGCCAGCAGTGTGCTCAGGTGGCCAAGAAGACCAACAGCATCTTGGCTTGTATCAGGAATAGTATAGCTAGCAGGACCAGGGAGGTGATTGTCCCCCTGTACTCAGCTCTAGTGAGGCCACACCTTGAGTACTGGGTTCAGTTTTGGTCCCCTCATTGCATGTCCAGGGAAAGGCTACAAAGCTGGTGAAGTGCCTGGAACACAAGTCCTATGAGGAGTGGCTGAGGGAAATGGGGTTATTTAGTCTGGAGAAGAGAAGGCTCAGGGGAGACCTTATTGCTCTCTATAGGTACCTACTATAGGAAGTTGTGGAGTGCTGGGGGTCAGCCTCTTCTCACAGATAACTAGTGATATGACTAGAGAGAATGTCCTCAAGTTGCACCAGAGAAGGTTTAGGTTGGAAATTAGGAGACATTTTTTCTCCAAAAGAGTAGTCAAACATTAGAATGGGTTGCCCAGGGCAGTAGTCAAGTCACCATCCCTGGGGGTGTTCAACGAAAGGTTGGACCTGGTTCTTAGGGACATGGTTTAGTGGGTGATATTGGTAGTAGGGTGATGGTTGGACCAGATGATCTTGAAGGTCTTTTACAACCTTAGTGATTCTATGATCTGCAAACTTTCTGAGGGTGCACTTGAACTCACTATGTCACTGATAAAGATATTAAACAGTATCAGTCCCAAGATGGTGTCCCTTGAGGGACACTTTTCACCAGCCTCCACCTGAACTTACAGCCATTGACAGAACTGTCTGGGTACAGCCTTCAAACCAATTTCTTATCCACTGAGTGGTCCACCCTTCAAATCCACCTCTCTCCAATTTGGTATGTCTCTTCAAAGGCCTTGCAGAAGTCCCAGTAGATGACATTGGTTGGTCTTCCCTTGTCAGCTGAGGACGTCACTCATCATAGAAGGCCACCAGATTGGTCAGGCACAATTTTCCCTTGGTGAAGCCAAGCTGGCTGTCTTGGATGACCCCTTTGTCTTGCATTTGCCTTGACATTGCTTCCAGGAGGATCTGTTTCAAGATATTTCCTGGCACAGAGGTGAGGCTCATTGGTCTGTAGTTCTCCAAGTATTCCTTTCTACCTTTTTTAAAAATGGGACTGTTGTTTCTCTTTTTCCCATCACCAGAGACTTCTGACTTCCATGACTTTTCAAATATGGTAGAAAAAGTCTTGGCAACTGCATCAGTCAGTTCCCTCAGGTCCCTGGGATGAATATCATCAGGCCCCATAGACTTATTTCTGTTCAGTTGTATTAGGTGGTTTCAAACTTGCCCTTTGCTTACAGTGGGAGAGACTTTGATCCCCCAGTCCTAAGGATGCAGGGAAATAAGTGATGTGGGAAGCCTGACTGGCAGCGAAGACTGAGGTAAAGAAGTTATTGAGTAGTTCATCCTTCTCCATGTCTGTTGTTACCAGTTCACTCTTCTCATCCATCAGAGGGGGTACACTCTCCTTGGCCTTTCTTTTCTGAGCAATATACCTATAGAATCCCTTTCTTTTATTTTTTGTATCTCTTGTCAAGCTCAGCTCCATCCGTGCCTTGGTTTTCCTTATCCCATTCCTGTACATCCAAACTGCATTCCTGTACTCTTCCCAGGCAATGTGTCCCTGTTTCCACTGCCTGTTCATTTCCTTCTTGTGCCTCAGTTTGACCAACAGGTCCTCACTCAGCCATCTCAGTTGTCTGCCTGCTTTTATACTTAGATGTAAAGCTCTTGTGCTCTAAGCAAAACATCATTGCCATGTCTGTTCAGCATCTTTGTCCCTAAGGACAGCATTCCAGGGGATCTCATCCCCTGGATGAAGTTATGATAACTAGACAATGAAGCTCCTCAAATGGTGCACAGTGGGCTGCTGATGCATCACAGAAAGTGGTGACTAGGTCTTTACATAGGTAGAAATTCACTCTTTGGAAGTTCAGGGTCCTGACTTTGCTCTTCACCAGGCCCATATTCCTCAAGATGAGGAACTCAACCAGAGCATGGTCACTGCAGCCCAGATTGCCTCCAGTCATAACCTTTTTAATGAGTTCATCTGCATTAGTGAGCACCAGGTGAAGTAACGTTTCACCTCTGGTTGGTTTGTCTAAATTCCTTGGCCAGAAATTTATCCTCAATGCACTCTGGGAATCTCCTGGATTGCTCACAGCCTGATTTGTAGCTTTTTCAGGAGACATTTAGGTGGTTGAAGTCCCCCATCAGGATGATATAATGTGCGCGTGATGCTTCTTGTAGTTGAAGGAAGAAGACCTTGTCAACAGTCTCCCCTTGATCAGGAGGCCTGTAGTAAATCTCAACCACAAAGTGTCTTTTATTGGTGTGGTCAACATTTGCCCACAAGCTATCAACCCATCCGTGGCTGTTTCTCAGAGGAAGCTCTTCAAAATCAATCTGTTCCCTAATACTGAGGGCAATACCCCCACCCTCCCTTCCCAGCATCTCTCTTCTGAAAATGTGACCAAAATTATTACAATCATGGAAATAACATAAATAACAGTAGAGGACAAAAACAGACTTATCTATGTCTCAATTCAAATTGTTTTTCTCTTTATATTTGTATATATTTTTTTTCACCTAAAATTAGAACTTGCTAGTATCATCACAGAATTGAGTTTTATTATTTTTTAACTTATTAATTTCTGGGTTCTCGTCTTGCTTGTTGATTCTTCTCATCTTCCCCTCCCACCCACTTTTGGTGAAAATTTAATTAGATAAACCATTATAGCATTGCTCATGTCATTACCAAAAATATCCAATACTA
Source organism: Aythya marila (assembly GCF_965140915.1). Taxonomy (NCBI): domain Eukaryota; kingdom Metazoa; phylum Chordata; class Aves; order Anseriformes; family Anatidae; genus Aythya; species Aythya marila. Next base: position 52,800,337 of record NC_139042.1, on the reverse strand, counting down.
CAAGTTCAAGGACACATTCCTACAGAACACACAGCAGCTTGACAAGGAACAATACACTCTGTGTAGTTTTCCAACTAATTACACATTCACATAATAGCGAGTTATTTTTATTATTATTATTTATTTAAGCTTTCATATGAAAATGTTATGTGAGTTAATGTCGGAAGTTTTATTTTTCAAGACACATTACATGTCTTCATTCATGTTCTTCTCAAGAACTGTTATCCAGTCACAAAACTATATTAGACTGATATTACACAATTTCTCCTTGAAAAAAATCATTCTGGCTATTACTCATCTCTCTGCTATTTTGCAGGTGCTTACAGTTCATTTGATTTGGTTATTTGTTCCAGTATTTTTTTCTACAAAATTTAAATTATGCTGATGGTCCATAATTTCCCAGTCGTTCCTTCCTCTCCTTTATAAAGTCATGCACTGAGTCAGCTTTTTTTGAGTTCTAAAACTTCCTCTTCCTCTAAAACAACAGAGAACTGCTAATGGATCTGGAGACTTAAATACTATAAAATAAACTTCATTAAGCCAAACTCATTTAAAAATATCTAATTTATCCATGTGCTCTTTCAAAAGCTCTTATATAATTCCAGTCTAACATCTTATCCCTTTCTTAGGCATAGTAATTATCTGAAGATAATAGGCCTAATTAAGTAAAAAGATATTAAACATTTTTGCATGTTTAGTATAATTTTTCAGTTTCTTTCCTTCCCTATTTGGTAACATATCAACAATTTTCTTGCTCTTATTAACATGTTTATGAAATGACTTTCAGTTTCCTTTTTTTTTTTTTTTTTTTTTTTTTTTTAATTTAAACAATGCATAGTTATGTCTCTTGGCTTTTCCAGTTTTCTCAGCCTTCAATTTGGTGCTACTTTATGCACACCAGTTTAGTACCTTGCTCTAGTTTTCACTTTCTGAGGGATTTTTTCCTGCCCTTAGTCCACTGAAGATGTCAAGACTTAGTTAAGGGAGCTAATTCCTAGGCTTCACAAGAATCAGGATGGTTTGTGCTTCTCCCTTAAACATATTTTCTAGGAGGAAATGCCAGTGCTTGTAAATGTTTTTCCCTTAGATTTAGATTCCCTTAGATTTATTTGCAATGAGATCTTAGTCAACAGTCCTACTAGTTTTCTTTCTTATAATGTATTTGTTTTACTACAATCTGCACTTTCTTTTCCTTGATATAATAAATCATCTTATGTCCTCACTAAGCAGGTTAAAGAAGGTGAGAGTAAACCCTGTTTGTACTTTCCACTGTGTGTTTCTAGGGGCTTCCTGCTGCTATGAATCTGCCTTCATTGAACCACAGAGCTACTGACACCAGGAAGGACCTTTGGAAGTGATAACTGAAGTCTTCTGCACAAGGCCAGGATAATTTCAAAGCTGGATCAGACTGCTCAGTGTTTCAGATCCATCGTTTTCTGAAAAAGCCCAAAGAAAGGTTGAAGGGTATTCCACCACATCCCACGGAAGTCTTTTCTCTCCTTAAACTCTGTTGAAATATTTTTTTGTTGAAATTTGTGACAGTTACCTATTGTCCTTCCATTATCTGCTTTTGAGAAGAATCTAACTTCATTTTCTTTAGAATGTCCTACAGGTAGTGGGAAACTGCAGTTAGATTGCTTTCAGATTTCTTTTCTATAGGATAAACAAGACATTTATTTCTGCTTCTCCTTTACGTAATTCTCCAAACACGTTACAATCTTAATGGCCATCCACTGAACACAATCTGGTTTGCAAGTATTTGTTATTATGGGGCACAAAACCGAACATGGTTTTCCAGATGTAGTTTCACCAGCAGAAGTAATGAGAAGTCCCTTTCACCAGCAGGCTATGCACTTAACTGCTGCAGCTCAGTAGGCAGCTAGCCTACAACATTGCAAAGGTGTACCATGGATCAGGTTTTTATCAGCCCCCAAATCAGGTTCTTCTGCAGAGCTGCAATGCAGGGGTTTGTCCTTTGTGTGCTACTGTATGGGGTTACTCCAGTCCAAGATTTTGTTTTTAGCTGCATGATATTGCTATGGACCTATTCCTGTAGCCTGCTGTGACCCTTCTGAATGGCAGCCCTGCCCTGCAGGCTCTCATCTGCCTTTAATCCACTCCAGTGTCAGCCACAGATGTCATCCCATCATCCAGCTGTGAATAAGGATGTTAAACATTCTCAGTCTCAGTCTCAGCCCCAAGAAACGCCCCTCAGAGATCTGACAGTAGGACTTGATACTACTAATCATAACCTTTGCAGCATAATGATCCTGGCATTTCCCCTTCAATCATGATTTTTCCCTCCACCCTACCTACCCCTCCAGTCCACCCTGCCCTGCTTTGGTTAACAGGACACTGTAGACAGCCTTGACGTTGTTCTCTTCTTGTTCTCTGTTCTCTTGTTCTCTGTACGCAGAGATAGCCATTTCGTCATGCAAAGCAATCAAGCTGGCCCAATGATTTTCCCTTGGCAAATCTGTCAGCTCCTCCCAATCACCTTTTATGCATCTGCAAATGGTTTCCATGATGATTTGCTCCATATTTTTTTTTTTTTCCAGTGAATGAGGTGAAATCAATTGGCATATAGGTCCCTGGATACTCCTTCCTGCTTTATTTTTGAAAATGGATGCAACATTTGCCTTTTCTTCATCATTGGATCAAATTGTTATAACCTTTCAAAAGTACAGTGGCCTGATAATAACATCAGCCAGCTGCCCTTCATGAATTTTGTGCCTATCCAGCTTGCCTGAATAGTCCTTAAATTGATACTGACTACAGTGGATATCATCTTTTCCAGGTAATAACTGGTGAGCTGGTAGACTTGAGATAAACCTTACCAGCAGAGGCCCAGCACAAGGAAGGAACCGAATAGATAAGTTTTTCTCTGTCCTACATCACCATGTTGCCTGCCTTGTTTTGTTGCAGGCATTTCCACATCTTGCTGTGTTGCACCTCTAGCACATGGCTGGAGTTTTCCATTAGCTGAAGATTTACGCTTTGGATAATTCCAATACTTGTTCACAAAACATCCTCATCCCCACAGGCAGCAATGTTCCATTCATCAGCTTGCAATTTTCAATGTAGAAGTAACAGTATTAAAATTGCAAACCTAGTGAATTTATTTATTTATTAATTTCACAACTCGCTGTATGGAACTTTGTTTCAGACTAATCAAATTTGTTTGTATTATGAAAAAATCACTCACTTTATTCTTGTTTTCCCTATTTTAAACACTTCAACAAAGTTCCTACTTGTCCATTTGAATTTTTTGCTTAACTCGTTCTACATAACCTTATTTGCTTTAGAGGTAAACTTATATATATTCTTGTGCATAATGACTGAACATTGCACATTTCTGAATCAGGCTTAAAAGGGAAATTGAGATACTGCAAACCATCTGCAGATAATGATGCACTTTGGAATGCTTTTAGAATTTCCTCTAGGCTGCTGTATTACCTGCCAGAGGCTAATATGATAAAAGATTCATCACAAAATGTTCCTTCTATAGCAATGAGACTTTTTTTTTCTTTTTTTTTTTTTTTTAAACTTTCATTTGAAACCTAAACCAGTGGTAAAGCACAAGAAAGAATATTTTGCAACTGAAAAATCTTTGTTAAAACCATAATCTCTGTGGCATATTCTTACATGAACAATGTGTGGCAGAGGCATCCATACATAACATACATAGTTATTTTTGCTTACAAAAATATTATATATTTTCTTTGCAAAATGGATCATTCACTTTGGCACAAGAGCCATAAAAAAGGGTCTATAAATCCATGAATTGGTGTTTTTTGTTTGTTTGCTTACTTGCTTGCTTGTTTTTTTAAGGAAGCATCATGTGAACTTACTCTTCCTCATTCATATACAATTTGGATATGAATGAATATTTTGCAAGGATTTTGCCATCTACCAGAAATAACACAAATCAAAATAAATGACACGGGATGAGGATGACTTACGGGTGAAAAAAGGTTGAAAACAGATTGTGAGGCTATTTAACTGTCAGAACAACACACATTCTAGCAGCCTACAGCAGCTGTCTGACTGTGCAGTCCAGTATCTCCAAAGACCCAAAGACAAAATCATTGCTGGAACCTTCTAAGTTCAGCAATGTTAGTCCATTTTCATCAGTCATAAATCATACCTTATAACTGCAACTTAAAGTGTTCAAATCAGGATCTCCCTTGTTATTTATTTATTTATTTATTTATTTATTTATTTATTTATTTATTTATTTTTTCTCATAAAGCCTTCCCTGGCCCAGAGGGCCTCAGAATTCGTTAATTCACAGCAATAAAAATGTGCTGGTTTGTGTCTGTCATACAGCTTTAAACATCTGTAAAGATTTACTTTTTGCCAGAAAATATATGTATACCCTCACCCCCCAAATTTTAAGTTATTATTTAAAACATAATAAGGAACAAACATGCAATATCCTTCAGATTTTTTTCCTTTTATTGTTGCTGTTGTTATGTTCTGTTTTTGTTTTTGTTTTTGTTTTTTTGATTGTTTTTGTTTTGTTTCATTTTTTCTTAATTAACACAGAATTTAATCTTTGGAGGACAAAAGAAAGTTATTTGGAAAGGTAAAAATTTCTTTAAGTGGATGAAAAATCTTAGTGTATGCAAACATTTCTCAGGTTAAATAATAGGAGTTAATTTCAATGTTTAAAAGAATACAAATCCAGCTTCTAAGCCTCAGCAGTATCTATCCAATCTATAGTTCATTCATTTAATCCCAGACATAATTTATAGACATTGCCAAGTGGGGAAGTAATTGCAAGAGGGAAGTAATTTAATCAGAAGTTAACCAATAGTTGTCAGTAAAAATTAATTAATTAATTAATAATAATAATAAAAAAGAATTAGCAGTAAGTAAAGTACTTGTTCCGCCCCCCCTCTTTTTTTTTAGCTTTGTTTTTTAAGCTTTATTTTGCTTCATAAGCTCAATGCAATAATAAAGATTAATTTTCTGTGGCAATCATCTTCAAAGGGAACTGAAATGAATACATACATTGTAGAACTATACTGATAAAAAATGGTTCAAACAATCCCCATTATTTAAAATAATATTGTAAAATGATACTCATTATAGATTTTCAGCTTATTTCTCTCTATACATTTTTGATTAACACAAAATATACTACTTCCAAGTGTTACTATGCTTGTGCAATGTATTTATATCTATATGATTACTATCTTCAGTGAAAGGTTTAATATCAACATAAATGTCATTACTGGAAATGTTTCAATTTATATTAAAAAATGAAACTGTAAGATCAGCAACAACTGTCTCAACCAAATCAAATGATTCTTCCCACAAGCCAAATATAAATGTTCTCATTTTATTGAAGTTACACATCTCTTTCATATGAAAAAACTGAGCCATTCAGCTTCATTTCTAAAATTATCCCTATCAACTTTGCTGACTGTCTTTACACAGGACTTATACGTAGTTTGAAAGGATTTCTTCTGAAAGAACTTGATCCTTTATAATGGTAAATAAAAATTAAAATCTGACAATTAGATTTTTATATAATATTGGCAATTCCAATCTTTTATTTTTATATGATATCTGTGTACATATTGACATTGAAGTCTAGCAATATTTCAGTTAGGTTACTGTGATGTTGTGGACACACTGGTTTCACTTTACAGTTGAGTAGATCAAAATAAAAAAGTATATTTCTATTTGCTAAACCAACTCCTTTTCATTTTTGGATTAACATGACTGAAAAAAATAATGAAATAATGTATTTGGCCAATCTTTACTGGTGGATCTTAACAAAAGGAATAAAAGAAACATAGAACATTTTCTACCCACTTTTGGGGACACCAGAAAACATACTCATTTGCAAAATCCCTCCAAAAAAATAAGAAAGAGGTCACATAGTGTACAGGAATTTTTTACATTTTTATGTATATTTTCGTGCTGTGATAAGTAAAAATTCTGGTAATATGAGAGATCTGTTTTTTGAAATAGGGTCAGAGACAAAATGAAGTATGTACAATAATATCTGAGAAGACATGAGGAATAACAGACACAGGTATCCAGGTGAAGTAAGTCTCCTGACACAAGGTTCAGAGATGTGATACAGACCCTTTGGGAGCATCTAATCCTAATAGATCCTGAGACCCAGCAGCTGGGGAACAGACAGAAAGCACAGGATATCTCAAAAAGATCTAATCTCAATATAGGACATGTGAGTTGAGACACAGACAGTACAAAAAAAAAAAAAAAAACAGATGAAAAACTCTTGATTTTTCTTTAACAACCTGTGGAACAATAAGCAATTCTACAGAAGTTTGTCCCAGACCCATTTTTTTTTTCAATATTTGCTATGTGATGCAGAAGAGACTGTGACAGAAGTTAAATAGAGGAGTCAAATATAACACAAAAAATGACATAGTATGTTATTTGTAGTATGTTAGAAAGGGTTTGGGGCTATAGGATTGATCCCTATATACATGTAGTGATATACATCACTAACCATACATGACACTTCTGCAGGAAGAGTGCTATCGCTTTGCATGTGTTAACATGAATATTTTATATGTGACACTGAAAGTATTTACTTTCTTCTACTTCGTACTAGCAGACCTCATCTAGAGAATTGTCAGTATTTTGGAGCAATTTTATCTAGACAAATTGGAAAGCCCAAATGAAAACAAGATGCAAAAATAACAAAACATATAAAATTAATGAGGAAATGTTGAGAGGAGCCCATGAGGTGCAGCCAAGAGGAAGTGGCAGCAGAAAGAACCAAGAGAAGATGAATTTGACTAGAGTAGGTAGAAGCTGGCATAGAAAGCATGAGAACAATTTTTCTTGTGGCCATGGTGGATAAGAAGAGACCATCTTCATTTGAAGCAAATAAGTTTTATGTCTGATCTCAGGAAAAGCATTCTTGATTTAAGAATAGCATATACACAAATATCTGTCACATACAGACATACTTGATCCTGCTTAGTATAGGTGCTGAATCAGATAATCTCTTCAGTTTAATTCCAGCTTTACATTTCCATGATTTAATGATTTCAGCTGTCTGAGAAACTTAAGATTTGTTATATGAATATCTACTTAAGATATTAAAATTAGGGGCACTATTTTTGAAAACAAAACAAAACAAAAACAAACAAACAAACAAAAAACACACAGGGTGACATAGCTTCAGAAAAAGACGTAAAACCTTTTGAAGCCCAAGACTTATACAATATAGGTTAACTCAATAATAATGTTTCACAAGTGCCACTAAATGAGTGATTTTAATATTAGTGGCTGGATGCAGATACACCAGTAGATTCTTCTTTCAGTTTTTAAAGTCCATTTTCAAGATACTTTTTAGATTGAGGTCAACTAAAAGGATTCTCATCTCCTTTCTCCTTAAGGTCAAGTATGTTTTAACACTTCTCACGTGTAATATGAAAAAAGAAATAACAAAACCCCCACACACTAAGTTCACATATAGACTGTTTTGAAGAGAATAAATGCTGCTTCTGTGTTTTCTGGACTACGCTTTTCTTCCTGCCAGCATTTCTGCACTTCCCAGGTGTTGATGCTGGCCATCACACTAGCACCTGATGAGCACTGATGCCAGCACTGCCACTCCAAAGGCTCTCTAGAGAAACAGGAAATAATTGGTACAGATGACACTCTTCTGCTAGTGGATGAGAGCATTTCTTCTGCAATAAGTTAGGTTTTATTTTTAAATTCATTCTCATATGGAAAGGAAAGTAAATAATAACCATTTTACTGCCCACTGCCAACAGCTAATTACACAAATATACATGCAAAGCCTATATACACACTAGCAAAATCTGTTAAAAGATATATGGTTTATTACTATTTCACAAAACATTTGGAGAATTAGAGTAACAAATATATTTAAAAGGAAAAAAACAAACAAACAAACATATTTTCATCAGATCAGGCAAAACTAAGGTCTGCCTTCTAACATATTTGTCACTATATTTCAAGAGGAAAACATATTTAACTGAAATGGTCTGAGAATTAAAGCAGCATTCATCTGAAACAGCTGAAGTATTCAGCTATTAATAAAACCAATGAGCTCTAACCAATGAAATGTGATGCCCCTTAACTTCCTTAAACCAATTTATTGTTAGGCAGTTTATGAGCAAGATCCATACTAACCTCATATCAACTTCAAACAAAGAAAATGAAACAATGCCTAGAAACATGCAAACAATTACTAACCAGTATATCTGACTGAAAATCACACTAACTCTATAAAACATGCAAAGTCTTTTACTGGGGTTGGAGAAAGGGGTTAGCATGATCCCTACACGGGTATATTTTCCTTTCGTTGTCTCGGACTGCATAAAGAAAATGCCATTTGTATTCTCTTCATTAATGACTTAATCAAGAAAAGAAATTAAAAGTAAACATAGATATATTAACCTATAAATTTCTCCTTCATCTGAGCACCAGCCTTTAATTTCAGTTCTAAGGAAGTTTAGTGCCTGAATGATTTTGTTTTTTCTAAAGACTTAGTGAATTTTCTGTGAATTATTAAATTATTTTAGTGAATTATTCCACAATGATTTCTAGGTAAACAATGTTGATAAAAACTATGATCTTTTTCATAATCTAAAATAATTGTTTGATTTTCACCTTAATCAATGTGGTAAACGTACAGTTTTTATATAATTTCCACTTCCTAAATCTTTATCTTATTCAGAATTTATAGCCACCATAAAAGCAATGTTTTTAAGCCTTTAGTTATTATCATGTAATTCATTTTACAGAAATATCTGGATTGCATAATGATACACTATGCTCTTGATTTTAAATGTATTCTTATGCAATACATAAAAACATAGATAAATAAACACTTAAAAAAGAGGATCTGAATATTACCTGAAAGCCATTCCACAATAGTTTTGTATTTTATATATCCTATACTAATATTCCTCCAAACAACACACAGAACATAATAAAGCCAATAGAATGTTGCATTAAGTCTGGGGCTACCTGGACTTTATGTAAAGCATTTGACAGTCCCACACAACATCTTTGTCTCCAAATTGGAGAGACATGGATTTGATGGCTTAACCATTCAGTGGATAATGAATTGGCTGAGTTGTCACCCTCAAAGAGTTGTGTTCAGTGGCTTGATGTCCAGGTGGAGACTGGTGATGAGTGGTGCCCCTTGAGGGACTGTATTGGGACCGATACTATTCAATATCTTTATCAGTGACATATACAGTGGGTGCACCCACATATATATATTGAGTGCACCATCAGCAAGTTTGCAGACAACACCAAGCTGAGTGGTGCAATCAGCCCACTGGAGGGAAGAGATGCCATGACCTTGACAGTCTCAAGAGGTGGGCCTCTGTGAACCTCATAACGTTCAACGAGGCCAAATGCAAGGTCCCGTATCTGGGCTAGAGTAATCCCAAACATGAACACACAGGTTGTATGACAAGTGGATAGAGAGCAGCTCTGAGGAGAAGGACTTGAGGATACCTGTGGATGATCATTATTTAACCTATTGACTTTCTCTTGTTGTATCATAATCACACACTTTTATTGTAAACATAAGCTTTTATTGTAAACATAAGCTTAAATAAGCTTTCAACTTGTACATCTTTCTGATGTCAAGCTTTCAACTTGTACATCTTTCTGATTATGACTATCATGTTATTGTCTACTTCAAAGTTCATATGTTGTAAAGGGATAGTTAGCTGCAATTTGGTTTTACATATACTTATAATATATATGTATGTTAAGAAATTTTGAAACTGGTAGTTTGTCTCAAGCCTTTCAGTTGAATGGAAGTACAATATCATGAATCATCCCAGTAGTTCCTGGATAAGAGCAAGTGTTTTCTAGTTATAAAATCAGCACAGAAAACAGTAAATAATGCAAAATTGTTGAAGACAAAGCAACTATTGGAAAACCTTAGATTCCATGGTAATGTAGGATATTTCATAGAATCACAGAGTAGTTGAGTTTTGAAGCACAATTTTTATCTTGTACTGTGGAACCCAGAACTTGACACCTTGCTCCAGGCGTGACCTCAGCAGTGCTGAGTAGAGGGGGAGGATCACATCCCTCCATCTGCAGGCAATTCCTCATCCAGCCCCAAACACCCTTGCAGCAAGGGCACATTGCTAGCTCATGTTCAACTTGGTGTTCACCAGGAGCCAAAGGTTCTCTGCTTTCCAGCTGGGTGGCCTGTAGCATATATGAGGTACCTGAGGTTGTTCCTTCCCAGGTGCAGGACTTTGCACCTGGGGAGAAACAGCCTGCAAGGGCAGGCTCATCAAACAGCCTGCCCTTGCAAATTTTATCACATCTCCCTTTTAGAAGTTGTTTGGTTTTGTTTTTGTTTTTAATCTAAACTGCCTTTATTTATGTGCTATTACTACTTTGATTCATGCCATCCATATTACCATTTTGTTATCCATCATGAAGACAAACTGCTATTCTGTTTTTCTCAGTAATGCAGAATCTTAGTACTGAAAGTAAGATGTGATCAGTTCTTGACTGAGATATATTTAAGTGTCTAAATATGAACAATTTCCCACTGTAAATTGAGAGTTATACTCAGAACATAGTCTGTACAGAATATCTGCCATCATTTTTAGTATTTATTAATTCCTCATCTTTGGGATGCACTAAGCCATCTCAAATAACACTAGGCCCATTTAAGAAAATGACTTCTGCCCCCAGTGTTCTTGAAGGCAGAGTTGAATCTGGCTCCACTGTTCCAATCTCCATCTGGGCTGGGCCCGTATTCACCAGCCCTAAATGCGTGCCTCAAGAATGCCAGGGCATATCATATAGCATTAAACACCTTCATTCAGGTAACTGAATCCAAAGCCCCTACCCTTACTGACAAAGTTCATTTGCAGACATTTAGATGGCAACTGGTACTGAATCTGAACCTCAGACTTCAAAGATTTTAGGGTCTTAATACACCTTTAACAACAACACTGACAACCTCCTTCAATGAATTCCTTACAACAAGGCATATGCTATAAGCCCAAACATTCTATATATAAGACAACTAATTTCATTGTTACTTAAGTGTACTATTACACAACAATTATGGCACTGCTGTTCCCAGTAGCACTACCTGATGCAGAAGGGCAGTGTTAGAATATGTTGTGGCATACCTGCATCCGTTTTTCATAATTTGAAGTTAGTGTTGCTTTAATTCATCATTTTTCTGGTGTTCTATAATGTACTACTATATTACAGGAGAATTTAGAATTATTAAACTCAAGAGATGAAAGTGCCCTTGGTGACCCTAACTCTGGTGTAGACTTCTGGACAGCTAACGTACACTTGCTAGGAACCACAAATAAACATTACCACCAGACTGTTAAAGCAATTTCACCAGAAGATAGAGACATACAGAGACCAGGACAAACTCTCTTGCTGCTATTACAGTTTTCTCATTTCCGATGGTGCATAATCCTAAATAACATCTCAGCTGACAACTACATGACTCACCTGCTTAAAGAAAAAAAAAAAAAAAAAAAAAAAAACTTGTTCATATAAGGAGAAACAGGACCTCAGAAACTATTCATTACCATAGCGCCTTAAGACTCTCACAGCATGATTTTTCAGATCAGCTAGCAATCTGGAATCATCAGCACTCTTATATAATTCTAGTGATTCTCCTTTCAGTCATCTGTTTTTTGTTGTTGTTTTGTCACCATTAAAAAAAAATAAATCTATTTTTTTTGTAGTCAACATTGACAAAACACTTTATACCTTGATAATTATGCGAAGAGCAAACTGGTACATGGAAGAGAAGCTATACAACAAGGAAGGAGGAAAATGAGTTTCCAAGGAGAATGTGGGAAGTGGAAATAGAGACAGAAAAGAAGAAGTGGTATGAATAAAGGAGAAAGAAAAGGCATGGCAGGAAAACACTGACACAAGGAAGACCGATGCAGAATAAAGAAAGAGCTGTGAAGAAAAAAATACTGGAATGAATACGATGGCATAAATGACAAAGTCTTACAGAAAGGGCATATTTCACAAGCAGAACAAAATAGATGCAGCTAAACTACCAGAACTCATAGCATCTAGGTAACTGAAAATTTGGCAGCCCTGAAAATGGCAGCTGAAACCAGTAAACCCAATACATCTTAGATTCTTAAGACTGATGACAACAGCATGTGAAAACATTATTGGAAGTACAGGGTGAATGAACAAATCAATAAAAGAAAACTTGAAAGAAACTTTGCAAATGGAAAGAAATTTGTTGTTCATATTATTGTCTTGAATTACATTTGCAATTCTACTTGTAATAGAAATATTTGGAGAAATGAACTACAGTACCAGAGGGAGCAAGGATGAGAGATGGAAAGATGAATCTTTCATACAGAAAGATGTAGGTCCTTTTATTATAGGCGTATGTATTTATTATTTCTCTGCTCAGTACTTTTCAATCTATATCACACTGCTATGAATTTATTGATTTTAACTGGCACAGGCAATTTGCAGTGGAAGTAATGACCACAAGACATATTTGGAGAATTTGTCACACTTTGTAAGCCAGTTACTTCATATTACTACTGTTGGAGATATATTCTTCAGGGTCAGGACACTTAAGTTCAGTGTTACTACTGATGTTTAACTAATTAACTAAAAATGATGTAAATCAGACTAATACCCTCAGTTTTATTACTTTTTGAAAGTTATTAGAAGGTTATTAGAAATGTAAGATATATTATTTAGTTGTGTTATAACTGATCATAGATTTAATTTAGACACGAAAGTAACATAATTCAAGTTGATAATGTTAATTTTTCATCATTTATGTTAACTTAACATATATTAAAATATATTTTTACAAGTCAAATTGAAATTTTAATGCATTTCTACATGAGATATATTTTGTCTGAAAATGTAATTTTTTGAAATAGAAATTTAGGGAAAAACAGATTATTCCAACTAAATAAAATTTATTTTAATAAAGTTCTTGATTAATAGAATTGTTTATTTAGGCAAAGAAAAGAATATATAACTTTTTCATTTTACTTTTTTGTTTGTTTGTTTGTTTTTATGAAGTGGAAGGTATGACAACCACCATATCAAAAAAAAAAAAAAAAAAAGACATTACATTACACTAAACATTCTGAAAAACACAAAGAGCTTGTGATATCAGGACTCAAGCTTCAGTTTGCAAAGCACTTCAGAATTTGTCTAATTTTAACACCTTGTGTCAGATCCACCTGCTGCAAGCAAGGACGTTATATTCATTGTTGCAAAGAACTGGACCAAAGCATACACTTAAAAACTAATATGTTAATCACAGATTATAAAACCATAAAGACCATAAAGACCTGCATGTTTCTCTAATCTGGCTTGCTGTGTAATAAAGGACAGAGGATTACCCTGACTCTATTCTAGTTTGAGCCATGCGCTTGCAAATGTTTTTCAGTGCCTGAAAATCTTTTTCTCCCTCAAGTGGAAATTGTTGAGAACATATAAAAGATATGCCTGTTTCCTCCTAAGTACACAATCATCACTTGTAAAAAATGTTTTAAAAAGGAAAATAATATAATTAATGTCAGTAAGAATAAACTAATGATGGCTCATTTTGCCTCACTTTAATATTCATATTGTAGTACCTTTCTGAATGAGATAATAGAATCATAGAATATCCCGAGTTGGAAGGGACCCATAAGGATCATCAAGTCCAACTCCTATAAGATGCTATACAAATGAAAGTTTAAATGTTTTTCATTTTTTTACTGCTTTATTAAGCACTCATATCTAATCTCAGAAACAGTAGATTATTGATGACCTTGACCTTTTCTGCTAATACTGTTTTTGAAATGTTATTCAAAGTATATATAGGCTATTCTAGTTAAAAGAGAAGCTCTATTTTTGTCAAGAGTCAAATTATACTGATATACAATGTAATATGGCTAGGACCCTGTCAGTCCTTATGAGCCCATGGTGCTTGCATTATGGATAGCCATCATAAATAAAATAGGAAGCCTTCTCCAAAGAAATGCTAATCTTCATCCTGATCCTGTGGGGAAGATGGCATAGCATATGAAGAATAAGGAGTTCCAGTCCTCTTGCCTGGCAATTTGTGCTTTGAAAATAAGCAAAGTGTGAATTATATTACACATACTTACAAATTAAGCATACATATCATTTATTCTCTGTGGAAAGCAATAGGAAGTATTTTTTTTAATCACTTTTACTCTAGTTAAAAATTGTATGACTATTGAGACAGATATTCTGCTAATCATAACAGTCTAGAAATTTGTAACCTGCTTTCAGATGAAACTTATTCAATGTAATCACAGAATCACGGAATCACAGAAACACAGAATCATAGAATCACAAAATGGGTGGGGCCTCTGGATGGGGCCTCTGAAGATCATCTAGTCCAACCCCCCCTGCTGAGCACATTGAGCAGGATGGCACCTTGAGCACGCTGAGCAGGATGGCATCTAGGCACTTTTTTAATATCTCCAGAGAAGGAGACACCACAACCTCTCTGAGCAACCTGTTCCAGTGCTCTGTCACCCTCAGAGCAAAGAATTGTGTTGATAATTACTCAGCTGAAAAAACGTGATTGATTTTAGCTGCCTTGTGCCATCTGAGGTTTTTCACCACATCCAAACCACTCCAGTTGGCCTAGAGGGTAGGACACCTGTATCTTTCTGAAGCAGCATCTGTAAGACAGATGGGTATCTCTAGTGGGATCATTATGGCCAAACAAATCATATTCATTGTGTTAACTTTAATGTGAGCTGAAGAGTACTCCTGGCCACATTGACTACTTTGCCTACAACTGCAATGTCTCTACAGAAAGTCTGGACCCCTTGTTCACATTTAGGAGTGTATACCTGTGTTTAGGTGTTTATTTTGAAGTTGAGTCCAATTCTTATTTAATTTTCAGTCATCTTATGGGAAGCAGAGTAGAAAAATGAATTTCCCCCAGTAAATGAAAATACACATATGCATGTGGATGTGCAGAACGTATTTCTCATGGTGTGCACCACTCACACCACAGTACTACAGATGCTGTCTTGGCACGTGCACTAAAATATTGGGAATCCGTAATCCTTAAAATAGTTTGCGAGCTGTATACTCATATACTATACGCACTCCAGATGTTAGAAGGTCCTTTGCAGGCCTCCTGTCAGACCCTGCATAAATGAGTAGGAAGAACAAAAAAACTCAGTTCCTTTAAGCAATTTTTGAGTCCTCTAGTGAGCTTCAGAATCAATCAGGAAGCACACAAACCAGGAAGCAGAAAAAGCTAATGAGATAATAAAAAGGAAAACATATGAGAAGTATGTTTCTTTGCTTTGGTAGCACTCCAGGTAGTATAATCACCACTACGTAATTTCTTCTTAATTGTGTTATAAAAAGTGTTTTGTGTAGCTCCTGTCAAATTGAGTTAAACTGAGGTAAAAATAAGTAGAGGGTCAGCAAAGGATGAACCAGTGCAATGGGTTGATACATTCATAGTAATTGTTTTTTAAAGAATGTAGACTAAATTCCTGAAACTAGTAGTTTCTGAGAAAAAACGTTCACTTTCACAATAGAAAAATATCAAAAAGGTATAAATATAGGACAGTCTTGACACTACATTTTCTGCATTTTAGTTGTTTACCTGTTGCAGTTACCATTATTTAAAGCACTAAATCCTATACAATATCAGGTTTAAAATGTTTTGTAAAATGAAGAACTATCCTCTTTTACCAGGGTTATGCTTTAAAAAATAACATTTGTCCATATTTACTAGAGAGAATACATGCATAGGGAATCACTCCAGCTTGTTGCTTAAATGATATGCATTTAAAATGTACTGTTTAATTACATGCTTAAAGTACCTAGTCAGTTTGAGAAAATGTAGTAAATTAAACTTTAAAGTAAAAAAAAAAAATGCAGTAATATATTCATACATTTTGTATAAGTAACATTATTTATGCAAAAACTATAACCAATTTAGGCTAGCATATAATTACAGTACATTTTTAGCAAGTGTGCTATGTCTATATGAATATACTCATAGTAATTTTCTGAAAATAAATGGGTGATGGTATGCCACAAAAAAAAAAAAAAAAAAAAAAAAAGAAGAAAAAAAAAGATACAAAATCTTATCTTGGCTTCTTCCATTTATCTTATGAATACATATATATATATATTTATATAATGGTAAATGTGTACGTATGGAAAAAGGGGCCTTTTAACAAACACTGACTTTTAGTGAAAACGTCTTTAACCCATGTCTTAACAGATCAAAATACATACTTTTTCCACTGTCCCTTGTATATTATAAACATCTTTTCTCCTCAAAGGATAAAAATGAAAAGAGAAAGCATTCCATAATTTGAGGGCCAAAACATATGAGCAACATTGTAAGTCACTGAGGAAAACAGCTCTGGAGCCAACAGTCCAGAGGACTGAGGAAACTAACTTTTCCTTCTGTTGTTGTTGTTGTTGTTCAGGTGACTGAATATCTTTACATTATCGCAATCAGTATGAATATACAAATTGAAAAGATATTGATTAAGAGAAGGGTCCCTTGAACTTCTACTCATATCTGTTATTTTTATTGCTACATAAATACTGTAAATTTACAAAGCGCAAATGAAAGAAGTACTTCAAACAGATCATGAAATATCATCAGTGGCTTAAGCTTTCACCATGTCATCACAAGTCATACATTATTTAGTATTTTCCTTAGATATCCATTTAAATATAATTATTCAAGACTTCCAACTTTCATCTGAAACAAGAACCACATTTATTATAAGGAAAAAATACAAAAAATGATAAGCATGTATAAAAAAGCCCACTACAAACATTAAATTTGTTTTCATCCTATTTCATAATTAAGAGATTTGTAACTTCTAAATATATTATTAGATCTCGAAACCTAAGATCTAGTAAAACACAAAAATCTAAGGAAAAATATATCAGAGAAAAAGAAACCATAAAAGGATTAATGCTGCAAAGAAGGATTTTACATATCTTGTAATGGGTTTGAAGAAGATAATTGAAAGTGCAAAGGATGGTGCATAGTGTAAAATAAGATATTTTTTTTCTTGTCCTTGTTGTTGTTTCCTGATAGATACTGTTCTGAAGGCACAAAAACATGAGAATATAATAATACCATTGCATAAAAGTAAACACTGCTAACAATATAAATGGGAACTGGAACCATAAGAACATCATTATCCTTCAGATTGTCCAAGATTAATGCCAGCTCAGATATGATGTAAAACCTAACATAGAACATAACATAAGACTGAGAAATGCCAAGTTTATGGTCTCAGGTTTGCCAGGATGTGCTTAAACAAGCAGGATTTTCTCTGTCTTGCACTGGAGAAGTAGGGCTCTGAGTAATCTTTACCATGCCACCTCTATGCAAGTACAAGAAGCGTGGAAAATGTATGTGGGCTACTTTATCAATGTCTTCTTCAGATGCACTAGAAACTATTGAATTTTGCCTATGGGAACAAAACAAAACAAAACAAACAAACAAAAAGCTATACTATCAATCCATCGAAATCTGAAACCACTACAAAGCAGACCTTGGACCCTTATCTCCAGTGACCTGTATATACATTTCACTTTTCAAATAATGATAATTATATTACCAAAAGTAACCGTAAAAATTGAAACAAAAATCATTTCTAAACATTTGTTTTCATGAAGACATGCTATTTGTATTCTACTCTTGCATTCCTGTTATTGTTGATGCAAAGCTCAGTATGATGACAGTACTGTATACGTCTCTGTATCTCAGCCCAGCATGGGGAAAGACATATCTGCCTTTTTACATCGCCTATTATCTTCACTTAGTTACTTTGCTCTGGAGAAGCTCCTAGTGAAGGCTACAGGCCTGTCTGTGAGTAATACAAGACAGACTGTGAGGCTTCTCTTTATTCATTATCAACATTGCAAAAACTAGCATAATATGAACTCATCTTAAGATATATCTGAACTCTGTCCCTCTGCACGTACAGTAGAACTAGAAATGTTCAGCCAAGATGGAGATGACAAAGATAAATGAAGGTATGGATCAACTTCTGTTTGAGAGGAGATTAAATAAATAACAACACTTAACTGTAAAATAAAAACGTAAAATCAATAATGTTATAGAGATGATGAATAGGAAACCACATGCCTAAAGAACCATGCACCATAGTACAACTATCAGAGGGCTATCAAATGAAATTATTGGGTCATTCACATGCAACAAGATAAAGAAGATTCATATAGCATCTGGACAATGCTGAAATTCTTTTCATCAGGAATTTACAAGTGCCAAACAACTAGATGCATTTATATGAAAATCTAACAGAAGCTATTTAAGGGGAAAAAAAAACAAAACAAAACACTCCAGTTTAGAAAATCTCCAAGCCACAGATCACATACAATCACAGTCAACGTATAACTTTGTGTTGATGCAGATCTTACATGCTGTTCTAAGCATTCCCTACTGGGTCTTATTTGACAGAAGAAACTCAGGCTTATGGACAGGGAGTTTGATTTGGTAACCAAGGGTTAACACAAGTTTTTAAAACAAGGAGTTAAATTTAGATTAGGTAGTAACTTTATATGGGACAGAACAAAGATCCTTCAATGCATCATTTGTCTGACACAAGGTAATTGAGACAAACCTTTTTTATAGTGAGGGTGACAGAACACTGGAACAGGCTGCTCAGTGGGGTTGTGGAGTCTCCTTCTCTGGAGACATTCAAAATCTGCCTGCACGTGTTCCTGTGTGACATGATTTAGGTATTCCTGCTCCAGCAGGGGGATTGAACTTTCAAGGTCCCTTCTGATTCCTAACATTCTGTGATTCTGTGTAATCACAGAATGGTTGAGGTTGGGAAGGACCTCTACAGGTCATCTGCTCAAGCAGGGCCACCTACAGGCCCATTGATTATAAAATGAATATAACCACCATTACAAATCTCCTTATTGCAGAACAATCACATAAGACTTCTACACCATCTGCTCCTAGTTCCCAGCAGTGTGTGTTTTCAGGACTTTGTAAACTAGATTTGCATTTGAGTGTTTGACACTCCTTTGGGAATCCTCTTCTATGAATTTATTCAGTCATTGAACAGCTATGTATGTATTTTTGGACTCCAGAGCTGCCTATGGAAATAAACTCCATGATTACATTACACACTGTATAAGAAAATATTTTCTTTTCCTCAATTTTGTACCTTTTAGCTGATAATTTGATTTAATGATCCATGATACTTGCAAGAAAAAGTGAATAATCATTTTTCTACTCATCCCCGGCATGATTTTATAGGCTTTTATCTTATCCACCTTTAGTTACTTCTTGTATCTTACTGAAGCCTTACTCAGAACTCCTTGCCTAGACACCACCCCATATCTACGATTAAACCTATCATTGCACTCCATTTTATATTGATAGATATAGATAGATTCTATGATTCTATCATATCTAGATAGATAGATATTTTATAGAACTATCTAGCTCATAAATGCATTTTTAGTTTGAACAGCCAGTTTAGAGACAATCCCTACATATGAATAGATAAAACTGGTTTTCTAAAACATGCCTGTCTTTATATTTATCATGACTGAACTTCATCTGCAGTGTTACCACCTTCTTACTGAGTATCTTAAAATCTAAGTTTACTACCCTGTATACTATACCCTGTATACCCAGAGTATACTACCCTGAATAATTTAGTATCACTAGAAAATGGCACCTACTATACCATTCTGCATATACAGGGATAAATAGCTGTGAAATTCCACTATTCTACTATTGTGAATATTAATTATTTTTATTCTTTAACTTCATAATTATTCTTTCCTTCATATCCTTAAGCATAGGACTATGGGAAGATGTTCCCTCTTATCCCATGGAAGCTTAATTTCTTATTAAAAACTTGATAAGAACATTTGCTGAGAGACTTTTGCAAATCCAGGATGACTATATTAACTATTCAGCCTTTGTCCATATTTTCCTTTACTTCTTTCAGAAGACTTTAGCAGACAGAAACACTATTTCCCTCCACAAAAGAACAATCCCTACTATAACCCCTACAATACAGTGGTATTATCCTTCTGTTCCTCAGGTCCAGATTACACTTTCCAGTAATTTGCCTGCTTGCCCACAGGTAGAAGAGCATAAGCCAGTACTATATGCATTTACTCCAAAGTCAATGTCCAGAAATTTAATTGATAGGTTTGCTTCCATATTTTTCAGTATCAATACAGTATTCATCTTTATCTTTGCTAATTTTTAAACTGTCTCAGTCAGGTCTGGAAATATTTTCTGTCTACTTGTAAGATACTTTATCTGATTACCCAACACTTTGGATTTTCAGGAAAGCAAATTCATAGTTCTGTTTGAATGGTTATATTTACACTTTCTTCTTTAAAATACACAAATAAATAAATAAAATTAAACTGAACTTAAATATTCTTCTTTCTAAAATAAGAGAAAAATATTTCTAACAAGGTTTGTAGAGCTTAGGGATATGGTTTAGTGGGGACTGTTAACGTTAGGTCAGAGGTTGGACTCGATGATCTTGAGGTCTTTTCCAACCTAGAAATTCTGTGATTCTGTGATTCTATCTAAGGCCCTCCCTTTCCCCCTCCCCTCCAAAAAAAAAAGTCAAATGAATAAACTTATTTTACTGTTTGTAATATGATGACTGAGCACTTTATTACTTGAGGTAAGACTGCTCTCACATTTCCATGAAACAGCATATTGAATAAAATATGCTAATGACATGGTCTAAAATGAAAATAACAACAACAAAAGATTACTAGTACATAAAATATACCACTTTTTTTTATATATATAATATAAGGAATTATGACTTTGAAAATAAAAAATTAATAATTAAAAAAAATAAACAGCAAACTTGTACAGGCAAAGGTGTTTTTTTTGTTTTTTTTTGTTTTTTTTTTTTTTTAAATTGCACATGGCAAAGGTCAGTTACAACAGGGGGGGGGAAAAAAAA
The DNA here is from genome assembly GCF_965140915.1 of Aythya marila. NCBI lineage: Eukaryota > Metazoa > Chordata > Aves > Anseriformes > Anatidae > Aythya > Aythya marila. The sequence goes on along the minus strand of NC_139042.1, from coordinate 52,779,350 downwards.
AAGGAAACTTTCATAAAAGTTAAATGAAGCATTTGTGATGCAAAATCTGAAGAGCAGTTTATGATCATATCCTATGAATACCAACTAACCTTGGGCTAATACAATTCTCCCTACCACAGTACTATGAAAGACAAGCTTATGACCCATGACCAGGAACAAAGTATTTGTACATGGTTTACAAACTTGTGCTTAAAATCAAGAAAGGAGTGTTCACATTAGCTTTAATTCTGGTGACCCTGTGGCAACAGCAGTGAGAAAGGGTAGCTCTGAGATCAGCCTTGGCAAGCAAGTCCAGATCGCACCAGCTTCACACAGCCTACTGTGAAACTCATGCCATAATATTTTACCTGTGATAGTAAGATTAACATCCCCATCACTCTTTTCACTGTTTAGTTTGCTGTGTGAACACCAATGACGCTATGTAAAACCGTCTGATAGTATAAGTTGATACCTGTAAGCAGTTAGAAAGTCAGAAGAAATGATTTACTCAGGTATCAAACTTAAAACCTAAAGTTCACAGCATCTTCTCCAAGGAGATTTAGGCAAACTTATCAGAAAATTCAGCATGTTTCATGGCCTTCAGAATGTCTCCAGGCACTTCAGCGTTCTCCACAGTTTCCACCAATGTTATTCACTTAATAGCTCCTTGTCTGAAGGAACTACAGACCTATCATAAGCATTGCCCACACTGTTAGGGTGAGTGCCTCTGTTTTAAGCTTGTATATTTTATTTCTCAAGTGTAGCTGGCAAAGGTTACACATTCATCATCACTGCCCATAGCTCATTTGACAAGGAATAGCCATGAAGTTTTGGTGTCTTGATCTCCTGTAATTGTTTGAGTATAAAAGATTTAAGAATCATAGTTATGGTTTCTTCAACCTGTGTGTTTGTCTCCAAGTATATCAAAACCTGTGGAAATTCAGAATAGTATAGATAAGAAAGGGTTTTAATCTGGAAAATAGAATATTCCTCAGATTAAAGGGAAATATCAGCACATAATTATCTCTTGTTATGCAAGATGACAAGGACTTTTTTGGTTGCTATGCAAGAGGAAAACATGACCCTTGTAAGTGGCAATATAACAAATGACAAGAAAAATGGTTAAATATTAGAATTATTGTATTTTTAAGTTACATTATCAGAACTTTGTCTTTTTTTTTTTTTTTTTACTGATTTTTTTTTTTTTTGCATATCAGTAAAATATCTTACCCATGTAAGCCTTGTAAGTAAGGCTTGTAAGTAAGCCTTAGTATGTGTACAACCCTTAGAAAATCTTCAAATCACATCACCTATAAGAAAAGAACAATATTCTATATTCAAACCTGTCAGTACTTTCCACTTTTCTTTGTAAAAATACATCCCACTACACAACTGTAGGCACATACTTCAGCTTTGCCCTTTGTTATCCCTTTGTTGTGTCTTGTAAAGTATGTGAAAAGTCTTCACACTTTAAATATTAGGTAGAATGTTTATGGTTGGAAAATATTCAAAACAAAATTTAAAAAGGCTTACTATATCTAATGAATGTTTCAAATATTAAGACAAACATGTTCTTTTCACCAAAATAATAAAAATATTCTAGTTTTTATAACAACATTTTATTATGCCATTATCAGGAACAGAGAAAGCTGTTTTATATATAAAGTGTGAGATTATTTGGTCTTTTAAATGGTTATCAGCAGGATTCTAGGCTTGTAGAGACAAGAATAAACTGGAGAGGAGAGGAGAGGAGAGGAGAGGAGAGGAGAGGAGAGGAGAGGAGAGGAGAGGAGAGGAGAGGAGAGGAGAGGAGAGGAGAGGAGAGGAGAGGAGACGAGAGGAGAGGAGAGGAGAGGAGAGGAGAGGAGAGGAGAGGAGAGGAGAGGAGAGGAGAGGAGAGGAGAGGAGAGGAGAGGAGAGGAGAGGAGAGGAGAGGAGAGGAGAGGAGAGGAGAGGAGAGGAGAGGAGAGGAGAGGAGAGGAGAGGAGAGAGGGGAAAGGAGGGCAGGGGAGGGATTCTAAATAACTCATGGTATTATGAATAACTACATTAAAATTATGTAAGAAAACATCTAAGGAAAAAGACACAAAAAGCATTTCTATGCCTATTAAACACCATTTACTGTATATTGTGCTTAATACATTAAAAAATTATATCCCAGATCCAAGCTGGAGGATTATATGACTATCAGACTTGAACTGTGCAATATTTGTGCAATGAACTGTCTGTCCACTTAACTGTCTGTTTTTGTTAGAAAATAGGAAAGATTCTTCTGGTACCGAATTATATTCATATCTACATGTCAAAAGCAAGTTCAAAGAAGCTGAAAGGTGGACTATTCATAAAGAGCAGCCTTATTATGCTATGCTTTCTGCATAGTTTTATTAGAGGAATGTAGCATGAAGTAATTTTACAAATGTCTTTAAATTGTAAGATATAAAAGATTTTTTTCTCATTCTAATAATCTAAGTACATAAACAGAATATCAAACAGCTACTGTCTTCATAAAGTATTTACTTATTTATTTATTTCACTTCTCCCTGTTAGGTCTTAATAAAGGAAAAAAAAAATGTCATAGAAAACGGCTAACTAGCCTGATAAACTTTTGAAAAATTCAAAAGCTCTAACCCCACAATAATCCTAATCTGAACTGCCAAACATAGCGTGAAGTTTTTGTGATGTATATCCAACTATAACCAGCATTATTATAATGGCACTGTCATTAAAATTCTGTGTTACGTCTCATTAATTCTAGAAAAAGATGAAAACGTAACCTCTAATTTATTTACAGGAGACAGGAAGTTTCAGCACTTATATTACACAAAACTTTCCATGACATTCCATACTTTCAGGAATATACAATTTTGCTGGTGAAATAAATAAATAAATAAATAATCTATTAAATCTATTACCTAGAATCTATCTGTTTGAGGGTTTTGGTTGGTTGGTTGGTAGGTTGGTAGGTTGGTAGGTTTGTTTGTTTGATGTTAAGTATGGAAAAATTATTTTGATATTCCATTCCAGGCTACAATTAGACTGGAAAAGAGAGGAAAAGATTTGCTTTGCCAAAGCTTTAAATGTTCTTTCTTCAGTTTATTTGGATAGCTTGTCAGTTTGCTCTCTGGAGCAACAGAGTGAAATGCATAAACAAAGCTGTCTTGAAAAACATACTGGATCTGAACAAAACAATATCCTGGAAGACTTCTCTCCTAACATACTCTATGAAAATTAATTTGGCAACTAAAAGCTCCAAAAAATCCACAGTGCCCCAGTGTGCCCTGGTTCAAGGTTACTGTGGTTAAGCAGGGCATCCCCTAGAGTGTATCTTCTCACTGCTCAGTGTGCTGAAAATGAGAGCAGCACCAGAAACTGTGAGGACTGAGGCATCCGTCCTGAGGCTGAGCTGCTTTCAGCTTGAAATGCAATGTATAGTGAGATGGAAAGATGGAAAGGCCAAGGATTGTTTGGAAACCACACCTAAGGAACAGATGGGAAGAGGAGTGGGTAAGAGCAGTGGAAGATGAGGGTGAATACTAAACACGCTGAGGGGGAAGGAGAGCTTTGCATCAAGTAGGTAAGTGAAGAAAGCAGGTAGCTCATGAACAGCTTCCGAGTAACTTTGCTCCTTCAGCACATCCATCTTAATCCATACACATACTGGGCCTCTCTTCTCAAGAGTGGAGGGAAGGTGGCTCAAAATGGTCCTTATTTTCTCTCTCCTATTTCAGGCATGGAGAACCAAGAATAGAGAGCAGAATGAATTTAAAACATTGCCAAATATTGAAAAAAAAAAAAAAAAAAAAAAAGAAAAAGAAAAAAAAAAAAAGGCAGGGCAGGAAAGGGAAGGGAAAAAAGAAAACCAACATCAAAACTTCAAGACTTTTTCTGGTCTTGTGGGTTTTTTTGTAGCAAAGGTACTGACTGCTGCTTTGGCCTGTATCTAGAATCTCCTGAGAGAATGATTGCTGTTTGGCCTCAATGGCAGGTCAGGCTGGTAACTCTGAATCAGAGTGGAAAGCACTAAAGAAAGCTGCAATAAACAGAGTGATGATCTCATGGTACACTCTCAAGGTATGCTTTCCAATACAGAAATCTGCTGTGCGATTCCTTATTACTGGTGCTCCCATGAAAATCAGTAAAAGGCAGTATTGCATAAACAGCAATGGCAGGGTGTAACTTTGCAGAGGAAAGTAGTCTTCCAGGAGGGATCTTTTACGATATAAATCCAGTGAATGTGGTACTAATTTAATGGGAATATTTTTAAATGTAAAAATCAGGTTTCAGGATGAGAACTTAATGTAACTATTTTGAAACATAATTCTGAAACAGTTAACAAATTCTGCATTACAGTATATTATCTGAAGTGTATAGGTGAAGGAAACAGCTAACCTTCATTTGTCAACATAAAGTAATTTAAATTGTGTTTGTTTGTTTAATTTGATCTCCATACTACCACTGGCATTTGAGAGAAAAACTGTATCCAGCAACTACCTGGAAGAAATTCCAACAAAAGTATATAGATATGCTACTAAAAAAATAAAAAACCAAAACAGGTCAACATGATGGAAAAAATAATGGATAAAGAAATTGTGACCTCCCTGGAAGACAGGGAGAGAAATAATAAGAGGAAAAGAGGGTAATAAAGAATAAAATATTTTCAAATTAGACAAGCTAGACAAAGGTGGGCTAGATGTGACACTAACAGTGTTACAGTCTAACTAACAGTCTCACCTAGGGAGAGTGATCAAGTGGCTGTATGGTACTCAGCTACCTGCCAGGGATAAACCACAACAGGTTTGAAAATGTGAATGAAAGCATCACTGGTTGTGACTAATAGACCATAATTCTTGTGCACCCATTATATTGCATGAATAAATAAAGAATGAAAAGGATATATATATATATATTTGTCTTTAAGAAATATTTTGTTTTTAACCTACACAATAAAACTGAATTGCAACTTTTTCTATCTGTGATTAGTTTTACAGATTATTTTCCACCCCATAGATTCAGTAGTTTGAAGCAAGACACCAAGCAAGAACTGTTGTTTTAAGATCAGCTCTTAAGACAGTAACACACATCTGTGGTTCTACTGACAGCTACTGCTCTCTGAGGTGTATATATTACAGTAATAACTGCAATGTAAACCCATTAGAAACTATAAATCAAGAGAATGACGTCTTGTGAAAGACAACTCATAACTGAAAAGTTTTCATACGTATGGATTTGATATGTATATGATTTGATAAATAGATACACAAAAGTCAGTGTCTACAATTTTACAATTAGCATTGGAAACAATTAAAAACTGCGGAAGAATACTGATGTCTAACCAAATAAAACCATGCATTTAAGGTTTTTTTCACAGGTCTAGTTTGCATAGCTTTGTTCGTCAGGTACTGGAACCCACCTTCTCTCAGTTGTCCTTCTAGGAGTATATCCTACTTCTCCAATCTCATCTTAAATTAGCCTGCAACTTTCTTGTTTTGCACTTCTGATCCCCATTTCCACAACTGTTCTCACAGTGGATATCTGACCATACCCAGTGCAATATTTGAACAGTAGCAAACTTCAGAAAAAAGTGTTTCAGTGGAAATCTGTCCTCAGGTGATGATGGCAAACAATTCAGGCTGCAAGCCAACACAACATTGCAACATCAAGTTATCATATTGAAACTCCTCAATTAACCATAAGTTTAAATTATTTTATTAGAATGATTAACAATTTCTAAACATACTACTCTGATCTTCTACCATGATTTCTGTAGCCTTTAGAAATTATGAATTTCTTCCAGATGTTTTGCTTTTCCATATTTTTCCTACTGCACAGTATGTGTCTATAATATAAGACATGAAAAAATATCACATAGCTCATTGGATGCTTAAATGTACCAGTTTTAAATGTGTGATTTTGACCTCATCAGTGTCCTCAATCAATGAAATGAAAATGGTGGTTGTCATAACATCATATCTTGGATACATTACGCGGGAATCAGTAATCAGAGTCTGATCCTCACTAAAACTGCTGTTAAATATATTTGCTAGTACTAAGCTTGATTAAATAATAATAGAGAAAAAAAAAAAAAAAAAAAAAAAAAGATTTCTAGAACTCAATAAGCTAATCAAAATATCTTTGAGCAGACCGGAGGGGAAGAAGCATCCTACATCCATCTTGCCATAATCTTGGTCCACTTGCAAAATGCTGCAAAAAAGGAAAAAAAAAAATCCTTTCTTGTCATAGACACTATGTCATTGCCTAAATGTGTCTTAACATGCGTGTATGTCACATGCTACAGATGTTGCAACAAAGATCAACATGTTTGAAGCACTGTTCTGAAAGCAAAACACATTCTGTGTTTAAAAGACTTTTTGAAAAATATTCCTTACCTTCAGAATGAGACTGTCTTCCTTCCTTCCTTCCTTCCTTGTAATGGAAGGAAGGAAGGAAGGAAGGAAGGAAGGAAGGAAGGAAGGAAGGAAGGAAGGAAGGAAGGAAGGAAGGAAGGAAGGAAGGAAGGAAGGAAGGAAGGAAGGAAGGAAGGAAATCAGATATTTGAAGTACACTTAGGGAGAACAAAGATGCCTAAATTCAGGAATGTTAACCTGAAGACCTGAACTCAGGTGAAAGCTAACTCAAGGAATATTTTTTTTGCTGTTCTTGCTGCTCAGAAGGATCCTCCTAGGTGCCTAAGAATTTCCTTTGGCACATACATACATTTTCACCAGATTTGGGAATACTGAGAAGTTATTATATAGCTAATTCTAAACATACAAATTAAGTTGCTAATCTTCTGCTTGATATCCATGATGAACTGAGTTCATGACATGTTCTTATGACACACTGCATCAGGATGAAGGACCTCTAAAGTACAATGTTAACAAGCCTTTTTAAAATCCAACACAATGTGCCAGTATTCACCATTTTTCAACAGCTCAGTGTAGCTTAACCTATTTTCAGTTTGTCACCTACAAATGTTAGACAATGAACTATCTCAGGGTAATCCATAAAAATAACAAAAACAGCACATATACAAACAGTAGACAAATTTGTTATGAATATATATCTAAGATAAAATACTATAGGGGAAAAAAAATCAAACTCTTGACTCAGTGGGTCAAAAATATACTCGGGATGTTTTCAAGAGATGATGGTTCAGCTCCTTTCTTCATCTACTGCAATTCAAGCCCATGTCACCGTGTACAATATTATCATTGAAGAGATACTCAGTCCAGGCTGATGAAGGTTTCAAATAAACTCAAAGAACAGTGTTGAACTAGCCTGGAAGTAGCTGGCAATTAGCACAGTGGATCCATATATACCTTAAGATCTCTCTCTTTCTAGATCCCTGCACAGATGCACAGGGCAAAAATATTTCCTAAGAAGACCCTTCTTTCAAAAATATGTTTGGAATCACTTTCCTATTTCATCCAACACCAATAAAAATCCATCTGTTCCCTTATGTGCACTTGTCTAGTGGATTCAGATCTTGTTTGAGGTGGGAAAGCTGAACATCCAAATTCCCCAGAAACAGCCTTCAAAGTGAATTCCATATCATTCTGTCTGGGAGAAAGCACCCTCCAGCTTTTTTGGTCAACAGAAGAAGCAAAAAGCAGAGTGTGATTCTGTAGTTTTGACGGTAAATCACGCAAGTGAGAGAGAAGAACCAGTTCCTTCTTTGAACACTGTTTATGAAATTTATTTGGCATCAGTTAACATATGGATCTAGACCACTTTGAACACAGATTCAGAAACCCTAGACTCCCTGTTTTCTCAGTAGCAGTTATGCTGTCTCACACACAGTTCTCACCCTTGTAGCTTACATTGTTCTCATGCACTAGATAAAATGCTGATTCCTAATGTAATTTCCAGTCTTGGCATTTAAAGATCACTCAGCATTCAATAGCTAAATCTTATTTTTATTAGTTTTTTGTTTGGTTGGTTTTTATTTTTTTTTAAGTCTTCTCATGACTGCAAAATCAACTTTATTCCCA